>NC_091199.1:4629800-4712300 GCF_040958095.1 Procambarus clarkii | reverse complement strand
CTGAAAACTCGACACCCCCAGAAGTGACTCGAACCCGGACCGTCAGGAGCACATTGCAACTGGTGAACATAGTGCCTTAAACCACTCGACCATCAGTGACTGAACAAAAGGCAGTGATAGCCGAGCCTATTTGAACCACCACCCCGACGGCACTTTGATGGTAATCTTGGGCATAGCTATTTCATCAAATCATCTTTTTTTTTGTGGGGCCACGTGAGCAACACAAATGCGAACAAGCGTGAATGGTCCCCAGGCATATATGCAACTAAAGAGCCTGTCCTCTCACACAAGAACCCCAACGGTACATTTTCTATTGGTCATCAACAACGGAGAGAAGTCAAGGCTACACTGAGACATTGCCGTATCCAGACACCCTCGTACTCACCGACACCCCGCGGAAGCGCAGCCCCTGCATCGTTTCCAGGATTTTGTCGGCCATGTCCTCCCTGGCATAGTCGAAAGCATCCAGCTGGAAGGTGGCAGAGTCGGCGGTATGGAGGCCCGGAGAGTGGTGTATCCCCTGGCGCCCGCCTGGACCAGGGCGGCGCTGTCCGGGGCTCTCGGCCGGCTCTTGTAGTCGCGCCAGGCGGCCCAGAATCCTATTGAAAGAGAACGGGGGATTACTGGTGTGTTAATAATATGTTTCCCACAGTACATGTACTCGGTGTATGCTTGTTCCAGACTTACACACACACACGCGCGTGTTGAAATGATATTTGTAGCCTGATATATTTGCATGCATATATGGATTTAATATACATGTACACATTATGTATGTGTGTATATTGTATGTATATAATGTAAAAGGCTGAGAAAGATGTGCACAAAATAATTATTTTTCTAAGTTACTTTGAAACATAATATTTCTACTAAATACCAAAAATAACAGCCCAATTTCCTCTGACCTTCCCTTTCACCTCACTGCTCTACCCTTCTCTCCCCCCCCCCTGCCCCACTCACCCTTCCCTCTCTGTTCCCTCTCCTTCCCTATCTCCCTCCCTTCCTCTGTGACCTATCTACCCCTCTCTCCTCTCTTCTCTCCCAAAATCTCCCTCTCCTTGCTTCTCTCCAAATCTCCCCTTCTCACCCCCTCTTCACCTCTCACCCTCCCTACACCCACTCTCCCCAATCTATTCCCCTACTCCCTCTCTCTCTCTTCCCTTCACATACTCCTCTCCACCTTTGTCCCTACTGTCTACTTACCTTCAAACTTCCCTTCCCCTTTCTCTTTCTCTCTCTCTCTCTCTCTCCCTCCTCTCACTCTCAGAAAAATTGTATAACAAAGCACTTAAACTGCTTAAAAGTCTCTGGACACTGCTAGCAATAATAATAAGTAATACTTACTTTATTATTAAAATAATAAAGTGATTGCAAAGCTCCAGGTACCTCGTGCCAACGGGTCTGAATGGTCTAATAACTGGGCATTCAGTGATGCAGTGTGGGAGATCATGCCGCAGTTCCTGCTCACAGAGTTTGCACCTGGAGTGCTCAGGATTGGGAGATCCGTCACCTGTAGCCACGTGCCACAGGTAACGGTAGCCACCTGCCACAGGTAACGGCAGCCACCTGCCACAGGTAACGGTAGCCACCTGCCACAGGTAACGGTAGCGACCTGCCACAGGTAACGGCAGCCACCTGCCACAGGTAACGGTAGCCACCTGTCCACAGGTAACGGCAGCCACGGTAGCCACCTGCCACAGATAACGGTAGCCACCTGCCACAGGTAACGGTAGCCACCTGTCCACAGGTAACGGCAGCCACGGTAGCCACCTGCCACATATAACGGTAGCCACCTGCCACAGGTAACGGTAGCCACCTGCCACAGGTAACGGTAGCCACCTGCCACAGGTAACGGTAGCCACCTGTCACAGGTAACGGTAGCCACCTGTCACAGGTAACGGTAGCCACCTGCTACAAGTAACGGTAGCCACCTGCCACAGGTAACGGTAGCCACCTGTCACAGGTAACGGTAGCCACCTGCTACAGGTAACAGTAGCCACCTGCCACAGATAACGGTAGCCACCTGCTACAGGTAACAGTAGCCACCTGCCACAGGTAACGGTAACCCAACCTGATCCTGGCAACCACTGTGTCGCACAGTCTAGTGGACGTTTTGTGTTGCCCATATACATAGGTTTCAGATCTGAACAAATCATAGCTTTTTATACTGGTTCTTTCAGGTCGTTGGGGGTCAGTAATTTCTCTCTTATCAGACCTGAGTGTTTGGAACAATATAGTTTTGACAACAGAGATGGAGACATGTAGGTGTAACTCAACTACATCTTTGTTATAAGCTAATTTGGCTGCAATGTCTGTGCCATTATGTTTGATTATATTTAAATGAGAAGGTATCCTTACAAAATTCTAAACGCTTTATTCAATGCAGCGATCAGGTCATTTATAATTGCTAGTATGAGGCTCTTGCTGTCGATTATTGCAGAAGTTTTCAAGTGCTTGAAGAGCAGACTTTGAATTACAAAATATTATTCCTCTTCCTGTGTGTTTTAATGTACTGGTAGCTAGTCTTGTTTGTGTGGAGGTCAGCCAGTTGTTTACCGAGACACTGATCAAGTTTAACCTAAATCTTACATTTTTGATGGAGGAGGCAATTCTTTCAAGTGAAAAGTTTCAAGTTTTTAGAAGAGCAAGAATCTCATTATATTTGTTGATGTCGTGTGTATATGATACTTGAATGTTGAGGTAACTACCTATTGACTATTTGTTGAAGGTTCCGGGATCAATGTCCCTGCGGCCCGGTCTCTGGCCAGGCATCCTGTTTGCTGGAGTGCTGAAAAGTCTCGGGCCTTTGATGTCGATCGAGTTGTCTCTCAGCGTGTCTTTTGCACCTCTTCTCTTCAGTGGGGCCATTTTGCACATCCTGCCATGCCTTCTGGCGATATTTATGTGTGCAGATATGGAACCAGTCCTTCTAATAATTTTAAAGTGTTGATTATTATGTATCTTTCCCGCCTGCGCTCTAATAAATACAGATTTTACATTTTTAGTCGGTCCCAATAATTTAGATGTTTTATCGAGTGGATTCTAGCAGTAAAGGATCTTTGTACATTCTTCAGGTCAGCAATTTTTCCAGCTTGGAAAGGGGGCTGTCATTGTGCAGCAGTACTCCACTCTAGAGAGCACTAGCGTCTTGAAAAGTATCATCCATGGTATAGCATCATGGAAGGGTCTTGTTATCCAACCCGTCATTTTTCTTACAGTTGTGACTGCTACTTTATTGTGTTCTTTAAAAGGAAAGTCTTCAGACATGATAACTCCTAAATCTTTTGCAGTGCTTTTTATTTCAATAGTGTGGTTTGACTGTGTTTTACATGTTTTGTTTTTTTTATATTTTGTTTGCATAGCGCAGAAAGACTTAATTAATATCAGATTGAAGGTTTGTCGTGTCCTCTATAATGTCTACTCGCATGACAATTCTAGTGTCATCTGCAAAGGATGATACAATACTGTAGTTCGTATCCATGTTTATGTCTAATATTAGGATGAGAAAAAGTACCGGAGCAAGCACGGTACCTTGGGGGATTGAGCTTTTCACAGTCGATGATTCAAATTTACTGTGCTGACTATTACACTCTCGGGTTCTGGTCGTTAGGAAGTTAAAGACCCATCATTAACTTTGCCAGTAATGCCTTTTGTGCACATTTTGTGTGCAATAATACCATGGTCACATGTGTGATCATGTGTGGTCATGCACATGTCATGTAGCCACATGTGTGATCATGTGTGGTCATGCACATGTCATGTAGCCACATGTGTGATCATGTGTGGTCATGCACATGTCATGTAGCCACATGTGTGATCATGTGTGGTCATGCACATGTCATGTAGCCACATGTGTGATCATGTGTGGTCATGCACATGTCATGTAGCCACATGTGTGATCATGTGTGGTCATGCACATGTCATGTAGCCACATGTGTGATCATGTGTGGTCATGCACATGTCATGTAGCCACATGTGTGATCATGTGTGGTCATGCACATGTCATGTAGCCACATGTGTGATCATGTGTGGTCATGCACATGTCATGTAGCCACATGTGTGATCATGTGTGGTCATGCACATGTCATGTAGCCACATGTGTGATCATGTGTGGTCATGCACATGTCATGTAGCCACATGTGTGATCATGTGTGGTCATGCACATGTCATGTAGCCACATGTGTGATCATGTGTGGTCATGCACATGTCATGTAGCCACATGTGTGATCATGTGTGGTCATGCACATGTCATGTAGCCACATGTGTGATCATGTGTGGTCATGCACATGTCATGTAGCCACATGTGTGATCATGTGTGGTCATGCACATGTCATGTAGCCACATGTGTGATCATGCACATGTCATGTAGCCACATGTGTGATCATGTGTGGTCATGCACATGTCATGTAGCCACATGTGTGATCATGTGTGGTCATGCACATGTCATGTAGCCACATGTGTGGCTTTTGCGAAATCTGAACATATTGCATCAGCGTTTTGCTTGTTGTCTACGGCACCTGAGGCCATGTTATAGTGGTCCAGTAAGGCCATGTTATAGTGGTCCAGTAAGGCCATGTTATAGTGGTCCAGTAAGGCCATGTTATAGTGGTCCAGTAAGGCCATGTTATAGTGGTCCAGTAAGGCCATGTTATAGTGGTCCAGTAAGGCCATGTTATAGTGGTCCAGTAAGGCCATGTTATAGTGGTCCAGTAAGGCCATGTTATAGTGGTCCAGTAAGGCCATGTTATAGTGGTCCAGTAAGGCCATGTTATAGTGGTCCAGTAAGGCCATGTTATAGTGGTCCAGTAAGGTCATGTTATAGTGGTCCAGTAAGGCCATGTTATAGTGGTCCAGTAAGGCCATGTTATAGTGGTCCAGTAAGGCCATGTTATAGTGGTCCAGTAAGGCCATGTTATAGTGGTCCAGTAAGGCCATGTTATAGTGGTCCAGTAAGGCCATGTTATAGTGGTCCAATAAGGCCATGTTATAGTGGTCCAGTAAGGCAATGTTATAGTGGTCCAGTAAGGCAATGTTATAGTGGTCCAGTAAGGCCATGTTATAGTGGTCCAGTAAGGCCATGTTATAGTGGTCCAGTAAGGCCATGTTATAGTGGTCCAGTAAGGCCATGTTATAGTGGTCCAGTAAGGCCATGTTATAGTGGTCCAGTAAGGCCATGTTATAGTGGTCCAGTAAGGCCATGTTATAGTGGTCCAGTAAGGCCATGTTATAGTGGTCCAGTAAGGCCATGTTATAGTGGTCCACAAAGGCCATGTTATAGTGGTCCAGTAAGGCCATGTTATAGTGGTCCAGTAAGGCCATGTTATAGTGGTCCAGTAAGGCCATGTTATAGTGGTCCAGTAAGGCCATGTTATAGTGGTCCAGTAAGGCAATGTTATAGTGGTCCAGTAAGGCCATGTTATAGTGGTCCAGTAAGGCCATGTTATAGTGGTCCAGTAAGGCCATGTTATAGTGGTCCAGTAAGGCCATGTTATAGTGGTCCAGTAAGGCCATGTTATAGTGGTCCAGTAAGGCCATGTTATAGTGGTCCAGTAAGGCCATGTTATAGTGGTCCAGTAAGGCCATGTTATAGTGGTCCAGTAAGGCAATGTTATAGTGGTCCAGTAAGGCCATGTTATAGTGGTCCAGTAAGGCCATGTTATAGTGGTCCAGTAAGGCCATGTTATAGTGGTCCAGTAAGGCCATGTTATAGTGGTCCAGTAAGGCCATGTTATAGTGGTCCAGTAAGGCCATGTTATAGTGGTCCAGCAACTGTGAGAGGCAGGAGCGCCCTGTTCTCAACCCGTCTTGTCCGGGGTTGTGAAGATGTTGTGTTTCCATGTGATTTGTAATCTTACTTCTTAGCAATATTTAAAAAAAAAAATTGGAAAAAAAGAGTGCTTCTTTTTCAAGGAAAAATATTTTTCAAGCCTTTTCAAGGGAAAGATTGTATTCTGGTACCCATATCTTACTGTCATAAGAGACTTTAGTGCGAGTTTCAGTCAACGCTGTCAACATTGCATTTGCCTCATTTAAGAGGTCAGCTACACAGTGGACTCCGTTTGGCCTGTTTTGATGCCTTGTAAGTTGGCAAACATGAAAGATGCAATTATATTTGTGGACGTATTGGGGCATTTTACTTGGTGATAATGCCTGCAGCTCTGGAAGGGTTGCCGCATTGTCTGTGTCCTGTCCAACATGTGACTGAGTTAATGGTAGAGATTGGACATTTCTTTCCATTATTTTCCTTTTTCTCTCATTAAAAAAATCCCTCTGGCATGTATGGGTGTTGCTGTATTCATAATTGCATTATTTAGACTTTATTCGCTTAATTCATAAGATATGTAATGCTGGGCCTCATATGCCATGTTAAGAGGAAGTTAACAAATTTCAGGCACCATTTAAATATTTTTTGACAATAAAATAAGGGATAAATCCCAGCCAACCTTCAGCCAGTAACTCGGTACATGTTGCTGGCTCACAGCTCCCACCACTCTACCAACACTACCAGACTGGTAGATAACCTCCCACCACACTACCAACACTACCAGACTGGTAGATAACCTCACACCACACTACCAACACTACCAGACTGGTAGATAACCTCACACCACACTACCAACACTACCAGACTGGTAGATAACCTCACACCACACTACCAACACTACCAGACTGGTAGATAACCTCACACCACACTACCAACACTACCAGACTGGTAGATTACCTCCCACCACTCTACCAACACTACCAGACTGGTAGATTACCTCCCACCACACTACCAACACTACCAGACTGGTAGATAACCTCACACCACACTACCAACACTACCAGACTGGTAGATAACCTCACACCACACTACCAGACTGGTAGATAACCTAACCTGACGGAGGAGCCAGACTTCCCTAAAGAAGGGTAGAAATAGCCTAAACTACTCTATCCCTTTGAGATATATTTTCTTGTCTCAATAAACATACTTGAACGTGAACTTCCCCAAGACGACATAGCTTTTCCCTACCTTCCAATAAGAACGACAAACAGAGACACAGACAGCAGATAAACTCAAAGCAACGACTGGTAACGCAGACGTGACAAACTAACTCACATTATCACTAACAGTATATGCCACAGCCAGTATACTCGTCACTAAAGAGAGAGATCAATTGAAGGAACAGTGGCTGTGTTGGTCATAAGAGAGAGATGAGTCTGGGAGAGATCCATGAAAATATTACCAATTGTGCGCTCTGTGGTCCAGGATTTATTTCATTGGAAGAATAAAACGGGGTTGTGAATGTGGTTTACAACACCCAGGGGGGGAGGAAAGGTTGCTTTTGCTCAGCAATGTACACGCGTTGTTGAGCCACAGCAACGCGTGCCCGGGTACAGCAAGTAATAATAATAATAATAATAATAATAATAATAATAATAATAATAATAATAATAATAATAATAATAATTCATTGTGTCGGGGGACAGGCAGCCAGAGTTTATTTATACACGTTAGGCTGCCAGATATCTAGTTAGATATCCAGATACCTCCCCCCCCCATACAGGGTCGAATTACTGACCCCGCCCAGGAGGCAACCCCACAACACGCTGTCTAACTCCTGAGTACCTACCTACTGTTAGGTGAACAGGTGCATTAGGTGATAGGAAATACGCCCAACCCTTTTTGTCTCACCCGGGATTCTCGATTGTGAGTCGAGAATGAACCCGACTGAACTACGGAGACCCTTACATACAAAGTATTATTCAAAGAATTAGTGAAATATCCCTTTGCCTGCTTTGTAAGTAATGGGAAGAATTGGGTCGAGGAGAAATTGAGTGGGAATCAATGGATCCGAGAGAGAAGGGGAGAATAAACATGGAGGATGAAGTGGGTAGAAATTGCCGAAAGGAACTTCCTAATATAACACATTTAGTAATATAACACACTTTGCAGGCCAGTGATCACTGTATATTGGTCTTTGTTGACCAGTGATCACTGTATATTGGTCTCTGGAGACCCGTGATCACTGTATATTGGTCTCTGGTGACCAGTGATCACTGTATATTGGTCTCTGGCGACCAGTGATCACTGCATATTGGTTTTTAAAGACCAGTGATTACTATATTGGTCTCTGGTGACCAGTGATCACTGTATATTGGTCTCTGGAGACCAGTGATCACTGTATAATGGTCTCTGGAGACCAGTGATCACTGTATAATGGTCTCTGGAGACCAGTGATCACTGTATAATGGTCTCTGGAGACCAGTGATCACTGTATAATGGTCTCTGGAGACCAGTGATCACTGTATAATGGTCTCTGGAGACCAGTGATCACTGTATATTGGTCTCTGGAGACCAGTGATCACTGTATATTGGTCTCTGGAGACCAGTGATCACTGTATAATGGTCTCTGGAGACCAGTGATCACTGTATAATGGTCTCTGGAGACCAGTGATCACTGTATAATGGTCTCTGGAGACCAATGATCACTGTATATTGGTCTTTGATTATAATGTTGTTACGAACGCTGTGAATCGAGGAGAAGATCTGGAGCATGGAAGACCAGAGTCCCATAAGGCTGAGCACTAGAAGGTCGCGGAGTTGTCAAGAGACAATACCATAGGAAACACAATAACAAATTGGATTTTATAACTAACTAATTCAAAGTAAATAAGAGATCCAGATTACAGAACTTGTCCGTGGTTTAACAGACAATACTTGAGATAAGACTCACAGCTGAGGACGACTGAAGTACATTGCCAAGTCCTCAAAGATGGTTTGAAAAATGTTGTCCTGTTGCTGGTGTTTGGTTGAGAAAGGACGAGGGCAGGCATGCCAGGATAAGGCAGGTATGCCTGGATAAGGCAGGTGCTGGATAAGGCAGGTGCTGGATAAGGCAGGAGTGCCTGGATAGGGCAGGTGCTGGATAAGGCAGGTGCTGGATAGGGCAGGAGTGCCTGGATAGGGCAGGAGTGCCTGGATAGAGCAGGAGTGCCTGGATAGGGCAGGAGTGCCTGGATAGGGCAGGAGTGCCTGGATAGGGCAGGAGTGCCTGGATAGGGCAGGAGTGCCTGGATAGGGCAGGAGTGCCTGGATAGGGCAGGAGTGCCTGGATAGGGCAGGAGTGCCTGGATAGGGCAGGAGTGCCTGGATAGGGCAGGAGTGCCTGGATAAGGCAGGAGTGCCTGGATAGGGCAGGAGTGCCTGGATAAGGCAGGAGTGCCTGGATAGGGCAGGAGTGCCTGGATAGGGCAGGAGTGCCTGGATAGGGCAGGAGTGCCTGGATAAGGCAGGAGTGCCTGGATAAGGCAGGAGTGCCTGGATAGGGCAGGAGTGCCTGGATAAGGCAGGAGTGCCTGGATAAGGCAGGAGTGCCTGGATAGGGCAGGAGTGCCTGGATAGGGCAGGAGTGCCTGGATAAGGCAGGAGTGCCTGGATAGGGCAGGAGTGCCTGGATAAGGCAGGAGTGCCTGGATAAGGCAGGAGTGCCTGGATAAGGCAGGAGTGCCTGGATAAGGCAGGAGTGCCTGCATATGCCCCAGCGTCCCCTTGTTGAGGAGCAGTTGTTGTTTTAGATTTAGTTAGTCGGAACTCAAATGTCCATGTAGCAGGGGTTATTTTGGCGAATAAGATGCTCAGGCGTCGAGGCTATACACACGCCGCCACTCGCCGGACACTAACGCGCCTGGCGGCAGATAAACCCAGTTGTCTCCTCCCACAGTACACTCCATCTTGACCTCAACATACCCCACTGACACATGAACCGGTACGATGAACCATTTACGTTTCCTCTCCATGGTTGATTGGAGAGGTAAGGTTAGATTAAGTCGTTTATAATACACCATTTTTGTTAGCTGTGGATACTCGACTGGATGGGCTGAATAAACACACACTGGTAAAAATATGTTTGGGGAGCCCCAGGAGTTGTGGGAGGCGAGCACCAGCCCCATATAGACATCTCTGGCTAGTCAAACAAAGTCACGGTTGAAACACGATAGTCCCTCCTAAACTCGCGCTCACTTGGGCGAAAACGGAAAAATTTCTTCCAGCGCCCCCAGGTAGAGCAGAAGTCACGCCCCCCGCCATGCCCTGAGGACACACCAGGAGCCCACCGTGACCCACCATGCCCTGAGGACACACCAGGAGCCCACCGTGACCCACCATGGCCTGAGGACACACCAGGAGCCCACCGTGACCCACCATGCCCTGAGGACACACCAGGAGCCCACCGTGACCCACCATGCCCTGAGGACACACCAGGAGCCCACCGTGACCCACCATGCCCTGAGGACACACACCAGGAGCCCACCGTGACCCACCGTGACCCACTATGCCCTTATACCTCTCGGCCAACCTGGTGCCCGACTCTCTTTCTCCTTGACGAACTAACTAAAAAGCAGAACAGTCTATAAACACCCAGGCGGCTCAAGGCGATACGTACGTAGCCAAGCGTCGCCGAGCGTCGCCGAGCGTCGCCGAGCGTCGCCGAGCGTCGCCGAGCGTCGCCAAGCGTCGCCAAGCGTCGCCAAGCGTCGCCAAGCGTCGCCAAGCGTCGCCGAGCGTCGCCGAGCGTCGCCGAGCGTCGCCGAGCGTCGCCAAGGGTCGCCAAGGGTCGCCAAGCGTCGCCAAGCGTCGCCAAGCGTCGCCAAGCGTCGCCAAGGGTCGCCAAGCGTCGCCAAGGGTCGCCAAGGGTCGCCAAGGGTCGCCAAGGGTCGCCAAGGGTCGCCAAGCGTCGCCAAGGGTCGCCAAGGGTCGCCAAGCGTCGCCAAGGGTCGCCAAGCGTCGCCAAGCGTCGCCAAGCGTCGCCAAGCGTCGCCAAGGGTCGTCAATCTCGACTGCTGAAGACGAATGCCTGACAGCAAGAGACCCAATGGGTAGAATCATGCCACTGGTGCTGGTGGTCCCCAGGCCAGGCAAGTGTTTAATGTTTCCAAGACGCAGGTACAGCCCCGCTCCTGTGTCAGGTAAGTCCACTACGGGCTCACCATAGCCCGTACTACTTGCCCCGCTCCTGTGCCAGGTAAGTCCACTACGGGCTCACCATAGCCCGTACTACTTGCCCCGCTCCTGTGCCAGGTAAGTCCACTACGGGCTCACCATAGCCCGTGCTACTTGCCCCGCTCCTGTGCCAGGTAAGTCCACTACGGGCTCACCATAGCCCGTACTACTTGCCCCGCTCCTGTGCCAGGTAAGTCCACTACGGGCTCACCATAGCCCGTACTACTTGCCCCGCTCCTGTGCCAGGTAAGTCCACTACGGGCTCACCATAGCCCGTGCTACTTGCCCCGCTCCTGTGCCAGGTAAGTCCACTACGGGCTCACCATAGCCCGTGCTACTTGCCCCGCTCCTGTGCCAGGTAAGTCCACTACGGGCTCACCATAGCCCGTGCTACTTGCCCCGCTTCTGTGTCAGGTAAGTCCTCTACGGGCTCACCATAGCCCGTGCTACTTGCCCCGCTCCTGTGTCAGGTAAGTCCACTACGGGCTCACCATAGCCCGTGCTACTTGCCCCGCTCCTGTGTCAGGTAAGTCCACTACGGGCTCACCATAGCCCGTACTACTTGCCCCGCTCCTGTGTCAGGTAAGTCCACTACGGGCTCACCATAGCCCGTGCTACTTGCACCGCTCCTGTGCCAGGTAAGTCCACTACGGGCTCACCATAGCCCGTGCTACTTGCCCCGCTCCTGTGTCAGGTAAGTCCACTACGGGCTCACCATAGCCCGTACTACTTGCCCCGCTCCTGTGCCAGGTAAGTCCACTACGGGCTCACCATAGCCCGTACTACTTGCCCCGCTCCTGTGCCAGGTAAGTCCACTACGGGCTCACCATAGCCCGTGCTACTTGCCCCCCTCCTGTGCCAGGTAAGTCCACTACGGGCTCACCATAGCCCGTGCTACTTGCCCCGCTCCTGTGCCAGGTAAGTCCACTACGGGCTCACCATAGCCCGTGCTACTTGCCCCGCTCCTGTGCCAGGTAAGTCCACTACGGGCTCACCATAGCCCGTGCTACTTGCCCCGCTCCTGTGCCAGGTAAGTCCACTACGGGCTCACCATAGCCCGTGCTACTTGCCCCGCTCCTGTGCCAGGTAAGTCCACTACGGGCTCACCATAGCCCGTGCTACTTGCCCCGCTCCTGTGCCAGGTAAGTCCACTACGGGCTCACCATAGCCCGTGCTACTTGCCCCGCTCCTGTGCCAGGTAAGTCCACTACGGGCTCACCATAGCCCGTGCTACTTGCCCCGCTCGTGTGCCAGGTAAGTCCACTACGGGCTCACCATAGCCCGTGCTACTTGCCCCGCTCCTGTGCCAGGTAAGTCCACTACGGGCTCACCATAGCCCGTGCTACTTGCCCCGCTCGTGTGCCAGGTAAGTCCACTACGGGATCACCATAGCCCGTGCTACTTGCCCCGCTCCTGTGCCAGGTAAGTCCACTACGGGCTCACCATAGCCCGTGCTACTTGCCCCGCCCCTGTGCCAGGTAAGTCCACTACGGGCTCACCATAGCCCGTGCTACTTGCCCCGCCCCTGTGCCAGGTAAGTCCACTACGGGCTCACCATAGCCCGTGCTACTTGCCCCGCTCCTGTGCCAGGTAAGTCCACTACGGGCTCACCATAGCCCGTACTACTTGCCCCGCTCCTGTGCCAGGTAAGTCCACTACGGGCTCACCATAGCCCGTACTACTTGCCCCGCTCCTGTGCCAGGTAAGTCCACTACGGGCTCACCATAGCCCGTACTACTTGCCCCGCTCCTGTGCCAGGTAAGTCCACTACGGGCTCACCATAGCCCGTACTACTTGCCCCGCTCCTGTGCCAGGTAAGTCCACTACGGGCTCACCATAGCCCGTACTACTTGCCCCGCTCCTGTGCCAGGTAAGTCCACTACGGGCTCACCATAGCCCGTGCTACTTGCCCCGCTCCTGTGCCAGGTAAGTCCACTACGGGCTCACCATAGCCCGTGCTACTTGCCCCGCTCGTGTGCCAGGTAAGTCCACTACGGGCTCACCATAGCCCGTGCTACTTGCCCCGCTCCTGTGCCAGGTAAGTCCACTACGGGCTCACCATAGCCCGTGCTACTTGCCCCGCTCCTGTGCCAGGTAAGTCCACTACGGGCTCACCATAGCCCTTGCTACTTGCCCCGCTCCTGTGCCAGGTAAGTCCACTACGGGATCACCATAGCCCGTGCTACTTGCCCCGCCCCTGTGCCAGGTAAGTCCACTACGGGCTCACCATAGCCCGTGCTACTTGCCCCGCCCCTGTGCCAGGTAAGTCCACTACGGGCTCACCATAGCCCGTGCTACTTGCCCCGCCCCTGTGCCAGGTAAGTCCACTACGGGATCACCATAGCCCGTGCTACTTGCCCCGCTCCTGTGCCAGGTAAGTCCACTACGGGCTCACCATAGCCCGTGCTACTTGCCCCGCTCCTGTGCCAGGTAAGTCCACTACGGGATCACCATAGCCCGTGCTACTTGCCCCGCTCCTGTGCCAGGTAAGTCCACTACGGGCTCACCATAGCCCGTGCTACTTGCCCCGCTCCTGTGCCAGGTAAGTCCACTACGGGATCACCATAGCCCGTGCTACTTGCCCCGCTCCTGTGCCAGGTAAGTCCACTACGGGCTCACCATAGCCCGTGCTCCTTGCCCCGCTCCTGTGCCAGGTAAGTCCACTACGGGATCACCATAGCCCGTGCTCCTTGCCCCGCTCCTGTGCCAGTTAAGTCCACTACGGGCTCACCATAGCCCGTGCTACTTGCCCCGCTCCTGTGCCAGGTAAGTCCACTACGGGATCACCATAGCCCGTGCTACTTGCCCCGCTCCTGTGCCAGGTAAGTCCACTACGGGCTCACCATAGCCCGTGCTACTTGCCCCCGCTCCTGTGCCAGGTAAGTCCACTACGGGCTCACCATAGCCCGTGCTACTTGCCCCGCTCCTGTGCCAGGTAAGTCCACTACGGGATCACCATAGCCCGTGCTACTTGCCCCGCTCCTGTGCCAGGTAAGTCCACTACGGGATCACCATAGCCCGTGCTACTTGCCCCGCTCCTGTGCCAGGTAAGTCCACTACGGGCTCACCATAGCCCGTGCTACTTGCCCCGCTCCTGTGCCAGGTAAGTCCACTACGGGCTCACCATAGCCCGTGCTACTTGCCCCGCTCCTGTGCCAGGTAAGTCCACTACGGGATCACCATAGCCCGTGCTACTTGCCCCGCTCCTGTGCCAGGTAAGTCCACTACGGGATCACCATAGCCCGTGCTCCTTGCCCCGCTCCTGTGCCAGGTAAGTCCACTACGGGATCACCATAGCCCGTGCTCCTTGCCCCGCTCCTGTGCCAGGTAAGTCCACTACGGGCTCACCATAGCCCGTGCTACTTGCCCCGCTCCTGTGCCAGGTAAGTCCACTACGGGCTCACCATAGCCCGTGCTACTTGCCCCGCTCCTGTGCCAGGTAAGTCCACTACGGGCTCACCATAGCCCGTGCTACTTGCCCCGCTCCTGTGCCAGGTAAGTCCACTACGGGATCACCATAGCCCGTGCTACTTGCCCCGCTCCTGTGCCAGGTAAGTCCACTACGGGATCACCATAGCCCGTGCTACTTGCCCCGCTCCTGTGGCAGGTAAGTCCACTACGGGATCACCATAGCCCGTGCTACTTGCCCCGCTCCTGTGCCAGGTAAGTCCACTACGGGCTCACCATAGCCCGTGCTACTTGCCCCGCTCCTGTGCCAGGTAAGTCCACTACGGGATGACCATAGCCCGTGCTACTTGCCCCGCCCCTGTGCCAGGTAAGTCCACTACGGGATCACCATAGCCCGTGCTACTTGCCCCGCTCCTGTGCCAGGTAAGTCCACTACGGGATCACCATAGCCCGTGCTACTTGCCCCGCTCCTGTGCCAGGTAAGTCCACTACGGGATCACCATAGCCCGTGCTACTTGCCCCGCTCCTGTGCCAGGTAAGTCCACTACGGGATCACCATAGCCCGTGCTACTTGCCCCGCTCCTGTGCCAGGTAAGTCCACTACGGGATCACCATAGCCCGTGCTACTTGCCCCGCTCCTGTGTCAGGTAAGTCCACTACGGGCTCACCATAGCCCGTGCTACTTGCCCCGCTCCTGTGCCAGGTAAGTCCACTACGGGATCACCATAGCCCGTGCTACTTGCCCCGCCCCTGTGCCAGGTAAGTCCACTACGGGATCACCATAGCCCGTGCTACTTGCCCCGCCCCTGTGCCAGGTAAGTCCACTACGGGATCACCATAGCCCGTGCTACTTGCCCCGCCCCTGTGCCAGGTAAGTCCACTACGGGCTCACCATAGCCCATGCTACTTGCCCCGCTCCTGTGCCAGGTATGTCCACTACCGGATCACCATAGCCCGTGCTACTTGCCCCGCTCCTGTGCCAGGTAAGTCCACTACGGGATCACCATAGCCCGTGCTACTTGCCCCGCCCCTGTGCCAGGTAAGTCCACTACGGGCTCACCATAGCCCATGCTACTTGCCCCGCTCCTGTGCCAGGTATGTCCACTACCGGATCACCATAGCCCGTGCTACTTGCCCCGCCCCTGTGCCAGGTAAGTCCACTACGGGATCACCATAGCCCGTGCTACTTGCCCCGCTCCTGTGTCAGGTAAGTCCACTACGGGATCACCATAGCCCGTGCTACTTGCCCCGCCCCTGTGCCAGGTAAGTCCACTACCGGATCACCATAGCCCGTGCTACTTGCCCCGCCCCTGTGCCAGGTAAGTCCACTACGGGATCACCATAGCCCGTGCTACTTGCCCCGCTCCTGTGTCAGGTAAGTCCACTACGGGATCACCATAGCCCGTGCTACTTGCCCCGCTCCTGTGTCAGGTAAGTCCACTACGGGATCACCATAGCCCGTGCTACTTGCCCCGCTCCTGTGCCAGGTAAGTCCACTACGGGATCACCATAGCCCGTGCTACTTGCCCCGCTCCTGTGCCAGGTAAGTCCACTACGGGATCACCATAGCCCGTGCTACTTGCCCCGCTCCTGTGCCAGGTAAGTCCACTACGGGATCACCATATCCCGTGCTACTTGCCCCGCTCCTGTGCCAGATAAGTCCACTACGGGATCGCCATAGCCCGTGCTACTTGCCCCGCTCCTGTGCCAGGTAAGTCCACTACGGGATCACCATATCCCGTGCTACTTGCCCCGCTCCTGTGCCAGGTAAGTCCACTACGGGATCGCCATAGCCCGTGCTACTTAGAACCCCTTGTTCAGAGTAGGTAAATTTACAACAACAACAACAACAACGTTCCCAAGATATACTGAGGGAACTGGACAAAGTTAGTGAGTCATTACAAGCACATCTAGGCAAGTACACATACGCACGCGCGCGCGCACACGCACGTGCGGGACCAAAGAGCCGAAGCTCAATTCCCGGAAGCACAACTAGGTGAGGACACACATACAGGAGGGCCTCGCGGCTGATTGGAGAGCGCTCGGGATTTGTAGTCTTAAGGGCCCGGGTTCGATCCCCGGCGGAGGCCGAAACAAATGAGCAGAGTTTCTTTCACGTTAATACCGGTGTTCATCTAGCAGTAAATAGGTACCTGGGAGTTAGACAGCTGCTACGGGCTGCTTCCTAGGGATGTGTGTGTGTGTTAGAGATAAATATATGTAGTAGACATAATAGAGGACAAATAAATTGGTTAGAAAGGCGGGGTCCAAGAGCTAATAGCTCGAGTCTGCAGATACAGATATACAATACACCCACTCACCCACTCCGTGAGTGGGTGAGTGTTCCTCACGTGTTAGGAACAGTATTGAGAGCCACGATTGTGGCTTCCACTGAGTGGGAGCCACACACATAATAACTCCTACCTTGCTTACCCCTGCACAACCCCTGATCCCCGCCCACTCCCTGACCCCCACCCACTCCCTGACCCCCACCCACTCCCTGACCCCCCACCCACTCCCTGACCCCCCGCCCACTCCCTGACACCCACCCACTCCCTGACCCCCACCCACTCCCTGACCCCCCACCCACTCCCTGACCCCCTCTCACTCTCTGACCCCCACCCACTCCCTGACCCCCTCTCACTCTCTGACCCCCACCCACTCCCTGACCCCCTCTCACTCTCTGACCCCCACCCACTCCCTGACCCCCTCTCACTCTCTGACCCCCACCCACTCCCTGACCCCCTCTCACTCTCTGACCCCCACCCACTCCCTGGCACTGAAATCTCTGGCAATAGGGTGTCCAAGAAGAGCCTGAAGGTTTGGTACACGAACGCCGACGGAGTAACAAACAAAGCAGAGGAAATTAAAGAAAGAGTAAGATAAAATTATGCAGATTCCGTTGCAATAGTGGAAACAAAAATAAATGATATGATCTCTGATGCAACATTCCCCGGGGGACTCCAAGTGATAAGGAAACAAAGACAACAAAGACAAGGAGGAGGAGGAGGTGCACTCCAAATAAGACATGAGTGGAAGTTCGAAAAACTCAAGAATCAGAGTTTACGTTTAAACGTTTACAAGAAAAACGTTTACACAGACTCCATCATTGGGACACTGACAGTAGATGGAAAAAAATAATTGTAGCCGTGATAATTTACAATCCCCCCGCCACCCGCCAGACGTCCCAGGCAGGAATATGATAACAACAAGGCATACACAGAGGCATTGCAGCGAGCAGCAACGGTGACACACAGAATGAGAGCTAAACTTCTCGTCATGGGGGACCTAAATCATGGAGAAATTGACTGGGATACCAGAAATCATCGTGATGGGGAAGAAACGTGGGGAGCAAAATTAGTGGAAATTTGTAGATAGAAACATCTTAACACAACAGGTAAAGGAGGACACAAGAGACAGGGGAGGAGATACGCCAAGCCTACTGGACTTGATCTTCACCCAGAACGAGACAAACATTGAGAACTTAGAGCATGAAGTACCACTAGGAGCAAGTGACCATTGTGTCCTGGTGTTCCACTACATGATGGACCGCAGACCAGTGCCCATAAGACCAGGAGTCAGGGAAGGGAGAGCGGACTATAACAAAGTAGACTACATGACAGTAAGAGAGTGTCTGGGAAGTGTGCAATGTGAGGAGGACCTTAGAAGGAACAAGGTCCAGGAAATGATGGACCAAGTAAAAGTGAGGTGCAAAGAGGCAGAAGAGAGATTCCTACCACCATTAAGGGCAAAAACTAGGAGAACACATAATAACCCGTAGTTCAACAGTGTCAGGAAGCAAATACAAAAAGCCGGAGGGAGTGGAGGAAATACAGAAGGCAAAGGACAGAGATAAACCGGAAAAGCTGCAACAGGGCCAGGAATAACTACATAAACATAAGAAGATCGGCAGACAGAAACTATGAACATATGATATTGCCTCCAAAGCAAAGAGCCAACCAAAATTCCTACAAAGTCATATCAGTAATGGCGGTGAATGATCAAGTGACCAGGTTAAGACAAATGGGAGGCCAGTATACAGAAAATGATAAAGAAATTTGTGAGGAGCTCAATGCCAGCTTCCATGGAGTGTTCACTACTGAGCCGGAACAGCTCCCGGAGCTTGATGCAGCAGCAGCCCCTGACGAGAGACTACTAAATATTGAGGTAACAACAGAGTAAGTAAGAATACAGCCAGCATCACTGGTTGTAACTAAAGCTACTGGACCACATAGAGTATCACCATGGGTGTTAAAAGACTCAGCACAGGCCCTCAGCATACCTCTAGCACCAATCTATAATGAGTCAGTTACACTGGGTGAATTGCCCATCTGTTGGAAGAAGGCAAATGTGGTGCCAATCTACAAAAAAGGAGATAAAGAAAGGACACTTAAAGACAGGCTAGTGTCGCTCACAAGCACCCCTTGAAAAGTACTGAAGGAATTATAAGATTAAGACTAGTTGCACACCTAGATTGAATTCCGTTTATAAATAAACAACAATACGGCTTTAGAGAAGGGAAATCATGCCTGGCGAACCTCCTGGAGCTTTTTTTAAGTGATATATACAAGAGTTGTTACATTCTTGTACAGCCACCAGCACGTGTAGCGTTTCGGGCAGGTCCTTAATCCTATGTTCCCTGTAATACCACCCCCGCGAAGAATCGTTTAACAACCAGATACCCATTTTACTGTTGGGTTAAACAGAGGCTACAGTTATGGATTTGCGCCCAGTCAATCCTTCCCGGCCAGGATACGAACCCAGGACAAAGCGCTTGCGAAACGCCAAGCGAGCGTCTTAACCACTTCACCACGGGGACTAGGTGTGCGTTACTTTATGATAAAGTAACTGAAATAAGGCAAGACAGAGAAGGATGGGCAGATTACATATTTCTGGACTGCCAAAAAGCCTTTGATACAGTACCACACAGAAGGCTACTATACAAACTTGAGAAGCAGGCGGGAGTAAGCGGCAACGCACTATCATGGGTAAGGAATTACCTGACAGACAGGTGTCAGGGAGTGACAGTGACGAGCAAGGAGTCGGGCTGGCGTAGAGTAACAAGCGGGGTGCCTCAAGGGTCGGTGCTGGGTCCCATACTATTCCTCATTTATGAGAATGACTTGACTGCTGAGACATTTATGTCGATGTTTGCAGATGATGCAAAACTAATGAGGAGGGTTCATACAAATGAGGATTGTACGATTTTGATTAGAGGTCCATTAGGTTAGAGAAAACGAGCCCAACCATTTCTGCTCCCCCCCCCTCCCTCCCTCCCCCGGGATTCGAACCGGCACACTCTCAAGTCCAAGAAACACCAGGAAGACCGTCATCAGACATATGGCTGTCAATAAATGGATCAGGCTAGACGCACAAGTTGAAGCTAAATACAAGTAGGAATTTTAAATGTAAATATGATAAAAGTTCGAGAAATAAATCGTTACATTAATCTAAGAACGTTCACAAGGTGGGGATAGGAGCCTAGCTCGACCCTACAAGCACGTCTAGGTGAGTACATCTAGGTGAGTACACACACACACACACACACACACACACACACACACACACACACACACACAAACACACAGGCGGGACCAAAGAGCCAAGGCGGGACCAAAGAGCCAAAGCTCAACCCCCGCAAGCACAAATAGGTGAGTACACACGCACGCACGCTCGAGGAGCCAAAAAAAATGAAAATTTACTTTTGCAGAGTGGTAGTGTTGGGTGAGAAGGTGGTGGAGGCCAAGACCGTCAGTAGTTTCAAAGCGTTATACGACAAAGAGTGCTGGGAAGACGGGACACCACGAGC
Organism: Procambarus clarkii; assembly: GCF_040958095.1. NCBI lineage: Eukaryota > Metazoa > Arthropoda > Malacostraca > Decapoda > Cambaridae > Procambarus > Procambarus clarkii. Next base: position 4,692,102 of record NC_091199.1, on the reverse strand, counting down.
GTAGCTCTCATCCTGTAACTACACTTAGGTAATTACACACATTATAATACATAGCGTTATTTACGTCAGAGAATAACGCTACGACTACATTAATAAGGGAAGTATTGAGAGAGGCGTCTTACCAGGACATGGTCGGCTTGGTGGAGCTGCCAGGCTGTTGGTGGAGGCTGGAACTGCACTTCTGTACAGGAGATAACTGCTGATTAGTGATTGTTGTTGTGGTGGTGGTGGTTGTGTTAGTGGTAGTGGTGGCAATGGTTGTGGTCTCACAGATGGTGGTGACAATGGTTGTGGTGTCACAGAGGGTGGTGACAATGGTTGTGGGGTCACAGAGGGTGGTGACAATGGTTGTAGTGTCACAGATGGTGGTGACAATGGTTGTGGGGTCACAGAGGGTGGTGACAATGGTTGTAGTGTCACAGATGGTGGTGACAATGGTTGTAGTGTCACAGAGGGTGGTGACAATGGTTGTAGTGTCACAGATGGTGACAATGGTTGTGGTGTCACAGATGGTGGTGACAATGGTTGTAGTGTCACAGATGGTGGTGACAATGGTTGTAGTGTCACAGAGGGTGGTGACAATGGTTGTAGTGTCACAGATGGTGGTGACAATGGTTGTGGTGTCACAGATGGTGGTGACAATGGTTGTAGTGTCACAGAGGGTGGTGGCAATGGTTGTAGTGTCACACAGGGTGGTGACAATGGTTGTAGTGTCACAGATGGTGGTGGCAATGGTTGTAGTGTCACAGATGGTGGTGACAATGGTTGTGGTGTCACAGATGGTGGTGACAATGGTTGTAGTGTCACAGAGCGTGGTGGCAATGGTTGTAGTGTCACACAGGGTGGTGACAATGGTTGTAGTGTCACAGATGGTGGTGGCAATGGTTGTAGTGTCACAGATGGTGGTGACAATGGTTGTAGTGTCACAGAGGGTGGTGACAATGGTTGTAGTGTCACAGATGGTGGTGACAATGGTTGTGGTCTCACAGATGGTGGTGACAATGGTTGTAGTGTCACAGAGGGTGGTGGCAATGGTTGTAGTGTCACAGAGGGTGGTGACAATGGTTGTAGTGTCACAGAGGGTGGTGACAATGGTTGTAGTGTCACAGAGGGTGGTGACAATGGTTGTAGTGTCACAGATGGTGGTGGCAATGGTTATGGGGTCACAGATGGTGGTGACAATGGTTGTAGTGTCACAGAGGGTGGTGGCAATGGTTGTAGTGTCACAGAGGGTGGTGACAATGGTTGTAGTGTCACAGATGGTGGTGGCAATGGTTGTAGTGTCACAGATGGTGGTGGCAATGGTTATGGGGTCACAGATGGTGGTGACAATGGTTGTAGTGTCACAGAGGGTGGTGGCAATGGTTGTAGTGTCACAGAGGGTGGTGACAATGGTTGTAGTGTCACACAGGGTGGTGACAATGGTTGTAGTGTCACACAGGGTGGTGACAATGGTTGTAGTGTCACAGAGGGTGGTGACAATGGTTGTAGTGTCACACAGGGTGGTGACAATGGTTGTAGTGTCACACAGGGTGGTGACAATGGTTGTAGTGTCACACAGGGTGGTGACAATGGTTGTAGTGTCACAGAGGGTGGTGACAATGGTTGTAGTGTCACACAGGGTGGTGACAATGGTTGTAGTGTCACACAGGGTGGTGACAATGGTTGTAGTGTCACACAGGGTGGTGACAATGGTTGTAGTGTCACAGAGGGTGGTGACAATGGTTGTAGGGTCACAGATGGTGGTGACAATGGTTGTAGTGTCACAGAGGGTGGTGACAATGGTTGTGGTCTCACAGATGGTGGTGACAATGGTTGTAGTGTCACAGAGGGTGGTGACAATGGTTGTAGTGTCACAGAGGGTGGTGACAATGGTTGTAGTGTCACAGAGGGTGGTGACAATGGTTGTAGTGTCACAGAGGGTGGTGACAATGGTTGTGGTCTCACAGATGGTGGTGACAATGGTTGTAGTGTCACAGAGGGTGGTGACAATGGTTGTAGTGTCACAGAGGGTGGTGACAATGGTTGAAGTGTCACAGATGGTGGTGACAATGGTTGTAGTGTCACACAGGGTGGTGACAATGGTTGTAGTGTCATAGGGACTATCAACCATGAATGCTAATTACATATTAAAAACAGAATTATTTACAATTGGACTAAATACAAAAAATTATTCGGCCTGCCACCTCAACAATATTTTATATAAGAAAATGACTTATGTAGCCACGGGCCTCCCCCACCTGGACTCTCATTCACTAACGTTATGGATATTATAATATATATTTATAAGACTACAGCATGAGAGGTGCCCAGCTCAGTGTAGACGGGTTCCCTAGACGGGTTGACGGGTTCCCTAGACGGGTTCCCTAGACGGGTTCCCTAGACGGGTTCCCTAGACGCGTTCCCTAGACGGGTTGACGGGTTCCCTAGACGGGTTCCCTAGACGGGTTCCCTAGACGGGTTCCCTAGACGGGTTCCCTAGACGGGTTGACGGGTTGTGTAGACGACGCCATCTTAGAGCTCCCCTATTCCCCCGTGCCTCAAGTATCCACACTCCCACCATAACATTATACACGGTGGTGGAGACTCGTCAGGTGACGGTCGGCTATACTATGATGGCGTCTCGGCGCCAACCAGATATATCCCCCCACAACGTTCACTTACTAACGTAACAACTTTTAAAACGACCTTCTCGGGAATCGAACCCGGGACCAATCGGTTGTTTCCCCGGCTGTGGTAACTACTGGCTACAGAGTAGACTTTACTGAAGATATTTCGCCTCGCAACTTGTTTCACATATGTGGGTTCGATTCTCGTCGGTAGAGGCGGAGACGTATTGATGATGCAGACTAATGTATAGTGTGTGTGTGACCTGACCTGTGTGTGACCTGTGTGTGTGACCTGACCTGTGTGTGACCTGACCTGTGTGTGTGACCTGTGTGTGTGACCTGTGTGTGTGACCTGACCTGTGTGTGACCTGTGTGTGTGACCTGACCTGTGTGTGTGACCTGTGTGTGTGACCTGTGTGTGTGACCTGTGTGTGACCTGACCTGTGTGTGACCTGTGTGTGTGACCTGACCTGTGTGTGTGACCTGACCTGTGTGTGACCTGACCTGTGTGTGTGACCTGACCTGTGTGTGACCTGACCTGTGTGTGTGACCTGACCTGTGTGTGAGACCTGACCTGTGTGTGTGACCTGACCTGTGTGTGAGACCTGACCTGTGTGTGTGACCTGACCTGTGTGTGAGACCTGACCTGTGTGTGTGACCTGACCTGTGTGACCTGACATGTGTGTGACCTGACCTGTGTGTGACCTGACCTGTGTGTGTGACCTGACCTGTGTGTGACCTGTGTGTGTGACCTGACGTGTGTGTGACCTGACCTGTGTGTGACCTGTGTGTGTGACCTGTGTGTGACCTGACCTCTGTGTGTGACCTGACCTGTGTGTGACCTGACCTGTGTGTGACCTGTGTGTGACCTGACCTGTGTGTGACCTGACCTGTGTGTGACCTGACCTGTGTGTGTGACCTGACCTGTGTGTGTGACCTGACCTGTGTGTGTGACCTGTGTGTGTGACCTGACCTGTGTGACCTGTGTGTGTGACCTGGCCTGTGTGTGTGACCTGTATGTGTGACCTGTGTGTGACCTGACCTGTGTGTGACCTGTGTGTGACCTGACCTGTGTGTGACCTGACCTGTGTGTGTGACCTGACCTGTGTGTGTGACCTGACCTGTGTGTGTGACCTGACCTGTGTGTGTGACCTGACCTGTATGTGTGACCTGTGTGTGACCTGACCTGTGTGTGTGACCTGTGTGTGACCTGACCTGTGTGTGACCTGACCTGTGTGTGACCTGTGTGTGTGACCTGACCTGTGTGTGACCTGACCTGTGTGTGTGACCTGACCTGTGTGTGACCTCACCTGTGTGTGTGACCTCACCTGTGTGTGTGACCTCACCTGTGTGTGTGACCTCACCTGATCTTCCTTGTCTGGCTTCCTGGGAGGAGTGTTGACCCTGGTGACCCAGGCAGAGTTGACCTCCCTCCTGATGGGTCTGGGAGGGTACTTGACCTCCCTCCTGGTGGTGGCGTGCTGCAGGTGTCGCCGGTGTGACCCTGACCTTCCTTCCACCACCTCTGACCTCTCCATCATCTGCACAATAGAGTAAACAAAGCAAAAACAGCCTTAAACAAAATGAGATGATTTCATAACCTCGGCACCAACATACACCTATACATGGCTCTAGTCCGGCCGCATCTGGAATATCTTATACAACTTCTACACACCTTAAAACCAACACTGAAACAGACCAAGCAGTACATATGAAAGAACTATGAGGAGATGCAAAACACCGAGAAAGAGGAAACTAGATTTATTCCTCCAAGGAGTGCCGGACCAACCGGGCTGTGGTGGGTATGTGGGCCTGCGGGCCGCTCCAAGCAACAGCCTAGTGGACCAAACTCTCAAGTCGAGCCTGGCCTCGGGCCGGGCTTGGGGAGTAGAAGAACTCCCAGAACCCCATCAACCAGGTATCAACCAGGTATCAACCGTCCACAATATGACCAAACACTCCAGGAGCTCCAAGAGCCACTAAACAGTAACCCAACACCAGGCCACTACAGCAAGGGGGGTGTGGAACACCATCGAAATGTTGGAAGACACAATGCCAGAAAGATTACTCCAAGATGAGACGCCCCGATGAGACGCCCCGATGAGACGCCCCGATGAGACGCCCCGATGAGACGCCCCGATGAGACGCCCCGCCCCCGTAGCAGCTGCTCCAAGAGCTTCGATCGAGGGAAAACAAGCCCAATAAATAAAGAAAAATAGATAATTCCAATAAGAAATACACAACAGAAATCATCCACGACAAAAAAAAATCGCCTGGAAACCGAACATTAAAACCCATACATCAGCATATATGCGTATACATACATAAGCATATATGCGTATAGTGCAGTGTCATACAGTTCATCCATGTGCAGGCGAGGAGTCACAATAACGGGGCTAAAGTAAGCTGACCACACCACACACTAGAAGGTGAAGGGACGACGACGTTTCGCTCCGTCCTGGACCATTCTCAAGTCGACTGTGATGAGGAAGTTGATGCAGGCAATAACTAGGCAAGAGAGCTGTGAGGAGCAAAGTAACGTGTAGTAGAGGAGATAGTAGTAGGAATATGATCTGTACATCTTCATCCATGTACATCTAAACATATTGAAATCCACGTGAAATCCTTACGTTGAAATCCATTATGGGGCCTCGTAGCCTGGTGGATAGCGCGCAGGACTCTTAATTCTGTGGCGCGGGTTCGATTCCCGCACGAGGCAGAAACAAATGGGCAGAGTTTCTTTCACCCTGAATGCCCCTGTTACCTAGCAGTAAAATAGGTACCTGGGAGTTAGTCAGCTGTCACGGGCTGCTTCCTGGGGGTGGAGGCCTGGTCGAGGACCGGGCCGCGGGGACACTAAAGCCCCGAAATCATCTCAAGATAACCTCAAGAAGATACCAATAACACCACAACCATTGCCACGTTGAAATCCTTCCAAACGCTCTCATCGCTCTGGCAATATAGCGAGAGATTAGCTCAGTAACACACACACACATCGTGTCAGCAAGACGAGCCGCCGGCCTGCTGTCATAATATTCACTATCAGAAAATCCATAGATTGCCGTGATGAGGATTCGAACCTATGCACTGAGTATTCTCAAGCACATACACGCCCCAGACAACTATAGGCCACGACAAGGTCAAAAAGAGACCTTTTGACCTTGTCGTGACCTAGTTGTCTGGGGCGTGTGTACCTGGGAATATCCAGTGCATTGGTTCGAATCCTCATCACGGCTCTTACGGATTCTTTCTTTGATACGTCACGTTAGTGTGATTTCTGTGTACTCATAATACAACTTTTGCCCCTTATGTACTTCTTAATCATCTTTAGTAGAGCTTCGGTCTCACTTCATGCAGGTCGGCGTTCAATCCCCGACCGTCCAAGTGGTTGGGGCACCATTCCTTTCCCCCCCCCCGTCCCATCCCTAATCCTTATCCTGATGCCTGCCAAGGGCTATGTAGTTGTAATGGCTTGGCGCTTTCTCGTGATAGTTCCCTTCCCTTAATCATCTTTACTAAAAACAATGAGTTTACTGGCCACCATACAGAGTTTGTTGTGAGGTAGAGCGGTGAGTTTACTGTTAACCGTGTCTACACCTCCCGGGCACTGTCCACACTATCCTCTACGGTGACGAGTAATTAATAATCCTTAAATATAAAATACAATAACCTAAATCCTTTTAATAATTGAATTCTCTGTTCACAAATTAATATATAAATAAAGGGATTAATAAAACAGCGTAGTAAGGCCTACCTGGTATCGTGTCGCTCGTGGCTTGATAACGTACAAGTCAAATCAAGATCCAACATTACTTTGATATCAGTTTAAAATTATCTCTTGATATAAATATAATTACTTCTTAAAGAGCTATAGCCGGTGAAAGTAATGATGGTTTGTACTGCTAAATAATCAACTTTTGACGCCTTCAATAATTATTGAGCAATATTGTCTCTCTCGTGGGAGGGAGGGCGTCGCCAGTACTCTCTCGTGGGAGGGAGGGCGTCGCCAGTACTCTCTCGTGGGAGGGAGGGCGTCGCCAACACTCTCTCGTGGGAGGGAGGGCGTCGCCAACACTCTCTCGTGGGAGGGAGGGCGTCACCAGCACTCTCTCGTGGGAGGGAGGGCGTCACCAGTACTCTCTCGTGGGAGGGAGGGCGTCGTCAACACTCTCTCGTGGGAGGGAGGGCGTCGCCAACACTCTCTCGTGGGAGGGAGGGCGTCGCCAGTACTCTCTCGTGGGAGGGAGGGCGTCGCCAACACTCTCTCGTGGGAGGGAGGGCGTCGCCAGCACTCTCTCGTGGGAGGGAGGGCGTCGTCAACACTCTCTCGTGGGAGGGAGGGCGTCGCCAACACTCTCTCGTGGGAGGGAGGGCGTCGACAGTACTCTCTCGTGGGAGGGAGGGCGTCGCCAGTACTCTCTCGTGGGAGGGAGGGCGTCGCCAACACTCTCTCGTGGGAGGGAGGGCGTCGCCAGTACTCTCTCGTGGGAGGGAGGGCGTCGCCAACACTCTCTCGTGGGAGGGAGGGCGTCGCCAACACTCTCTCGTGGGAGGGAGAGCGTCGCCAACACTCTCTCGTGGGAGGGAGGGCGTCGCCAGTACTCTCTCGTGGGAGGGAGGGCGTCGCCAACACTCTCTCGTGGGAGGGAGGGCGTCGCCAACACTCTCTCGTGGGAGGGAGGGCGTCACCAGCACTCTCTCGTGGGAGGGAGGGCGTCGCCAACACTCTCTCGTGGGAGGGAGGGCGTCGCCAGTACTCTCTCGTGGGAGGGAGGGCGTCGCCAACACTCTCTCGTGGGAGGGAGGGCGTCGCCAACACTCTCTCGTGGGAGGGAGGGCGTCGCCAGCACTCTCTCGTGGGACGGAGGGCGTCGCCAACACTCTCTCGTGGGAGGGAGGGCGTCGCCAACACTCTCTCGTGGGAGGGAGGGCGTCGCCAACACTCTCTCGTGGGAGGGAGGGCGTCGCCAACACTCTCTCGTGGGAGGGAGGGCGTCGCCAACACTCTCTCGTGGGAGGGAGGGCGTCGCCAACACTCTCTCGTGGGAGGGAGGGCGTCGCCAACACTCTCTCGTGGGAGGGAGGGCGTCGCCAACACTCTCTCGTGGGAGGGAGGGCGTCGCCAACACTCTCTCGTGGGAGGGAGGGCGTCGCCAACACTCTCTCGTGGGAGGGAGGGCGTCGCCAACACACTCTCGTGGGAGGGAGGGCGTCGCCAACACTCTCACGTGGGAGGGAGGGCGTCGCCAACACTCTCTCGTGGGAGGGAGGGCGTCGCCAACACTCTCTCGTGGGAGGGAGGGCGTCGCCAACACACTCTCGTGGGAGGGAGGGCGTCGCCAGCACTCTCTCGTGGGAGGGAGGGCGTCGCCAGCACTCTCTCGTGGGAGGGAGGGCGTCGCCAGCACTCTCTCGTGGGAGGGAGGGCGTCGCCAGCACTATCTCGTGGGAGGGAGGGCGTCGCCAGCACTCTCTCGTGGGAGGGAGGGCGTCGCCAGCACTCTCTCGTGGGAGGGAGGGCGTCGCCAGCACTCTCTCGTGGGAGGGAGGGCGTCGCCAGCACTCTCTCGTGGGAGGGAGGGCGTCGCCAGCACTCTCTCGTGGGAGGGAGGGCGTCGCCAGTACTCTCTCGTGGGAGGGAGGGCGTCGCCAGTACTCTCTCGTGGGAGGGAGGGCGTCGCCAACACTCTCTCGTGGGAGGGAGGGCGTCGCCAGTACTCTCTCGTGGGAGGGAGGGCGTCGCCAACACTCTTTCGTGGGAGGGAGGGCGTCGCCAGCACTCTCTCGTGGGAGGGAGGGCGTCGCCAGCACTCTCTCGTGGGAGGGAGGGCGTCGCCAACACTCTCTCGTGGGAGGGAGGGCGTCGCCAACACTCTCTCGTTGGAGGGAGGGCGTCGCCAGCACTCTCTCGTGGGAAAGAGGGCGTCGCCAGCACTCTCTCGTGGGAAGGAGGGCGTCGCCAGCACTCTCTCGTGGGAGGGAGGGCGTCGCCAGCACTCTCTCGTGGGAAGGAGGGCGTCGCCAGCACTCTCTCGTGGGAAGGAGGGCGTCGCCAGCACTCTCTCGTGGGAGGGAGGGCGTCGCCAGTACTCTCTCGTGGGAGGGAGGGCGTCGCCAGCACTCTCTCGTGGGAAGGAGGGCGTCGCCAGCACTCTCTCGTGGGAAGGAGGGCGTCGCCAGCACTCTCTCGTGGGAGGGAGGGCGTCGCCAGTACTCTCTCGTGGGAGGGAGGGCGTCGCCAGTACTCTCTCGTGGGAGGGAGGGCGTCGCCAGTACTCTCTCGTGGGAGGGAGGGCGTCGCCAGCACTCTCTCGTGGGAAGGAGGGCGTCGCCAGCACTCTCTCGTGGGAAGGAGGGCGTAGCCAGCACTCTCTCGTGGGAAGGAGGGCGTCGCCAGCACTCTCTCGTGGGAGGGAGGGCGTCGCCAGTACTCTCTCGCGGGAGGGAGGGCGTCGCCAGCACTCTCTCGTGGGAAGGAGGGCGTCGCCAGCACTCTCTCGTGGGAGGGAGGGCGTCGCCAGCACTCTCTCGTGGGAGGGAGGGCGTCGCCAGTACTCTCTCGTGGGAGGGAGGGCGTCGCCAGTACTCTCTCGTGGGAGGGAGGGCGTCGCCAGCACTCTCTCGTGGGAAGGAGGGCGTCGCCAGCAGTCTCTCGTGGGAAGGAGGGCGTCGCCAGCACTCTCTCGTGGGAGGGAGGGCGTCGCCAACACTCTCTCGTGGGAGGGAGGGCGTCGCCAACACTCTCTCGTGGGAGGGAGGGCGTCGCCAGCACTCTCGTGGGAGGGAGGGCGTCGCCAGCACTCTCGTGGGAGGGAGGGCGTCGTCACCACTCTCTCGTGGGAGGGAGGGCGTCGTCACCACTCTCTCGTGGGAGGGAGGGCGTCGCCAACACTCTCTCGTGGGAGGGAGGGCGTCGCCAACACTCTCTCGTGGGAGGGAGGGCGTCGCCAGCACTCTCTCGTGGGAGGGAGGGCGTCGCCAACACTCTCTCGTGGGAGGGAGGGCGTCGCCAGCACTCTCGTGGGAGGGAGGGCGTCGCCAGCACTCTCGTGGGAGGGAGGGCGTCGCCAGCACTCTCGTGGGAGGGAGGGCGTCGCCAGCACTCTCGTGGGAGGGAGGGCGTCGCCAGCACTCTCGTGGGAGGGAGGGCGTCGTCAACACTCTCTCGTGGGAGGGAGGGCGTCGCCAACACTCTCTCGTGGGAGGGAGGGCGTCGCCAGCACTCTCGTGGGAGGGAGGGCGTCGCCAACACTCTCTCGTGGGAGGGAGGGCGTCGCCAGCACTCTCGTGGGAGGAAGGGCGTCGCCAGCACTCTCGTGGGAGGGAGGGCGTCGCCAGCACTCTCTCGTGGGAGGGAGGGCGTCGCCAGCACTCTGTCGTGGGAGGGAGGGCGTCGCCAACACTCTCTCGTGGGAGGGAGGGCGTCGCCAACACTCTCTCGTGGGAGGGAGGGCGTCGCCAGCACTCTCGTGGGAGGGAGGGCGTCGCCAGCACTCTCGTGGGAGGGAGGGCGTCGCCAGCACTCTCGTGGGAGGGAGGGCGTCGTCAACACTCTCTCGTGGGAGGGAGGGCGTCGTCAACACTCTCTCGTGGGAGGGAGGGCGTCGCCAACACTCTCTCGTGGGAGGGAGGGCGTCGCCAACACTCTCTCGTGGGAGGGAGGGCGTCGCCAGTACTCTCTCGTGGGAAGGAGGGCGTCGCCAGCACTCTCTCGTGGGAGGGAGGGCGTCGCCAGCACTCTCGTGGGAGGGAGGGCGTCGCCAACACTCTCTCGTGGGAGGGAGGGCGTCGCCAACACTCTCTCGTGGGAGGGAGGGCGTCGCCAACACTCTCTCGTGGGAGGGAGGGCGTCGCCAACACTCTCTCGTGGGAGGGAGGGCGTCGCCAACACTCTCTCGTGGGAGGGAGGGCGTCGTCAACACTCTCTCGTGGGAGGGAGGGCGTCGCCAATACTCTCTCGTGGGAGGGAGGGCGTCGCCAGCACTCTCGTGGGAGGGAGGGCATCGTCAACACTCTCTCGTGGGAGGGAGGGCGTCGCCAGCACTCTCTCGTGGGAGGGAGGGCGTCGTCAACACTCTCTCGTGGGAGGGAGGGCGTCGCCAACACTCTCTCGTGGGAGGGAGGGCGTCGCCAACACTCTCTCGTGGGAGGGAGGGCGTCGCCAGCACTCTCTCGTGGGAGGGAGGGCGTCGCCAACACTCTCTCGTGGGAGGGAGGGCGTCGCCAGCACTCTCGTGGGAGGGAGGGCGTCGTCAACACTCTCTCGTGGGAGGGAGGGCGTCGTCAACACACTCTCGTGGGAGGGAGGGCGTCGCCAGCACTCTCTCGTGGGAGGGAGGGCGTCGCCAACACTCTCTCGTGGGAGGGAGGGCGTCGCCAACACTCTCTCGTGGGAGGGAGGGCGTCGCCAACACTCTCTCGTGGGAGGGAGGGCGTCGCCAACACTCTCTCGTGGGAGGGAGGGCGTCGCCAGCACTCGTGGGAGGGAGGGCGTCGCCAGCACTCGTGGGAGGGAGGGCGTCGCCAGCACTCTCTCGTGGGAGGGAGGGCGTCGCCAGCACTCTCTCGTGGGAGGGAGGGCGTCGCCAGCACTCTTTCGTGGGAGGGAGGGCGTCGCCAACACTCTCTCGTGGGAGGGAGGGCGTCGCCAGCACTCTCGTGGGAGGGAGGGCGTCGCCAGCACTCTCGTGGGAGGGAGGGCGTCGCCAGCACTCTCATGGGAGGGAGGGCGTCGCCAGCACTCTCGTGGGAGGGAGGGCGTCGCCAGCACTCTCGTGGGAGGGAGGGCGTCGCCAGCACTCTCGTGGGAGGGAGGGCGTCGTCAACACTCTCTCGTGGGAGGGAGGGCGTCGCCAACACTCTCTCGTGGGAGGGAGGGCGTCGCCAGCACTCTCGTGGGAGGGAGGGCGTCGCCAACACTCTCTCGTGGGAGGGAGGGCGTCGCCAGCACTCTCGTGGGAGGGAGGGCGTCGCCAGCACTCTCGTGGGAGGGAGGGCGTCGCCAGCACTCTCTCGTGGGAGGGAGGGCGTCGCCAGCACTCTGTCGTGGGAGGGAGGGCGTCGCCAACACTCTCTCGTGGGAGGGAGGGCGTCGCCAACACTCTCACGTGGGAGGGAGGGCGTCGCCAGCACTCTCGTGGGAGGGAGGGCGTCGCCAGCACTCTCGTGGGAGGGAGGGCGTCGCCAGCACTCTCGTGGGAGGGAGGGCGTCGTCAACACTCTCTCGTGGGAGGGAGGGCGTCGTCAACACTCTCTCGTGGGAGGGAGGGCGTCGCCAACACTCTCTCGTGGGAGGGAGGGCGTCGCCAGCACTCTCGTGGGAGGGAGGGCGTCGCTAGTACTCTCTCGTGGGAGGGAGGGCGTCGCCAGCACTCTCTCGTGGGAAGGAGGGCGTCGCCAGCACTCTCTCGTGGGAAGGAGGGCGTCGCCAGCACTCTCTCGTGGGAGGGAGGGCGTCGCCAGCACTCTCGTGGGAGGGAGGGCGTCGCCAACACTCTCTCGTGGGAGGGAGGGCGTCGCCAACACTCTCTCGTGGGAGGGAGGGCGTCGCCAACACTCTCTCGTGGGAGGGAGGGCGTCGCCAACACTCTCTCGTGGGAGGGAGGGCGTCGCCAACACTCTCTCGTGGGAGGGAGGGCGTCGCCAACACTCTCTCGTGGGAGGGAGGGCGTCGCCAGCACTCTCGTGGGAGGGAGGGCATCGTCAACACTCTCTCGTGGGAGGGAGGGCGTCGCCAGCACTCTCTCGTGGGAGGGAGGGCGTCGTCAACACTCTCTCGTGGGAGGGAGGGCGTCGCCAATACTCTCTCGTGGGAGGGAGGGCGTCGCCAGCACTCTCGTGGGAGGGAGGGCATCGTCAACACTCTCTCGTGGGAGGGAGGGCGTCGCCAGCACTCTCTCGTGGGAGGGAGGGCGTCGTCAACACTCTCTCGTGGGAGGGAGGGCGTCGCCAACACTCTCTCGTGGGAGGGAGGGCGTCGCCAACACTCTCTCGTGGGAGGGAGGGCGTCGCCAGCACTCTCTCGTGGGAGGGAGGGCGTCGCCAACACTCTCTCGTGGGAGGGAGGGCGTCGCCAGCACTCTCGTGGGAGGGAGGGCGTCGTCAACACTCTCTCGTGGGAGGGAGGGCGTCGTCAACACACTCTCGTGGGAGGGAGGGCGTCGCCAGCACTCTCTCGTGGGAGGGAGGGCGTCGCCAACACTCTCTCGTGGGAGGGAGGGCGTCGCCAACACTCTCTCGTGGGAGGGAGGGCGTCGCCAACACTCTCTCGTGGGAGGGAGGGCGTCGCCAACACTCTCTCGTGGGAGGGAGGGCGTCGCCAGCACTCGTGGGAGGGAGGGCGTCGCCAGCACTCGTGGGAGGGAGGGCGTCGCCAGCACTCGTGGGAGGGAGGGCGTCGCCAGCACTCGTGGGAGGGAGGGCGTCGCCAGCACTCGTGGGAGGGAGGGCGTCGCCAGCACTCTCTCGTGGGAGGGAGGGCGTCGCCAGCACTCTTTCGTGGGAGGGAGGGCGTCGCCAACACTCTCTCGTGGGAGGGAGGGCGTCGCCAGCACTCTCGTGGGAGGGAGGGCGTCGCCAGCACTCTCGTGGGAGGGAGGGCGTCGCCAGCACTCTCATGGGAGGGAGGGCGTCGCCAGCACTCTCGTGGGAGGGAGGGCGTCGCCAGCACTCTCGTGGGAGGGAGGGCGTCGCCAGCACTCTCGTGGGAGGGAGGGCGTCGTCAACACTCTCTCGTGGGAGCGAGGGCGTCGCCAACACTCTCTCGTGGGAGGGAGGGCGTCGCCAGCACTCTCGTGGGAGGGAGGGCGTCGCCAACACTCTCTCGTGGGAGGGAGGGCGTCGCCAGCACTCTCGTGGGAGGGAGGGCGTCGCCAGCACTCTCGTGGGAGGGAGGGCGTCGCCAGCACTCTCTCGTGGGAGGGAGGGCGTCGCCAGCACTCTGTCGTGGGAGGGAGGGCGTCGCCAACACTCTCTCGTGGGAGGGAGGGCGTCGCCAACACTCTCTCGTGGGAGGGAGGGCGTCGCCAGCACTCTCGTGGGAGGGAGGGCGTCGCCAGCACTCTCGTGGGAGGGAGGGCGTCGCCAGCACTCTCGTGGGAGGGAGGGCGTCGCCAGCACTCTCGTGGGAGGGAGGGCGTCGTCAACACTCTCTCGTGGGAGGGAGGGCGTCGTCAACACTCTCTTGTGGGAGGGAGGGCGTCGCCAACACTCTCTCGTGGGAGGGAGGGCGTCGCCAGCACTCTCGTGGGAGGGAGGGCGTCGCCAGTACTCTCTCGTGGGAGGGAGGGCGTCGCCAGCACTCTCTCGTGGGAAGGAGGGCGTCGCCAGCACTCTCTCGTGGGAAGGAGGGCGTCGCCAGCACTCTCTCGTGGGAGGGAGGGCGTCGCCAGCACTCTCGTGGGAGGGAGGGCGTCGCCAACACTCTCTCGTGGGAGGGAGGGCGTCGCCAACACTCTCTCGTGGGAGGGAGGGCGTCGCCAACACTCTCTCGTGGGAGGGAGGGCGTCGCCAACACTCTCTCGTGGGAGGGAGGGCGTCGCCAGCACTCTCGTGGGAGGGAGGGCGTCGCCAGCACTCTCGTGGGAGGGAGGGCATCGTCAACACTCTCTCGTGGGAGGGAGGGCGTCGCCAGCACTCTCTCGTGGGAGGGAGGGCGTCGTCAACACTCTCTCGTGGGAGGGAGGGCGTCGCCAACACTCTCTCGTGGGAGGGAGGGCGTCGCCAACACTCTCTCGTGGGAGGGAGGGCGTCGCCAGCACTCTCTCGTGGGAGGGAGGGCGTCGCCAACACTCTCTCGTGGGAGGGAGGGCGTCGCCAGCACTCTCGTGGGAGGGAGGGCGTCGTCAACACTCTCTCGTGGGAGGGAGGGCGTCGTCAACACACTCTCGTGGGAGGGAGGGCGTCGCCAGCACTCTCTCGTGGGAGGGAGGGCGTCGCCAACACTCTCTCGTGGGAGGGAGGGCGTCGCCAACACTCTCTCGTGGGAGGGAGGGCGTCGCCAACACTCTCTCGTGGGAGGGAGGGCGTCGCCAACACTCTCTCGTGGGAGGGAGGGCGTCGCCAGCACTCGTGGGAGGGAGGGCGTCGCCAGCACTCGTGGGAGGGAGGGCGTCGCCAGCACTCGTGGGAGGGAGGGCGTCGCCAGCACTCTCTCGTGGGAGGGAGGGCGTCGCCAGCACTCTCTCGTGGGAGGGAGGGCGTCGCCAGCACTCTTTCGTGGGAGGGAGGGCGTCGCCAACACTCTCTCGTGGGAGGGAGGGCGTCGCCAGCACTCGTGGGAGGGAGGGCGTCGCCAGCACTCGTGGGAGGGAGGGCGTCGCCAGCACTCGTGGGAGGGAGGGCGTCGCCAGCACTCTCTCGTGGGAGGGAGGGCGTCGCCAGCACTCTCTCGTGGGAGGGAGGGCGTCGCCAACACTCTCTCGTGGGAGGGAGGGCGTCGCCAGCACTCTTGGGAGGGAGGGCGTCGCCAGTACTCATGGGAGGGAGGGCGTCGCCAACACTCTCTCGTGGGAGGGAGGGCGTCGCCAGCACTCATGGGAGGGAGGGCGTCGCCAGCACTCTCTCGTGGGAGGGAGGGCGTCGCCAGCACTCATGGGAGGGAGGGCGTCGCCAGTACTCATGGGAGGGAGGGCGTCGCCAACACTCTCTCGTGGGAGGGAGGGCGTCGCCAGCACTCATGGGAGGGAGGGCGTCGCCAGTACTCATGGGAGGGAGGGCGTCGCCAACACTCTCTCGTGGGAGGGAGGGCGTCGCCAGCACTCATGGGAGGGAGGGCGTCGCCAGTACTCATGGGAGGGAGGGCGTCGCCAACACTCTCTCGTGGGAGGGAGGGCGTCGCCAGCACTCATGGGAGGGAGGGCGTCGCCAGTACTCATGGGAGGGAGGGCGTCGCCAACACTCTCTCGTGGGAGGGAGGGCGTCGCCAGCACTCATGGGAGGGAGGGCGTCGCCAGTACTCATGGGAGGGAGGGCGTCGCCAACACTCTCTCGTGGGAGGGAGGGCGTCGCCAGCACTCATGGGAGGGAAGGCGTCGTCAACACTCTCTCATACCCGCCATTGTGTACGGGAGCAGATCTGTTGTTGGCAGCTTTTAAACATCCTCCAAGACTGCAGACCTGGAACAATTGGGTCACGGAGTTGTCAGCCAGCAGCCGTCGAGGCCGGACGTGTCTCCAGTTGGTCCTCACCTCAGCGAGCTGTTAAGCCACACCGACAGTGAGGGAGAATACTTTCATCGGCCCTGCGCCCCGTTGAGGGGAGGCCAGCTCTATTGTTTCCGCTACAGATCTCGCTCATTGCACCATGGTCTGCAAGTGAAGGTCAGGTTGAGAGGAACATGCGTTCACTAGGAGTGAGATCCTACATGTCATAAACTCTTTCACCGACACTACTCCCATGGACATCAATCAAGACGACGAAGGCATTGTGCTGTTCTACTCTGAGGAGAGTGACCTTGAGAAACTGTTCACTAACCAGGAAGCCCTGTACAATGAGGACATTCTTGTCACTCCTCCACGTCGATACATCGCCGAAAGGACGATCTTTGCCGACCAAATCCTCGTCAGCATCAACAATGAAAACCTAACTATGACGGCCACTGTGGCTAGAATCATCATTAACGACCAGAACCAACACTCAACACTGAAAGTGACTTTACATCAGCTGTTGCAGTGGACCTGGCCGCCTCCTGTGGATTCAAATCCTTTTGCCTCCCAACTCTGCCAAACACCGCGAAGAAAGAATGCTACGTGGGACTGCAACATTATTTTCTGTGCTACCAGTACACCCACGCTACCCGGAAGTGCCGGCAACTGACGGCGAAATACAGCCTCTATGAACAGGACTAACACTACAAGCAATGTGCTGCTACCTTCCAACGATGCCTGGTCTGTGATGGGGAACACCCGGCAGTTTCACCTCTCTGCCCCTGGCATCAAGAGAAAATCAAGAAATTCTCTGCAACAAGACCAGCATCCACAATCACCAAGTCTTCTGGATCGTACATCACCTCAGTTCCACCCAACAGCCAATAAGAAGCCTTCCCAGCCATGCCGGATGGAAGCTCCGCCTCCCAGACAGTTCAGCTCTCTCATTGGGGAAACAAGACCAACTCAGTGCCTCGGCCACATGCTACTCCGAAGTCGTCCACGCCCGCTAGACCCCAATGCTGGGTTGATACCCGACCTCATGCACCTGGCAGATGGAATCACTGGTACCGGGAATAGAAACAGATAGAACACGGATCAACAGAACACATACAACAGATGTCTTCTATCGCTACTGCGTCCCGTTGAGGGGGGTAGCAGCCGAATCGAACAAAAGCGCCACAATGTGCCAAAAACGCCACAAAGTCAGGGACGAAGTTCTCAGCAATCATGAGTAAACCAAGAAAGATCTCCTGATGGTCATCAAAACAGTCGCCAATAGTTATCTTGAGTTATCTTGAGATGATTTCGGGGCTTTAGTGTCCCCGCGGCCCGGTCCTCGACCAGGCCTCCACCCCCAGGAAGCAGCCCGTGACAGTTGACTAACTCCCAGGTACCTATTTACTGCTAGGTAACAGGGGCATTCAGGGTGAAAGAAACTTTGCCCATTTGTTTCTGCCTCGTGCGAGAATCGAACCCGCGCCACAGAATTACGAGTCCTGCGCGCTATCCACCAGGCTACGAGGCCCTACCTGGCCAATGTGACACCCATCGACAATGGCCAAGGTGTGGAAATCGTGCTCTACTTCTTGTGCAAGGAGGACCTCAAAAAGCTGGAGGGCGTCGATGGAGAGCTGCACCAAGCTCACCTCAACTACCCAAGATGGTACCTTGCTGCAAGACCCGTCTTTATCAATGAGACCAGTTTTTGGATAACAGGCAAGGATTACCAGATATACTCGCCAACGTCGAGGAAGAGAATCCGAAGTTGGTATTTTCAGGAGCGTTCCTCGTCCATGCCAAAGACAAGCAACCAACCATGAAGCTAACCTTCACCACATCAACCACACTATCCAGACTACCACACAAGGACTCAACTGTTTTGACATCAAGATGCTACCCCTACCGTGTGAAGAAGGAATGCTTCTATGGCATACAACAGTGCTTTAAGTGCTATGAATACACTCGCCCAACCAGCAAGTGTCAGCAACCCATCGTGAAGTGCAGCATCTCTGCCCTGAATCAACACTACTCAATCTGTAAAGTGGACGCCAAATGCTGCCTAAACGGCAATGGCGATCACTCACCAATTTCCCACCACTGCACTCAAAGACAAGAAGTCATTGAATACTCGGTCGAGTCATTGAAAGGCAAAGCCTATACCGCTGCCGGCAGCGCCACCATCTCCAGCACCTTACCTCCCTGCAACGAACCAGAGGCCATCCTCACCCTACCAAACAGTGGTCCCACCTGCTAAACATCCCAGCCTGCTCATTGGGCAACCAACGACCAATCAGCATCATCTCAACCCCCTCGCCTCACGCGACCGGATCATTCCCAGACTCATCTATCTAGCACAGTCTCTCACCGGACCAGACAATCGCCGGTTCATTACCGAACTCAACGTTTTTACCTTGCCAACGGCCCGGACCCCACCATCGTCCCTGAGGACAGACTCACTGCCCCTCTTACCACCACAGGGACTACCACAGGGACTACCACAGGGACTACCACAGGGACAACCTCAACCCAGACTCCAGCACCAACCACAAATGGAAACACCCCATCCCCCTCCAGCTCCCAACGCTCCTGCAATCATCATCACAGCCAATGACAGGACACTGGCGAGCCGACGCGCTCGCCAGTGTCCTGTCTACACCTGCCAGCAACACCACCAACGCTCCCGTGGCAGCTGCAATCACCACTTCACGATGTGGGGGAAAATGACCTGTGAGAATTATATTTAGTCTACATTAATTCATATAGTAATTTATATTTTAAGTTAATTTATATTTTTCGATTTCAAACTGTATAATGGTTAAAGTGAGCTGTATAATTTAAAAATTTCCTCAATTCGCTTCCTCACACATTTTAGGGGGTTTATTGTTTATATATAGAGTCTATCAATTAAATTTATCGATTGGTAGACATTCACTACAGTATTAGACTACATATTAGTTAATACTGGGCAAACCTTATCGGATAAGAAGGCTTCAGCATTATTGGTGTAGAGTAAGTGGGTAGCTGCCAGTCACGTGGTCTCCCTCTGAGTGGTTCCACATTAATGACTTCACTTCTCAATTGCACAGTAATATTTGCTGTGCAATTGAGAACGAGGTTGCACAGTAATACTGCCAACGAGGTTGCACAGTAATATTTGCTTTACATAAACAATTCTGTTAACAGGTATATTATAATATTCTGAAATAAAGGGATGAGAATATTGCTCACCGTGTTTTGTGTCTCACTAGCGTCCTAACCGGTTTGCCTTATAGCTAGCTAACATTACTGATCAGGAAGGAAAGATAAAAGGTTTCGGAATTAGGACACTTCCCTTGTTAGTAGACGATGAATGTGTTGATAATGGGAGCACTTTACTTCTTATAACTCTTTTATCAAAGGAAAATTAGTGGAGCTAGATTTGCCCCAGCGAGATGGTGGTGTTTTAATGGCGACTGCCCGGCTTGGCCTCCCTCCCACTGACGCCTCGGCTGTCTTGTCCAAATGTCGTCAAGAAGTGAAAGGAGGGCGTACATTTACTCTATTTTAGTGCTGATAATTAAGTTGGGTTCAAGGGAAATGTTTTTATGATGTTTACAGTCCAAAGACTGCTGTATTAAGAATAATTCCCAACAGAATTAGCTGGTGAAATTAATAATGACATGTGGCAATGATATCTCCGTTTTCGACCAGAGGAAATTTCCACTGTGCCTCATTTTCTATGAGTAATTAAAGCACTATTTCTAGGGTTAATTTGTTATTACAAAGGAGCAGCAATATTATCTGCATATTGTATTAAATGTTGGTAAATTGGTGTCGGTTTTTCCGACACACGACACATTAACCCAAGCCAGGCTGTTTGACCGAAGACTACACCACAGGCTCCAGACGACGCTTCGAACTCTTCTGACAAGGAAATCTCAGTAGGAGCACCATTGCCACAACACCCACTCAACACCTACACGGTGCTAGACTTTCTCATTGAGGCCTCCTCACCAAAGTCCAACGACAGCATGGCCATGTCAACTCGAAGCAAATCAAAAAACAGAAGTCCGAGAAAACTTCGAACATGGACACAACGACCTGCAGCTGAAGAGAGAAGTCATATGAAGAACCAAGACCGAGGCGTCTTCAACCAACGCCTACACACCACACTACTCTCTACCTCACCTCAAGCCCTGGCGCAGACCCTTCAGAGACAAACATGATCAAGACAAACACTCGACGCAAACCCACGGTGGATTGGCCACCGAACTTTTTATCCTCCTCGTTCCACATCCGCATCCACTTCAAGAATTTCAACTTTCCATCGTTCTTCCGTCCCCCAACTTCTCCAAGCCCTTTGGACATTGAAGCGAAGCTGGTACCGACCATTGGTTGTTGGTCACCAAGTTCCAACCTGGCCCCCTTCCCCTGGAGCACCAAGGAAGGAGTAATGATAGCTTAAAAAAGTTCAACTCCATTTACGGAAATAATCATACAACACACTTATCAAAATCACAAAATAAACCTCACAATGTATATGACTGAACTAGGTCTACCTCAATGTACATTTTCCGTAGCCTAATCTGGCTTGTCTCCTGGTAACCTCGTCTACAACACATCTTTTTCACAGTAAGATTAAAAGGCACTTCTTGGCCACTATGTCACTTCACTACATATAAATGTTTGCATAATATGAATGTAAATATTGAATCACATAAATAATAATAAATGATTATACCACAGATATATGAATCAATACCAAAAATTCAAAATACAGCCAAGTCTCAGATTCACCATTCACTCGCTGGACAAATATATCTAATCTTTAAATGAATCTCTTTATTATACATATAAATATACTTTTACTGTATCACTCATGGCTTATCAATCCTTAACCTAACCCACACAAATTTCTAAAAATACATATATATGCCAACGAGACAAAATAACTGATAAGGTTAAATTCACCTTTGATATCCCTCTTGTTGTCTCGACTACTCTGCTACTCTGCTACTTGAACAAGTGATTATAAAGTACAAACATGAATTATTCTGTACAAACCGCATGTACGGTTTGTACAGAATTGTCTCCTCAAGCTTTGCGTATAGGAACTGCTTGTATCACTCCAGATGTAATGTGCCGCCGCCACAGTAACAAAGATCAGTTATGCAAACATCAACCCATTAGCTGTGGTGTCTAGCTGGCGGCTTCTGGCTCCCTGTCGCCAAACTTCACGACAGGGTCCTCCTGGTTGCTCTTAGCCTGTCAATCCCGCCACACACCACAGCCCGCCAAAATATCAGTCCTGGGACGTGTATGCCTTGCGCTCTGGACTTTAGCTCACGGGCCCCACCTCACAAGTAGTCCCTCGGAGTACCCAGTTTATATCTCTTCAATCGCTGTTACTGACTGTTACTCAATTTAGGTCAGCCAATCACCCGGCTGGCTGGGGCTCAACACTCTGGCCCAAAAATTGTTGCGCTATCTGGGCCGAGCCTCACACGCCTGCCCGGGGCTCGAACCCTGGGCCTCTAAATTCTGCTACACTAAATACAGGCCGGTTCTTCAGTAACCGCCCGGGACCCTTAACTCCTGGTCCACCAACTGTCGCTGCATAAATAACACACAGTAATTGGCCCGACTTCCTGTTGTCATGGGAGATATACTCTGGTTTCTCCCTCTCTCAAAGATCAATTAAAAGACGCTACAAGCCCGTCCTTACCTTCAGTGGTACATACAAACCAGTGGTACCCACTGTTCACTCCTCTCCTACCTTCAGTGGTACATACAAACCAGTGGTACCCACTGTTCACTCCTCTCCTACCTTCAGTGGTACATACAAACCAGTAGTACACACTGTTCACTCCTCTCCTTCCTGCTCCTCTCTCTATCTCTCTCTGGCTGTCTTTATCTCTTAAGTCTGCCTGTGTATGTTAGCCTGCCTTTCCTACCCTCCCCTCTCCCTCTCTCTCCCCTCTCCCAGTGAGGGTGCAGGAACTGAGCAGCAAGGAGAGCGCCACACGGACGGTTGGATGGCACTGTTGCCTCACTGCCAATCACTCCAAGTGCCATTCCCTTGCCAGTGCTCAGTCATTAGTATACGTCATGTATAAGTGTATGTATGACGGCTTTAGTTTCCATGTATGTATGTATTTCCATGTATAGCTCTGCGGAATCGAGCTATTAGCTCTTGGACCCGGCCTTTCTAACAAACCTATTTTACCTCTATTATATCTACTACATATATTTCTCTCTAAAAAATAGCTTCTCTATGCTCCCAGGGCCCAGAGTCTACCCCACGACCATCTACCTTGTGGGTTCGGGGAATTCTTCTACTCCCCAAGCCCAGCCCGGGACCCATCAAGCCATCTGTATCTGTGTTTCACTGTGTATCTCTCTCTATGTCTGTATGTATCTTTGTGTGTGTGTTTGTCTCAATGTATGTCTGCCTGGATACGTTCGGGATTGGTGTGGGGGAAGGTGGTGGGCACGGTCAACTTGTAGGTGTGTTAATGACTTGGCAACCCCAAATCTGTCTGTCTGTCTGTCTATCTCTCCTTCTCTTTACATGTTCTTCTCTACCTGTCTCTTTTTGTCTCTGGTGAAGGCACTCTGTCCGTCTGTCTGTCTGTCTCGTCTGTCTGTCCAGTTTGTGAGCCCCAGGGATACATTCTCCAGGCTGCGACTGTTCAGAAGCCAAACAGTCATGAGAGAGGCGGTGTGTGTGTGTGTGTATTTCAGCTTGTATATATATATATATATATATATATATATATATATATATATACATATATATATATATATATATATATATATATATATATATATATATATATATATATATATATATATATATATATATATGTCGTACCTAGTAGCCAGAACTCACTTCTGAGCCTACTATGCAAGGCCCGATTTGCCTAATAAGCCAAGTTTTCATGAATTAATTGCTTTTCGACTACCTAACCTAACCTAACCTAACTTTTTCGGCTACCTAACCTAACCTAACCTATAAAGATAGGTTAGGTTAGGTTAGGTAGGGTTGGTTAGGTTCGGTCATATATCTACGTTAATTTTAACTACAATAAAAAAAAATTCACCTCTTACATAATGAAATGGGTAGCTTTATCATTTCATAAGAAAAAAATTAGAGAAAATATATTATTTCATGAAAACTTGGCTTATTAGGCAAATCGGGCCTTGCATTGTAGGCTAAAAAGTGAGTTCTGGCTACTAGGTACGACATATATATATATATATATATATATATATATATATATATATATATATATATATATATATATATATATATATATATATATATATTAAGCATAATCCACCTTTTTATAAACTCTCTTGTACTCCCCTACACTAGCAACAACAGGAGATAAACAAGGCAAGTACTCCCCTACACTAGCAACAACAGGAGATAAACAAGGCAAGTACTCCCCTACACTAGCAACAACAGGAGATAAACAAGGCAAGTACTCCCCTACACTAGCAACAACAGGAGATAAACAAGGCAAGTACTCCCCTACACTAGCAACAACAGGAGATAAACAAGGCAAGTACTCCCCTACACTAGCAACAACAGGAGATAAACAAGGCAAGTACTCCCCTACACTAGCAACAACAGAAGATAAACAAGGCAAGTACTCCCCTACACTAGCAACAACAGGAGATAAACAAGGCAAGTACTCCCCTACACTAGCAACAACAGAAGATAAACAAGGCAAGTACTCCCCTACACTAGCAACAACAGGAGATAATAATACAGGTCTACATCTAAAAACAATCTATACTGATAAATGTGTATTGACGAAATGAATACATCAGACGTATAAGCGACGAGGGTGTCTGTCCCCAGGAACCAATCGACGCTCCCGGCGTCCGACAGACGCATAAAGCGACTTGAGCGTCTGTGTCCCCAGGAACCAATGAACGCTCCCAGCCTCCGACAGACGCATAAAGCGACGTGAGCGTCTGTGTCCCCAGGAACCAATGAACGCTCCCAGCCTCCGACAGACGCATAAAGCGACGAGAGCGTCTGTGTCCCCAGGAACCAATCAACGCTCCCGGCGTCCGACAGATGTAAAAAGCAGCGAGAGCGTCTGTGTCCCCAGGAACCAATCAACGCTCCCAGCCTCCGACAGACGCATAAAGCGACGTGAGCGTCTGTGTCCCCAGGAACCAATGAACGCTCCCAGCCTCCGACAGACGCATAAAGCAGCGAGAGCGTCTGTGTCCCCAGGAACCAATGAACGCTCCCGGCGTCCGACAGATGTAAAAAGCAGCGAGAGCGTCTGTGTCCCCAGGAACCAATCAACGCTCCCGGCGTCCGACAGATGTAAAAAGCAGCGAGAGCGTCTGTGTCCCCAGGAACCAATCAACGCTCCCGGCGTCCGACAGATGTAAAAAGCAGCGAGAGCGTCTGTGTCCCCAGGAACCAATCAACGCTCCCGGCGTCCGACAGATGTAAAAAGCAGCGAGAGCGTCTGTGTCCCCAGGAACCAATCAACGCTCCCGGCGTCCGACAGACCTCTACCCGACCTTATCACAACTCCCCAAGACTGCTTTCCAATAAATTCCGAGGACACTCCACATTTTTCAATTGTTGATGGAATGTAAAACGACATTGCTGCATTTTTATATCTCCATGTTAAGTATGCACTCTGAAACTCTTTCGTTTAGGGAGTAAACTTTCAGCCCGACATTCAGCGAGCAAATGGAAAAATAATAATAAATTTGGCGCTTGTAGCCTAAACAACAATATGTTTGGTGCTTGTAGCCTAAACAACAATATGTTTGGTGCTTGTAGCCTAAACAACAATATGTTTGGTGCTTGTAGCCTAAACAATAATATGTTTGGTGCTTGTAGCCTAAACAATAATATACTTGGTGCTTGTAGCCTAAACAACAATATACTTGGTGCTTGTAGCCTAAACAACAATATGTTTGGTGCTTGTAGCCTAAACAACAATATACTTGGTGCTTGTAGCCTAAACAACAATATGTTTGGTGCTTGTAGCCTAAACAATAATATGTTTGGTGCTTGTGGCCTAAACAATAATATACTTGGTGCTTGTAGCCTAAACAACAATATGTTTGGTGCTTGTAGCCTAAACAACAATATGTTTGGTGCTTGTAGCCTAAACAACAATATGTTTGGTGCTTGTAGCCTAAACAACAATATGTTTGGTGCTTGTAGCCTAAACAACAATATGTTTGGTGCTTGTAGCCTAAACAATAATATACTTGGTGCTTGTAGCCTAAACAACAATATGTTTGGTGCTTGTAGCCTAAACAATAATATGTTTGGTGCTTGTAGCCTAAACAACAATATACTTGGTGCTTGTAGCCTAAACAACAATATACTTGGTGCTTGTAGCCTAAACAACAATATGTTTGGTGCTTGTAGCCTAAACAACAATATGTTTGGTGCTTGTAGCCTAAACAACAATATACTTGGTGCTTGTAGCCTAAACAACAATATGTTTGGTGCTTGTAGCCTAAACAATAATATGTTTGGTGCTTGTAGCCTAAACAACAATATACTTGGTGCTTGTGGCCTAAACAACAATATACTTGGTGCTTGTAGCCTAAACAACAATATACTTGGTGCTTGTAGCCTAAACAACAATATGTTTGGTGCTTGTAGCCTAAACAATATTGTTTGGTGCTTGTAGCCTAAATAATAATATACTTGGTGCTTGTAGCCTAAACAATAATATGTTTGGTGCTTGTAGCCTAAACAATATTGTTTGGTGCTTGTAGCCTAAATAATAATATACTTGGTGCTTGTAGCCTAAACAATAATATGTTTGGTGCTTGTAGCCTAAACAACAATATACTTGGTGCTTGTAGCCTAAACAACAATATGTTTGGTGCTTGTAGCCTAAACAATAATATGTTTGGTGCTTGTAGCCTAAACAATAATATGTTTGGTGCTTGTAGCCTAAACAATAATATGTTTGGTGCTTGTAGCCTAAACAACAATATACTTGGTGCTTGTAGCCTAAACAACAATATGTTTGGTGCTTGTAGCCTAAACAATAATATACTTGGTGCTTGTAGCCTAAACAATAATATACTTGGTGCTTGTAGCCTAAACAACAATATGTTTGGTGCTTGTAGCCTAAACAACAATATGTTTGGTGCTTGTAGCCTAAACAACAATATGTTTGGTGCTTGTAGCCTAAACAACAATATGTTTGGTGCTTGTAGCCTAAACAACAATATGTTTGGTGCTTGTAGCCTAAACAACAATATGTTTGGTGCTTGTAGCCTAAACAATAATATACTTGGTGCTTGTAGCCTAAACAACAATATGTTTGGTGCTTGTAGCCTAAACAACAATATGTTTGGTGCTTGTAGCCTAAACAATAATATACTTGGTGCTTGTAGCCTAAACAACAATATGTTTGGTGCTTGTGGCCTAAACAATAATATACTTGGTGCTTGTAGCCTAAACAACAATATGTTTGGTGCTTGTAGCCTAAACAACAATATGTTTGGTGCTTGTAGCCTAAACAACAATATGTTTGGTGCTTATAGCCTAAACAATAATATACTTGGTGCTTGTAGCCTAAACAATAATATACTTGGTGCTTGTAGCCTAAACAACAATATGTTTGGTGCTTGTAGCCTAAACAACAATATGTTTGGTGCTTGTAGCCTAAACAACAATATGTTTGGTGCTTGTAGCCTAAACAACAATATGTTTGGTGCTTGTAGCCTAAACAACAATATGTTTGGTGCTTGTAGCCTAAACAACAATATGTTTGGTGCTTGTAGCCTAAACAACAATATGTTTGGTGCTTGTAGCCTAAACAACAATATGTTTGGTGCTTGTAGCCTAAACAACAATATGTTTGGTGCTTGTTGCCTAAACAACAATATGTTTGGTGCTTGTGGCCTAAACAACAATATGTTTGGTGCTTGTAGTCAAAGCATTGTGATTATTGCTATTTTTCTTATAGATATTTTGTATTCTATACAAATATCTTCTACCATCTGGAGGGTGAAGAAACACAAGATCACTTAATCTTATCATTTTAGTGCTCAACGTTTCGCCAGCAAGGTGAAACATTTTGATAGTTACAATCACTCTGACAGGTGATTGTTGCCTGACTCCGGTGTCTAGCTGTCAACCAGGTCTTACATCTTCCCTCTGGGTCAATGGAGGTCCATCAAGCAGCTGGATGCTCGACTTTCATCTGGATGTTGATTACTGACGTCAGCACCGGGTCATCCATACCAAGCCTCCTACGGTCGTCGGTGAGTGATATTATTGTCGTATCTTTCACTGTGTCGTGGCGATTTAGGATAGTGTGGGTTTTTTTTATCTTTATTTACGAATATACAATATAAATCATATATACATCAATTAATGATGCTGCTCAATGCTCCGTCTTGCAAATGACGTCTACTCAGTGGTATGTGCAGTGTAGCATATATTGTAGAATGCAGTCTCAGAGATGCAATTATATAAATATGATACATTAGTATATTTCAGTTTGACAGTTATTTCTCATAATGAGAGAAGCTGAACGAGGATTGTCATTATAAATGATAGGACGAATGCTTGCGTTTTCACTGCAAGGATTATAGTTCCTGTCAATTATATCTCGTATCACCTTTTCATCCTTTCTATATGCTGGAGTAAATGTATTTTTATAATACACTAATATCTTCCCTTGGGGGCTGGATTATCCTCTCCTGGGGCTGGATTATCCTCTCCTGGGGCCTGATTATCCTCTCCTGGGGCCTGATTATCCTCTCCTGGGGCCTGATTATCCTCTCCTGGGGCCTGATTATCCTCTCCTGGGGCCTGATTATCCTGACAAATGGCAACCTGGGGCCAGATTCACGAAGCAGTTACGCAAGCACTTACGAACGTGTACATCTTTCCTCAATCTTTGACGGCTTTGGTTACATTTATTAAACAGTTTACAAGCATGAAAACTTGCTAATCAACTGTTGTTATTGTTATAAACAGCCTCCTGGTGTCTCGGAGCTCATTCACTGTTTAATAATTGTAAACAAAGCCGCCAAAGATTGAGAAAAGATGTACAGGTTCGTAAGTGTTTGCGTAACTTCTTCGTGAATCTAGCCCCTAGCCTCTTACTATTTCATCGAATTCTGTATTGCTGTAATCGTTGTTCACAATAATTTGATGGATGCTTTCAAGTTCGCAGTGCAAGAGCTGCATTGATGTCGCTGCTCTTATACCTGTGAGTGCATTCACTCTCACCGTTTATACATTTTCCTGCACCAGTTAGTTTACCATACACATCTGTGGTGAACCTGCCCGAGAAGCTGTCAACGAGAATATTTAGGAATACAAGTAGGTGAGGTGGGGTTCTTGGGGGGTAGAAATAGCCTAAGCTACTCTATCCCTTTGAGATGTATTTCTTTATCTCAATAAACATACTTGAACTTGAGGGTGAGGTTGCGTTATCATTCTTCGTTGGACCTTTTTTTTTGGCTTTACGCAAAGGCACATGTTTCAGACAGACTTTATAAGCTTCGGATGTTAGTTGTTCTATTCCTTGTGTGGGAGTTATATTCTTTAGAACAGTTTCCCCATTTGTTGACCAGACCACACACTTGAAGGTGAAGGGACGACGACGTTTCGGTCCGTCCTGGACCATTCTCACAATCGACTTGAGAATGGTCCAGGACGGACCGAAACGTCGTCGTCCCTTCACCTTCTAGTGTGTGGTCTGGCTAACATAATTTAGCCACGTTATTGTGACTCATTGCCTGCAGTTTCCCCATTGAATGTTTGATAGTTCCCTGTTTACTCTTTTTCCAGCCTATCCTTTTATTATTAATATTGAATTTACTGAATAGCCCTTCTTATTTGTTCATTCATTTAGGCCTATTCTGAGTATTGATATTAGTTTGCACTTCAATGAGCTTGTGATCTGAGTATGTGGTATACGAGATCGTAATGTCTTATGTCTTCATGGAATGTCTGAGATTACACTGATGTCTTCATAGATATCTTCATTATAATGTCTGACATTATGTCTTCATTGTTTGTAAAGACCAGATCTAGAACATTTTCGCTCCTAGTTGGCTCTGGTATTGCTGGTTCAGTGACAATTTGTCACAAAATTTAAGTAGTTCTCTAATCTGTGGTTGGTTATGTCCACATAGATTTCCTGGTATAATATTATTGCCATGGTCCCTGGTGCCAGCACGTGGTCCCTGGTGCCATCACGTGGTCCCTGGTGCCAACACGTGGTCCGTGGTGCCAACACGTGGTCCCTGGTGCCAACACGTGGTCCCTGGTGCCAACACGTGGTCCCTGGTGCCAACACGTGGTCCCTGGTGCCAACACGTGGTCCCTGGTGCCAACACGTGGTCCCTGGTGCCATCACGTGGTCCGTGGTGCCAACACGTGGTCCGTGGTGCCAACACGTGGTCCCTGGTGCCAACACGTGGTCCCTGGTGCCAACACGTGGTCCCTGGTGCCAACACGTGGTCCCTGGTGCCAACACGTGGTCCCTGGTGCCATCACGTGGTCCCTGGTGCCAACACGTGGTCCGTGGTGCCAACACGTGGTCCCTGGTGCCAACACGTGGTCCCTGGTGCCATCACGTGGTCCCTGGTGCCATCACGTGGTCCCTAGTGCCAACACGTGGTCCGTGGTGTCAGCACGTGGTCCGTGATGTCAGCACGTGGTCCCTCGTGCCAGCACGTGGTCCGTGGTGTCAGCACGTGGTCCCTGGTGCCAACACGTGGTCCGTGGTGCCAGCACGTGGTCCGTGATGTCAGCACGTGGTCCCTGGTGCCAGCACGTGGTCCGTGGTGTCAGCACGTGGTCCCTGGTGCCAACACGTGGTCCGTGGTGCCAGCATGTGGTCCCTGGTGTCAGCACGTGGTCCCTGGTGCCAACACGTGGTCCGTGGTGCCAGCACGTGGTCCGTGATGTCAGCACGTGGTCCCTGGTGCCAGCACGTGGTCCGTGATGTCAGCACGTGGTCCCTGGTGCCAGCACGTGGTCCGTGATGTCAGTACGTGGTCCCTGGTGCCAGCACGTGGTCCGTGGCGCCAGCACGTTGTCCGTGATGTCAGTACGTGGTCCCTGGTGCCAGCACGTGGTCCCTGGTGCCAGCACGTGGTCCCTGGTGCCAGCACGTGGTCCGTGATGTCAGTACGTGGTCCCTGGTGCCAGCACGTGGTCCCTGGTGCCAGCACGTGGTCCCTGGTGCCAGCACGTGGTCCGTGATGTCAGCACGTGGTCCCTGGTGCCAGCACGTGGTCCGTGATGTCAGTACGTGGTCCCTGGTGCCAGCACGTGGTCCGTGGTGCCAGCACGTGGTCCGTGATGTCAGTACGTGGTCCCTGGTGCCAGCACGTGGTCCCTGGTGCCAGCACGTGGTCCCTGGTGCCAGCACGTGGTCCGTGATGTCAGCACGTGGTCCCTGGTGCCAGCACGTGGTCCGTGATGTCAGTACGCGGTCCCTGGTGCCAACACGTGGTCCGTGGTGCCAGCACGTGGTCCGTGATGTCAGTACGTGGTCCCTATGGTGCCAGCACGTGGTCCCTGGTGCCAGCACGTGGTCCCTGGTGCCAGCACGTGGTCCCTGGTGCCAGCACGTGGTCCCTGGTGCCAGCACGTGGTCCCTGGTGCCAGCACGTGGTCCCTGGTGCCAGCACGTGGTCCCTGGTGCCAGCACGTGGTCCCTGGTGCCAGCACGTGGTCCGTGGTGCCAGCACGTGGTCCGTGGTGCCAGCACGTGGTCCGTGGTGCCAGCACGTGGTCCGTGATGTCAGTACGTGGTCCCTGGTGCCAGCACGTGGTCCCTGGTGCCAGCACGTGGTCCCTGGTGCCAGCACGTGGTCCCTGGTGCCAGCACGTGGTCCCTGGTGCCAGCACGTGGTCCCTGGTGCCAGCACGTGGTCCCTGGTGCCAGCACTTGGTCCCTGGTGCCATCACGTGGTCCCTGGTGCCAGCACGTGGTCCGTGATGTCAGCACGTGGTCCCTGGTGCCAGCACGTGGTCCGTGGTGTCAGCACGTGGTCCGTGGTGCCAGCACGTGGTCCCTGGTGCCAGCACGTGGTCCCTGGTGCCAGAACGTGGTCCGTGGTGTCAGCACGTGGTCCGTGATGTCAGCACGTGGTCCCTGGTGCCAGCACGTGGTCCCTGGTGCCAGCACGTGGTCCCTGGTGCCAGCACGTGGTCCCTGGTGCCAGCACGTGGTCCGTGGTGCCAGCACGTGGTCCCTGGTGCCAGCACTTGGTCCCTGGTGCCATCACGTGGTCCCTGGTGCCAGCACGTGGTCCGTGATGTCAGCACGTGGTCCCTGGTGCCAGCACGTGGTCCGTGGTGTCAGCACGTGGTCCGTGGTGCCAGCACGTGGTCCCTGGTGCCAGCACGTGGTCCCTGGTGCCAGAACGTGGTCCGTGGTGTCAGCACGTGGTCCGTGATGTCAGCACATGGTCCCTGGTGCCAGCACGTGGCCCCTGGTGCCATCACGGACCACGTGGTTCACATTTAATATACAGATCCACTGCTCTATGTGACCTAATTACCCTATCACACCTGTATAGGTATATTGTATCCAGATTTCACTGTCCAAGGACCTCCCTACATGGGGTTACTGTGAACGCTCCAAATACTGCACTTGACTCAGTGTGGAGACCATTTATGAACGGTATTTTGTTGTTTGTTCTTGTTTTCAGTCCTTGTGTGTTGGCAAAGATGAATGAGGTTACTCTTGTTTGGGGTAGTTGAACTGGGAGACATTTTTGGCAGGTCCATTATGCGTGGACATGTCGAGGTTGTTGTGGCCAGTACTGATTGTTGTAGGGTTGTTATCTCTCGTGGTTGTAGCCCTGTTGTGGAGTGTAACTGTAGCTGTGCGTCTGATGTGCAAGTGGGTCTGGCATCCACTTCCATACAGTCTCTATGTTAAACTTTTGACACCTCTTTCGTCTGCGTATACAAAATTATTTGGCTTTCCTCCAAAGCCATTTTATGTTTGCTACTCTTTATGTAGCGTTCTGTGCCTCTCACCTGAAAGTCTGGGCAGCTGAGATCATAGCATTTTCTGTCCTCGAGTGAGGTTTGCCACATGCCAGGATGGAAAATCCTACATTGTGATCCAAATCGACATTTTCCTTTCCTAGGTATATTTAAACATTTTCTGGGACGATGGTAATTTGATATGTGTTGATCAATCCTGGCTAACACCTACATTAACTCAGTGTTTCACATCAGGGTGGTGCTGCCACTCACAGGGAATCAACCAAGTCCCCTAAGTACAAAGACCTGGATCACGACTACAATTTTGTCCCCATCGCTTCTGAGACACTCGGCGCCTGGGGTAAGAGTGCCGCCAGTTTACTTAAGGAACTAAGTTCTAGGCTAACTGAAACAACAAGAGACCCTACAGCTGCCAGCTTCCTTTTCCAGCACCTCAGTGTGGCGATACAGACAGGAAATACTCACTGCTTTCAGGGTTCCTGCCCGCCATCTGAGGAGCTGGAGGAGCTCGACAACTTATGATAACCATCTTTGTACCCTATCTGTAACTCCTTTTTTTGTAATATGTACCAGCGGACGTTGGAGCTCCACAAGGCTCCCCCGGGTGCTGCATATCCTCTTCTTCGAGGCTTGAGAGTTCCTACAAACAACCACAGAACCCCATATTATATATATATATATATATATATATATATATATATATATATATATATGTCGTACCTAGTAGCCAGAACGCACTTCTCTGCCTACTATGCAAGGCCCGATTTGCCTAATAAGCCAAGTTTTCATGAATTAATTGTTTTTCGACTACCTACCTAACCTAACCTAACCTTTTCGGCTACCTAACCTAACCTAATCTATAAAGATAGGTTAGGTTAGGTTAGGTAGGGTTGGTTAGGTTCGGTCATATATCTACGTTAATTTTAATTCCAATAAAAAAATACTGACCTCGTACATAATGAAATGGGTAGCTTTATCATTTCATAAGAAAAAAAATTGAGAAAATATATTAATTCAGGAAAACTTGGCTTATTAGGCAAATGAGGCCTTGCACAGTAGGCCGAGTACGACGTTCTGGCTACTAGGTACAACATATTATATATATATATATATTATTAAATATGACCGAAAAAGTAAGATTAATAATTCTAACACGAATTTTCTCGATCTTTCATACATTTCTTTTCACTGTTGGTGCTAATTCAAAAATCAATTCTCCAAAATTCATTTTTATTTTTAGTCTGACGCGACACTTGAGCGCGTTTCGTAAAACTTATTACATTTTCAAAGACTTTAGTTTACACATACACAACTGAATAGAACTTACACATCTCCGATTTGTTTATATCTACATTTGAGTGAGGTGGATGGGGTGAGGTGGTATTTAATAAGGTATTAATTTCATCAACACAAGACAGAACACGAAACAATGGGTATTGAATGGAAGTGATTGTAGAAAGCCTATTGGTCCATATTTCTTGATGCTTCTATATTGGAGCGGAGTCTTGAGGTGGATAGAAAATTCTAAAATTCTACCCACCTCAAGACTCCGCTCCAATATAGAAGCATCAAGAAATATGGACCAATAGACTTTCTACAATCACTTCCATTCAATACCCATTGTTTCGTGTTCTGTCTTGTGTTGATGAAATTAATACCTTATTAAATACCACCTCACCCCATCCACCTCACTCAAATGTAGATATAAACAAATCGGAGATGTGTAAGTTCTATTCAGTTGTGTATGTGTAAACTAAAGTCTTTGAAAATGTAATAAGTTTTACGAAACGCGCTCAAGTGTCGCGTCAGACTAGAAATAAAAATGAATTTTGGAGAATTGATTTTTGAATTACCACCAACAGTGAAAAGAAATGTACGAAAGATCGAGAAAATTCGTGTTAGAACTATTAATCTTACTTTTTCGGTCATATTTAATAATATATGTCTACAGGAAAGACTGCAACCAAAATATACTAATATATATATATATATATATATATATATATATATATATATATATATATATATATATATATATATATATATATATATATATATATATATATGCACTCTGGTTATGACAAAAATTCAATTCAATCACCTGTATTGCAGTTTGCAATTCTTTTAGTTGCATGTGCAACAAAATAGCAACCTGTATCTAACAGATAAAACAAATCCATTTTGCGCGTGATTTTTGACAGGTTCCGCCATTTATGAAATAAAAGGCAGAAAATACCTGCACTTTCACACTTCAGTTCCAGTTAAACTAAAAATGAAAATAAATATAACTCATTTGAAGTGAACACGAACGAAAAGAAAAAAGATTGATAGCAATAACAATATTTAGTCAACATATGGGATTCATTTGACACTAATTGGGAGGTAGAATACAATGTGTTTTGACGAGAGCGAACAGCATGAACAAAAGTGGATAATCATGGATCAAGAGAACCTAATCGGAAAAGAGAAGAACATGAATAAATGAATAAACAATGGAGAACTCTCTCTTTAGAATAACAATTTGTCAACCAAGTTACAAAACTCAAATCAGAAATGGTCAAAGAAGTGTACATAGCAGGACAAAGAGAACTCCCCAATGATTTCCTCACATGTACCAAACACTAGAGAGTAGACTGACCTAGTGTCAAAGAATTGTAAACTAAGACAAGTCAGGTTAACTGATGATGACAAAGAAATAGGTGGAATTTTAAGCAAGCACTTTGCATTCCTTTGGGAAAATAGACAATATGCAGCTGAAACAAACTCATGTAGGTGGTGAGGTGCAGGTGGACTGGTCTAGGGGTTACCAGGGAGCAACGTATTCATCATTTTATAAGTTAAAGCCCAACAAGTACCCGGGGCCGGACGAGGTGCTTAACGAATGTAAAGACTACCTTAGCCAGCCCTTGTCTAACGTTTCTTATCCATATTTGAAAATGCAGATCAATGTGTCCAACTATCGCCCAATTTGAGTAAGTCTATTGTAGAAATGTTGTTTGAATCGATTATCGCAAAAGCCACTTGTTTACCTCTTGAAAATACAGAATAACAGGGTATTGTGAAGATGGTTTCGCGAGGAGTCGCTCCTGTTTGAACAAATTACTCTCATTCTTCTCCAGAAAACATCGACCAGAAGTTGGATGTCCATGGACGAGGCTAAATGGAAGCCAGTCTCGTCCAGGGAGACTGGTTCCTCTCCTGGAAGCCAGTCTCATCCAGGGAGACTCTGGTTCATCTCCTGGAAGCCAGTCTCGTCCAGGGAAACTCTGGTTCCTCTCCTGGAAGCCAGTCTCGTCCAGGGAGACTCTGGTTCATCTCCTGGAAGCCAGTCTCATCCAGGGAGAGACTGGTTCATCTCCTGGAAGCCAGTCTCATCCAGGGAGACTCGGGTTCCTCTCCTGGAAGCCAGTCTCGTCCAGGGAGACTCGAGTTCCTCTCCTGGAAGCCAGTCTTGTCCAGGGAAACTCTGGTTCATCTCCTGGAAGCCAGTCTCATCCAGGGAGACTCGGGTTCCTCTCCTGGAAGCCAGTCTCATCCAGGGAGACTCGGGTTCCTCTCCTGGAAGCCAGTCTCATCCAGGGAGACTCGGGTTCCTCTCCTGGAAGCCAGTCTCGTCCAGGGAGACTCTGGTTCATCTCCTGGAAGCCAGTCTCATCCAGGGAGAGACTGGTTCATCTCCTGGAAGCCAGTCTCATCCAGGGAGACTCGGGTTCCTCTCCTGGAAGCCAGTCTCGTCCAGGGAGACTCGAGTTCCTCTCCTGGAAGCCAGTCTCGTCCAGGGAGACTCGAGTTCCTCTCCTGGAAGCCAGTCTCATCCAGGGAGACTCGAGTTCCTCTCCTGGAAGCCAGTCTCATCCAGGGAGACTCGGGTTCCTCTCCTGGAAGCCAGTCTCGTCCAGGGAGACTCGAGTTCCTCTCCTGGAAGCCAGTCTCATCCAGGGAGACTCGGGTTCCTCTCCTGGAAGCCAGTCTCGTCCAGGGAGACTCCGGCTTCTCCTCCGTGAGGAAATCATTGATTAGGAGTTCCAGGCTGATGACAGGAGTCTTTGAAAGGTTCATATGGAACCTAAAACCACACACGAATGGAAAGCACAAGACCAACCTCTAAACATCCACCAGTGGAGCCGCTGGAACGACAAAACCAATACAGGAACCATTAGGAATCGCGGGACGAACTCTAAGTCAGCTACGCCAAGCAGAAACCCCCGACTGCTAAAACTATCTGAATAAATCTGGTTTTGTGATAAGGACTAATGCAGGGAGTCCAAATTGGTCCTGCGGTCTGTCAGCGTCGGTGGAGCAGACACTGATCGGTCCTGGGGCTGTCGGTGGAGCAGACACTGATCGGTCAAGGAGCTGTCAGTGGAGCAGACACTGATCGGTCATGGAGCTGTAGGTGGAGCAGACACTGATCGGTCATGGGGCTGTCGGTGGAGCAGACACTGATCGGTCAAGGAGCTGTCAGAGGAGCAGACACTGGTCGGTCCTGGGGCTGTCGGTGGAGCAGACACTGGTCGGGCCTGAAGCTGTCGGTGGAGCAGACACTGGTCGGTCCTGGGGCTGTCAGTTGAGCAGACACTGGTCGGTTCTCGGGCTGTCGGTGGAGCAGACACTGATCGGTCCTGAAGCTGTCGGTGGAGTAGACACTGATCGGTCATGGAGCTGTCGCTGGAGCAGACACTGATCGGTGCTGAAGCTGTCGGTGGAGCAGACACTGATCGGTCCTGGGGCTGTCGGTGGAGCGGACACTGATCGGTCCTGAAGCTGTCGGTGGAGCGGACACTGATCGGTCCGGAAGCTGTCGGTGGAGCAGACACTGATCGGTCCTGAAGCTGTCGGTGGAGCAGACACTGATCGGTCCTGAAGCTGTCGGTGGAGCAGACACTGATCGGTCATGAAGCTGTCGGTGGAGCAGACACTGATCGGTCCTGAAGCTGTCGGTGGAGCAGACACTGATCGGTCCTGAAGCTGTCGGTGGAGCAGACACTGATCGGTCCTGAAGCTGTCGGTGGAGCAGACACTGATCAGTCCTGAAGCTGTCGGTGGAGCAGACACTGATCGGTCCTGAAGCTGTCGGTGGAGCAGACACTGATCGGTCATGAAGCTGTCGGTGGAGCAGACACTGATCGGTCCTGAAGCTGTCGGTGGAGCAGACACTGATCGGTCCTGAAGCTGTCGGTGGAGCAGACACTGATCGGTCCTGAAGCTGTCGGTGGAGCAGACACTGATCGGTCCTGAAGCTGTCGGTGGAGCAGACACTGATCGGTCCTGAAGCTGTCGGTGGAGCAGACACTGATCGGTCCTAAAGCTGTCGGTGGAGCAGACACTGATCGGTCCTGAAGCTGTCGGTGGAGCAGACACTGATCGGTCCTGAAGCTGTCGGTGGAGCAGACACTGATCGGTCCTGAAGCTGTCGGTGGAGCAGACACTGATCGGTCCTGGGGCTGTCGGTGGAGCAGACACTGATCGGTCCTGAAGCTGTCGGTGGAGCAGACACTGATCGGTCATGAAGCTGTCGGTGGAGCAGACACTGATCGGTCCTGAAGCTGTCGGTGGAGCAGACACTGATCGGTCCTGAAGCTGTCGGTGGAGCAGGCACTGATCGGTCATGGGGCAGTCGGTGGAGCAGACACTGATCGGTCCTGAAGCTGTCGGTGGAGCAGACACTGATCGGTCATGGGGCTGTCGGTGGAGCAGACACTGATCGGTCCAGAAGCTGTCGGTGGAGCAGACACTGATCGGTCATGGGGCTGTCGGTGGAGCAGACACTGATCGGTCATGGAGCTGTCGGTGGAGCAGACAAGGATCAGTCCTGGGGCTGTCGGTGGAGCAGACACTGATCGGTCCTGAAGCTGTCGGTGGAGCAGACACTGATCGGTCCTGAAGCCGTCGGTAGAGCAGACACTGGTCGGTCCTGGGGCTGTCGGTGGAGCAGACACTGATCGGTCATGGAGCTGTCGGTGGAGCAGACACTGATCGGTCCTGAAGCTGTCGGTAGAGCAGACACTGGTCGGTCCTGGGGCTGTCGGTGGAGCAGACACTGATCGGTCATGTGGCTGTCGGTGGAGCAGACACTGATCGGTCCTGAAGCTGTCGGTGGAGCAGACACTGATCGGTCCTGGGGCTGTCGGTGGAGCAGACACTGGTCGGTCCTGGGGCTGTCGGTGGAGCAGACACTGGTCGGTCCTGGGGCTGTCGGTGGAGCAGACACTGGTCGGTCCTGGGGCTGTCGGTGGAGCAGACACTGGTCGGTCAAGGAGCTGTCGGTGGAGCAGACACTGGTCGGTCAAGGAGCTGTCGTTGGAGCAGACACTGATCGGTCCTGAAGCTGTGGTGGAGCAGACACTGATCGGTCCAGGGGCTGTCGGTGGAGCAGACACTGGTCGGGCCTGAATTTAAGCTGTCGGTGGAGCAGACACTGGTCGGGCCTGAAGCTGTCGGTGGAGCAGACACTGATCGGTCATGGGGCTGTCGGTGGAGCAGACACTGATCGGTCATGGAGCTGTCGGTGGAGCAGACACTGATCGGTCCTGAAGCTGTCGGTGGAGCAGACACTGATCGGTCATGGGGCTGTCGGTGGAGCAGACACTGATCGGTCCTGAAGCTGTCGGTGGAGCAGACACTGATCGGTCCTGAAGCTGTCGGTGGAGCAGACTCTGATCGGTCCTGAAGCTGTCGGTGGAGCAGACTCTGATCGGTCCTGGGGCAGTCGGTGGAGCAGACACTGATCAGTCATGGGGCTGTCGGTGGAGCAGACACTGGTCGGGCCTGAAGCTGTCGGTAGAGCAGACACTGATCAGTCATGGGGCTGTCGGTGGAGCAGACACTGATCGGTCCTGAAGCTGTCGGTGGAGCAGACTCTGATCGGTCCTGGGGCTGTCGGTGGAGCAGACACTGATCAGTCATGGGGCTGTCGGTGGAGCAGACACTGGTCGGGCCTGAAGCTGTCGGTAGAGCAGACACTGATCAGTCATGGGGCTGTCGGTGGAGCAGACACTGATCGGTCCTGAAGCTGTCGGTGGAGTAGACACTGATCGGTCATGGAGCTGTCGGTGGAGCAGACACTGATCGGTCCTGAAGCTGTCGGTGAAGCAGACACTGATCGGTCATGGGGCTGTCGGTGGAGCAGACACTGATCGGTCATGGGGCTGTCGGTGGAGCAGACACTGATCGGTCATGGAGCTGTCGGTGGAGTAGACACTGATCGGTCATGGAGCTGTCGGTGGAGCAGACACTGATCGGTCCTGAAGCTGTCGGTGGAGCAGACACTGATCGGTCATGGGGCTGTCGGTGGAGCAGACACTGATCGGTCCTGAAGCTGTCGGTGGAGCAGACACTGATCGGTCCTGAAGCTGTCGGTGGAGCAGACTCTGATCGGTCCTGAAGCTGTCGGTGGAGCAGACTCTGATCGGTCCTGGGGCAGACGGTGGAGCAGACACTGATCGGTCCTGAAGCTGTCGGTGGAGCAGACACTGGTCGGTCCTGGGGCTGTCGGTGGAGCAGACACTGATCGGTCATGGGGCTGTAGGTGGAGCAGACACTGATCGGTCATGGAGCTGTCGGTGGAGCAGACACTGGTCGGTCCTGGGGCTGTCGGTGGAGCAGACACTGGTCGGTCCTGGGGCTGTCGGTGGAGCAGACACTGGTCGGTCCTGAAGCTGTCGGTGGAGCAGACACTGGTCGGTCCTGGGGCTGTCGGTGGAGCACACACTGATCGGTCCTGGGGTTGTCGGTGGACCAGACACTGATCGGTCATGGGGCTGTCGGTGGAGCAGACTCTGATCGGTCCTGAAGCTGTCGGTGGAGCAGACACTGATCGGTCCTGGGGCTGTCGGTGGAGCAGACACTGATCGGTCCTGGGGCTGTCGGTGGAGCAGACACTGATCGGTCCTGGGGCTGTCGGTGGAGCAGACACTGATCGGTCCTCGGGCTGTCGGTGGAGCAGACACTGATCGGTCCTGGGGCTGTCCGTGGAGCAGACACTGATCGGGCCTGGGGCTGTCAGTAGAGCAGACACTGGTCGGTTCTCGGGCTGTCGGTTGAGCAGACACTGGTCGATCCTGGGGCTGTCGGTGGAGCAGACACTGGTCGGTCCTGGGGCTGTCGGTGGAGCAGACACTGGTCGGTCCTGGGGCTGTCGGTGGAGCAGACACTGGTCGGTCCTGGGGCTGTCGGTGGAGCAGACACTGATCGGTTGGGACTGTCGGTGGAGCAGACACTGGTCGGTCATGGGGCTGTCGGTGGAGCAGACACTGGTCGGTCCTGGGGCTGTCGGTGGAGCAGACGCTGGTCGGTCCTGGGGCTGTCAGTAGAGCAGACACTGGTCGGTTCTCGGGCTGTCGGTGGAGCAGACACTGGTCGGTCCTGGGGCTGTCGGTGGATCAGACACTGATCGGTCATGGGGCTGTCAGTGGAGCAGACACTGGTCGGTTCTCGGGCTGTCAGTAGAGCAGACACTGGTCGGTTCTCGGGCTGTCGGTGGATCAGACACTGATCGGTCATGGGGCTGTCAGTGGAGCAGACACTGGTCGGTCCTGGGGCTGTCGGTGGAGCAGACACTGGACGGTCCTGGGGCTGTCGGTGGAGCAGACACTGGTCGGTCCTGGGGCTGTCGGTGGAGCAGACACTGGTCGGTCCTGGGGCTGTCGGTGGAGCAGACACTGGTCGGTCCTGGGGCTGTCGGTGGAGCAGACACTGATCAGTCATGGGGCTGTCGGTGGAGCAGACACTGATCGGTCCTGAAGCTGTCGGTGGAGCAGACTCTGATCGGTCCTGGGGCTGTCGGTGGAGCAGACACTGATCAGTCATGGGGCTGTCGGTGGAGCAGACACTGGTCGGGCCTGAAGCTGTCGGTAGAGCAGACACTGATCAGTCATGGGGCTGTCGGTGGAGCAGACACTGATCGGTCCTGAAGCTGTCGGTGGAGTAGACACTGATCGGTCATGGAGCTGTCGGTGGAGCAGACACTGATCGGTCCTGAAGCTGTCGGTGGAGCAGACACTGATCGGTCATGGGGCTGTCGGTGGAGCAGACACTGATCGGTCCTGAAGCTGTCGGTGGAGCAGACACTGATCGGTCCTGAAGCTGTCGGTGGAGCAGACTCTGATCGGTCCTGAAGCTGTCGGTGGAGCAGACTCTGATCGGTCCTGGGGCAGTCGGTGGAGCAGACACTGATCAGTCATGGGGCTGTCGGTGGAGCAGACACTGGTCGGGCCTGAAGCTGTCGGTAGAGCAGACACTGATCAGTCATGGGGCTGTCGGTGGAGCAGACACTGATCGGTCCTGAAGCTGTCGGTGGAGCAGACTCTGATCGGTCCTGGGGCTGTCGGTGGAGCAGACACTGATCAGTCATGGGGCTGTCGGTGGAGCAGACACTGGTCGGGCCTGAAGCTGTCGGTAGAGCAGACACTGATCAGTCATGGGGCTGTCGGTGGAGCAGACACTGATCGGTCCTGAAGCTGTCGGTGGAGTAGACACTGATCGGTCATGGAGCTGTCGGTGGAGCAGACACTGATCGGTCCTGAAGCTGTCGGTGAAGCAGACACTGATCGGTCATGGGGCTGTCGGTGGAGCAGACACTGATCGGTCCTGAAGCTGTCGGTGGAGCAGACACTGATCGGTCCTGAAGCTGTCGGTGGAGCAGACTCTGATCGGTCCTGAAGCTGTCGGTGGAGCAGACTCTGATCGGTCCTGGGGCAGACGGTGGAACAGACACTGATCGGTCCTGAAGCTGTCGGTGGAGCAGACACTGGTCGGTCCTGGGGCTGTCGGTGGAGCAGACACTGATCGGTCATGGGGCTGTAGGTGGAGCAGACACTGATCGGTCATGGAGCTGTCGGTGGAGCAGACACTGGTCGGTCCTGGGGCTGTCGGTGGAGCAGACACTGGTCGGTCCTGGGGCTGTCGGTGGAGCAGACACTGGTCGGTCCTGAAGCTGTCGGTGGAGCAGACACTGGTCGGTCCTGGGGCTGTCGGTGGAGCACACACTGATCGGTCCTGGGGTTGTCGGTAGACCAGACACTGATCGGTCATGGGGCTGTCGGTGGAGCAGACTCTGATCGGTCCTGAAGCTGTCGGTGGAGCAGACACTGATCGGTCCTGGGGCTGTCGGTGGAGCAGACACTGATCGGTCCTGGGGCTGTCGGTGGAGCAGACACTGATCGGTCCTGGGGCTGTCGGTGGAGCAGACACTGATCGGTCCTGGGGCTGTCGGTGGAGCAGACACTGATCGGTCCTGGGGCTGTCGGTGGAGCAGACACTGATCGGGCCTGGGGCTGTCAGTAGAGCAGACACTGGTCGGTTCTCGGGCTGTCGGTTGAGCAGACACTGGTCGATCCTGGGGCTGTCGGTGGAGCAGACACTGGTCGGTCCTGGGGCTGTCGGTGGAGCAGACACTGGTCGGTCCTGGGGCTGTCGGTGGAGGAGACACTGGTCGGTCCTGGGGCTGTCGGTGGAGCAGACACTGGTCGGTCCTGGGGCTGTCGGTGGAGCAGACACTGGTCGGTCCTGGGGCTGTCGGTGGAGCAGGCACTGGTCGGGCCTGAAGCTGTCGGTGGAGCAGACACTGGTCGGTCCTGAAGCTGTCGGTGGAGCAGACACTGGTCGGTCCTGGGGCTGTCGGTGGAGCAGACACTGGTCGGTCCTGGGGCTGTCGGTGGAGCAGACACTGGTCGGTCCTGGGGCTGTCGGTGGAGCAGACACTGGTCGGTCCTGGGGCTGTCGGTGGAGCAGACACTGATCGGTTGGGGCTGTCGGTGGAGCAGACACTGGTCGGTCATGGGGCTGTCGGTGGAGCAGACACTGGTCGGTCCTGGGGCTGTCGGTGGAGCAGACGCTGGTCGGTCCTGGGGCTGTCAGTAGAGCAGACACTGGTCGGTTCTCGGGCTGTCGGTGGAGCAGACACTGGTCGGTCCTGGGGCTGTCGGTGGATCAGACACTGATCGGTCATGGGGCTGTCAGTGGAGCAGACACTGGTCGGTTCTCGGGCTGTCAGTAGAGCAGACACTGGTCGGTTCTCGGGCTGTCGGTGGATCAGACACTGATCGGTCATGGGTCTGTCAGTGGAGCAGACACTGGTCGGTCCTGGGGCTGTCGGTGGAGCAGACACTGGTCGGTCCTGGGGCTGTCGGTGGAGCAGACACTGGTCGGTCCTGGGGCTGTCGGTGGAGCAGACACTGGTCGGTCCTGGGGCTGTCGGTGGAGCAGACACTGGTCGGTCCTGGGGCTGTCGGTGGAGCAGACACTGGTCGGTCATGGGGCTGTCGGTGGAGCAGACACTGGTCGGTCCTGGGGCTGTCGGTGGAGCAGACACTGGTCGGTCCTGGGGCTGTCGGTGGAGCAGACACTCGTCGGTCCTGGGGCTGTCGGTGGAGCAGACACTGGTCGGTCCTGGGGCTGTCGGTGGAGCAGACACTGGTCGGTCCTGGGGCTGTCGGTGGAGCAGACACTGGTCGGTCCTGGGGCTGTCGGTGGAGCAGACACTGGTCGGTCCTGGGGCTGTCGGTGGAGCAGACACTGGTCGGTCCTGGGGCTGTCGGTGGAGCAGACACTGGTCGGTCCTGGGGCTGTCGGTGGAGCAGACACTGGTCGGTCCTGGGGCTGTCGGTGGAGCAGACACTGGTCGGTCCTGGTGCTGTCGGTGGAGCAGACACTGGTCGGTCCTGGGGCTGTCGGTGGAGCAGACTGGAGGGGGACTGTGCCATTCCAAGGGGTTATCTTGAGATGATTTCGGGGCTTAGCGCCCCCGCGGCCCGGTCCTCGACCAGGCCTCCTTTTTGTTATACACCCCCAGGAAGCAGACCATAGCAGCTGTCTAACTCCCAGGTTCCTATTTACTGCTAGGTGATCAGGGCCATCAGAGTGAATGAAACTCTGCCCATTTGTTTCCGCCTCCACCGTAAATCGAACCCGGAACCTCAGGATTACGAATGCCGAGCGCTCTCCACTCAGCCGTCAGGCCCACTTAGCTCTCAAGGTTTGAGAGTCAAATTTCCTAATGAACACAATTTTCTTTGATGGCATAAATAAGTATGCCTGTCAGGGCGCCTGACAGCTGGGTGGACAGCGCTTCGGATTCGTAGTCCTGAGGTTCCGGGTTCGATCCCCGGTGGAGGCGGAGACAAATGGGCAAAATGTTTGTTTCACCCTGATGTCCCTTTTACCTAGCGGTAAATAGGTACCTGGGAGTTAGGGGTGCTTCCTGGGGGTGGAGGCCTGGTCGAGGACCGGGCCACGGGGACACTAAGCCCCGAAATCATCTCAAGATAGCATGTATGATAGCATGTCATCTATTAGCACTCTTAGTGCCGATAGACGATGTGGCTAAAGTTGAATCTAATTTGTTATGTCAGTTAATTTGTTCACAAAGTCGATGTTGTTCGTTATACTGGGGTTGAAACTGTCGGTATTAGAGGAGACCAAAATCGTACCAGCTATTTAGACAATTTGTCTCCAACCGCCG
The DNA here is from genome assembly GCF_040958095.1 of Procambarus clarkii. Taxonomy (NCBI): domain Eukaryota; kingdom Metazoa; phylum Arthropoda; class Malacostraca; order Decapoda; family Cambaridae; genus Procambarus; species Procambarus clarkii. The sequence goes on along the minus strand of NC_091199.1, from coordinate 4,647,902 downwards.
CCACGATGGGTTATCTTCTTGAGATGTTATCTTGAGGTGATTTCGGGGCTTTTTAGTGTCCCCGCGGCCCGGTCCTCGACCAGGCCTCCACCCACAGGAAGCAGCCCGTGACAGCTGGCTAACACCCAGGTACCTATTTTACTGCTAGGTAACAGGGGCATAGGGTGAAAGAAACTCTGCCCATTGTTTCTTGCCGGCGCCTGGGATCGAACCCAGGACCACAGGATCACAAGTACAGTGTGCTGTCCGCTCGGCCGACCGGCTCCCTTTGGGTTGATGATTGGGTTGATGATTGATCTTGAGAGATTATTGGTTGATGGGGCTTGATGAGTCCATACATGTATCGTAACGCTGGAGCCTGACTTTTAAATTTGTTAATAATGTCCATATCTTTAATACAAATTTTAAGGGCTTTGTTAAATTGAGTAATAACCTTAACTACTACATCTTTATTAATGGTTAAATAAGTATGCCTCTCTTATGTAGCAACTTCCATATTATTGACTTAGTCATTTTGTTATATATGACAACAACATTGGCTTTATCCGTCTTGGAAATGTGTAAATGAGCTTTGGAGAGTTCATTTTTCCACCTCCTTTTCAGGTGAAGAAAAACATTATGAGTATCGAGAAGATTCATGCTGGAAGCATTGATCTCACCGTTTCCATCATAGTCAATAAATTTTCTGTAGACAGAACGCAAAGAGTGACAGTTAGTGAAATAAAATCGAGTCCAAGCGCGGTTAAAAGCTCTGTACCACAAGGTACAGTCCTTGCACCACTGCTGTTCCTTATTTCCATATCAGATATAGATAAAAGTGCAAATCATAGTTTCGTATCATCTTTTGCATATGACACAAAAATCATAACGAAAATTACTTCTGTTGAAATTTAATAACTAAGCAAGCAGATATTAATAAAGTTTTCGACTGGGCAGCAGAAAATAACATGATGTTTAACAGTGATAAATTCCAGGTACTCAGGTACGGCAAAAATGAGAACCTTGAACATAATACAGGGTACAAAACACAATCAAATCTGCCCATAGTAGGAAAGAAGTATGTAAAAGATCTGGGAATAATGATGTCTGACGACCTAACGTTTAGGGAACTTAACCAAAGAAATATAGCATCATGCAGGGAAATGATAGGATGGATTACGAAAACCTTCAAATCCAGGGTTGTCCCGCCTTGAGTACTGCTCAGCACTCACTTCCCCCTTCAGAGCAAGAGAGACTGCTGAAATAGAGGGAATACAGAGAACATATACGGCACGCATAGACGCGATAAAGCACCTAAATTATTGGGATCGTCTCAAAGCTCTCAAAATGTATTCACTAGAAAGGAGACGAGAGACGTATCAAATAATATCACATTTTGTCCAGTGGGGATGAGAGGAAATTATAAATCCGGTGTATTATTTGAGAGGAAAAATGCCCTCTAGCAGATAATAGATGCTCTATAACAGCTGCTACATACCAAGATAAGTGTGCAACCACTGGAAAAAAAATTGTATCAAGAAGCACAGCAAAATCTCTGTAACCAGGCGCCACATCTTGAATTATTACCACTGAATGAAAGCTTAAGAAATGACTACACTATGGACATAATTACCACACAGAATACACCCTAGAGACGCGCCGCGACGCACAACGACACAATGGCATCAGAAGCCAGCGAGACCCGAAGACCAAGCCACCCCAACACTCCCAAGCCCCACAATACGGAAACTCTAACACTACATTTAATCTACAAATGATTATACAACAATACCGATCAGCGAGCAGGAACCTGCCTGACGCGGAGGCGGCCCAGGAAATGGGGGCGTGAAGTCGTACCTGGCTGAGGGCGAGGGCAATGGCCCAGACGGCGTCGTAGGTCTGGGTGACGTACCTGCTGAGGGCGAGGGCTATTGCCCAGACGGCGTCGTAGGTCTGGGTGACGTACCTGGCTGAGGGCGAGGGCTATGGCCCAGACGGCGTCGTAGGTCTGGGTGACGTACTCCGTCAGCGGCTGACCCGTCCGGGAGAACTCCAGCAGGAACTGTCTGTTGGTCTGTTGAAGGAGACAGCGACGCTTCAGCGGGGACACAGGCGGCATGTGACCTTTTACGGTTTTACATTCAACAATATATACCTAATATTCCTGAATAGCAATATATACTTAATATTCTATACTTAATTCCACAACAGAACAGTTATCTTAATGGGAAGACGAGGCAAAGACCTCACGTGAGTGAGCACACCCACGAGCACACATTGTCGGAAAATCCGACACCATTTAATAATATCATACAGACAGATAATATTGCTGTGTTGTATAAACAAGTTAACCCATAGAAAATGTAACTTGTAGTGGAATTTCCGTCATTCTATCCCTCGTCATTTCCGTCAATTTCTATCCCGTCTATAGAAAACGGGATATCATTACCACATACTATTATAAATTCACCACCTGTTATGGTGGGAATTATTCTTAAATACATTAGTCTTTGGACTTTACCATCATAAAAACATCTCATATAAATTAACTTAATTATCAGAATTAAAATAGAGTAAATGTGACCCTTCTATCACTTACTGTCATCTGGACAATGTAGACCAGTAGCGTAAGGGAGGAGGGAGTGGTCAGCCATTGTTATTGTTAGACCACAGAGTCGTGGAGCAAATTCGGCTCCTATAAATTCTCTTGGACGAAGTGTTATGGAAGATCAGAGTAGTGATCTGCCATCAACACGCTGTCATCAATCTCAAGGGAAGTGTCTTTCCGAAACCCGTTTATCTTTCATTTATGGTCATTAATGTCAGTAGATATTGGGTGACCTGGTTAGATCACAAATGATCGACTCAAGGTAATTAAGCCTAAGTCTTTATGGTTCCTTGTACAGTGTTTTCTCTGATATAGTTGTCATATATTAGGATTCTGGCTTTACAGCTAGCGCCCTTTTGACAGGTCAAGACGAGGAAGCATGCTTTGTGTACCAGTTACTGGGTGATGGAAGCTACCTCAAAGAGGATAATTTGGTGTCTACATCCTGGTTATACCTGGTGGACTAAGGCCTGCTGTACAATAAGATAAGGAACCTCTTCAATGTACTAATGTGTAGTTAATACTGTAGTTTGATTGGCTGCATATATATAAATTTAATATAAACCCCGCCCCCCCGAATGTGTAGAGGATCGATTTGTGAGATTATTGCAGAAATACAGTCCACTTATCATCATACAAATTGCTATCGAAGTATATAAATTAATGTAAATATAAATTCTATATAAATTCTTATAAATTAAATACATATAAATCTGACAGGTTGGTTCCCACACACGTAAGCACAAGTAAGAGCACATGTGGGTGTGCTCACGTAGGTGCTGGTCGCCCCACCACTGTGTTACTCCCCCCTATACCTTCCCCACCTGCACCCCACATACTCATCTCCCCCCACTCCTCCCCCCTTGGGCTCAACCATACCCCACACTCCGCCCTTCTCCCACAATCCTCATGCCAACCGGAATCCCCCGCCCCCAAGCACTGGTTAAGATACACACACACACACACACACACACTAATGCGAGGAGACCAAGAGATGAATAATAGACTTACCAGTCCGGACTCTGAGGCGTTAGTGCCGATGATGGAGCCATGAGCAGTGACGAGGACGACGCCCTGCACGGCCTTCACCAGCTGGGCCCGGGAACAGTTGGTGCCAGCTGTGTCTCTCCACCAGCTGTCCTGCGGAGCCCCAGACAGCACCCAGGCGTAGTCCTCTCCGAACATCCCCAGGTGGAACGCCTGTAACACATAAGGAGAGACAGACGCAGCAGTTAAGAGTCTTCCTTGACATTAAGTTATTGAATGATGAATGGCCTCCTCTGTCTTGCTGGCTGGCCTGCCGGCCTACCAACCTGCCGGCCTACCTGTCTGCTCCGGTGGAGTCGGAACAGTTTTTACATTAACGAACGGGCGGGAAATTCAATATGAAATGAGGGGAGGGAAGCGGAAGAAGATTTACCTGGCAGAAAGGGAGTGTGACCAGTTTCAGAGAAGGTTAAGTACCGGAGTTTCTCCGTGAGTGTGTGAGTGGAGGCTCCAGTCCACTTCGTCACGTTATGGCGGGCCCCAGTCCTCTGGGTCCCTAGCAATCCAGCTCAGTCAGGCCCCAAATCAATGGGATCCCCAACCCTGAGGGCCCCAGCACTGATGGCTACTTGCATCCACTTGACCATAGTTTTTATTTGTAGTCCAACGCCCTCGGGCCTGTAACTTACATGTCTCAGGTCACACATTATTGGGGATTCCACATTTGTGGCATTTCAGATTCATTGGATTCACTGGATTTCGGAAGGGGGCAAGTAAGAGGGAATTCAGAGTCGTTGGAATGGAATGAAAATTTAATGGTTATATGGACTCAATAACACCTCTAACTGGTCCCAATTACTGATTCATAGCACAAGAGGAAAGAGATACAAAAAATATATACTATGCAAATACTATCTTTTTTATAAAAAATGCAGTAAAATTGACGTTCTAACAAATTATATATTTAGTGACTGAAGTATCATAATAACCCTTTATCTTCATTTGCTATTTATAAACTCAAGCAATACATGTTTAGTTTGCCTAACAAAATATTTACATGTCCCCCACCGAAAATTAATGTCATCGATATTTACCACTAATACCAACGCACGTATTACAAAACGGTAAAGTTTTATTTGTAGAGCTAGGAACTGTACGTGTAATATGTAGGACTCAAGAGAATCTGATCAAATCTGAAGCCTCCAGTAGAGGTTTTATAAGGTAAAAATGCGACTCCAGATAAGCGAAGGAAAAGATGGCCTCGCTGTGATGCGTCAGCAGAGCAAACACGACTTATATCCCCATTATATGTCATGGGAGTAGCACGTGTAGCCAGTACAGCATTCTCTGAAGTGTAGAGCCTTCCTGTACAACAGTGTCAAGATAAATATATACCTCAGAGGCGTAGATAACATGAAGGACAGGCTGTAACCTTGCCAGAGCTGCAGCGCACGACCTACCTACTCCGAGTCTTCTTCACCACTGACGATCGCTCACTGTTTTGTTCTGGCTCCGGGCTCTCTACACATGCCATTGACCACCACATAATTATCTTTTGATTCATAGATTTAATTATTAAACCATATTTAGAACAAATTAGGCATGACCTGGGTTACATGTCCGCTTTGTGACCGTTGTGAAGGGTTATATATCTATAACTACGGTGTTTTTTATCACAACAACACAGGGTTTTTATGTTAAGTCGATCTACAACAACGTGGAAGTATCAGGTGTTGCCAGGGGCAAGAGCTTTCTATAAATAATATGTTACAAATATTCGATTTTTTGTCAATATTTTTATATTTTTTTTGGCCCCTAATTCTTGTATTATTATGATCACAACCAGAGGGCTCGTAGCTAGGAAGCCAATAGTGGTTGTGGGGGATAAGTATTCCTTTTTATGCGATACTTATGCAACCTATCCTCCTACAACCTGTCCTACAACCAGTTCTTCTACAACCTGTCCTCCTGCAACTTGTCCTCCTACAACCTGTCCTACTACAACCTGTCCTCCTACAACCTGTCCTCCTACAACCTGTCCTCCTACAACCTGTCCTCCTACAACCTGTCCTCCTACAACCAGTTCTTCTACAACCTGTCCTCCTGCAACCTGTTCTCCTACAACTTGTCCTCCTACAACCTGTCCTCCAACAACCTGTCCTCCTACAACCTGTCCTCCTACAACCTGTCCTCCTACAACCAGTTCTTCTACAACCTGTCCTCCTGCAACCTGTTCTCCTACAACTTGTTCTCCTACAACCTGTCCTCCTACAACCTGTCCTCCTACAACCTGTCCTCCTACAACCTGTCCTCCTACAACCTGTCCTCCTACAACCTGTCCTCCTACATAGAACGTCGCTTTTTGCACGTATGCGTTACATAAAGCCAAACATTTTCGTATTAGAAAATGGAAGCGGCTGGCGAAAGTGACGTACTGTCCCGTTTTCTGTTGTGGCTCCTTTGGTAGGTTAGGATGAGGGCACTTTAGTACGTTAGTTTCTTGACGTTCGTAAACCTTAGGAGGACGGGCTGACCTTTGACCCCTAAGGGGGCTCTGCTTTTGTTTTGGACCCCCCTGATATCTAAGCCATAGAGCTCTAAGCAGCTCTATGTCTATAAGGGCCCTTCCTGCTCTATGGAGAGCCTGATCCAAGGGGCCCTCCTGCTCTATGGAGACCCTGGCCCAAGGGGCCCTTCCTGCTCTATGGAGACCTTGATCCAAGGGGCCCTCCTGCTCAATGGAGACCTTGATCCAAGGGGCCCTCCTGCTCTATGGAGACCCTGATCCAAGGGGCCCTCCTGCTCTATGGAGAGCCTGATCCAAGGGTCCCTTCCTGCTCTATGGAGACCCTGATCCAAGGGGCCCTTCTTGCTCTATGGAGACCCTGATCCAAGGGGCCCTTCCTGCTCTATGGAGAGCCTGACCCAAGGGGCCCTTCCTGCTCTATGGAGACCCTGACCCAAGGGGCCCTTCCTGCTCTATGGAGACCCTGACCCAAGGGCCCTTCCTGCTCTATGGAGACCCTGACCCAAGGGGCCCTTCCTGCTCTATGGAGACCCTGACCCAAGGGCCCTTCCTGCTCTATGGAGACCCTGACCCAAGGGGCCCTTCCTGCTCTATGGAGACCCTGATCCAAGGGGCCCTTCCTGCTCTATGGAGACCCTGACCCAAGGGGCCCTTCCTGCTCTATGGAGACCCTGATCCAAGGGGCCCTTCCTGCTCTATGGAGAGCCTAACCCAAGGGGCCCTTCCTGCTCTATGGAGAGCCTAACCCAAGGGGCCCTCCTGCTCTACAGAGCCCCACTTCAGGACCCCAACACAGCTCTAAGTCACACTTTTCAACCTGCAATTCGATACTGGCCGAACACGACCAATTATGTTCATATTGAGGCGATTTTCACACTGCAGTTGACGGTGATGTCGCCTCTACGGCCCGGGAGTGGAAATTTGTCCGGAGGTCGTGCTCATTGTGAGGGGGGGAGCCGCGCCCCCTTCTGGGGACTTTAGGGGGGAGGGGGGGAAGTGATGGGGGAAGTGATGGGGGGAAGTGATAGGGGGATGGGAGAGGTTATGGGGAGACAGAGAAGGGAAAATGAATTAGTCAACACCGTCCACACACACCAACACCGTCCCGTCACGGAGAGAGTGACGTAAGGGAGGGGGGGGGGTAAGGATGAAGAGGGGTGAAGTAAGAATGGTAGGAGATAAGGGAGAAGGGGTAATAGATGCACGAAGGTCTGATGATCTTGCATTTCACGCCACTCTTTCAGTAGCAGACTATTGGCCTTTCAAAATGGAAATGAAAAAAATATTGTTTTCTAAGGAAAGGTGTACATGTAAGGAGGCCTTGGGCACATCACCACTCACCCTTATGTGATGACAAAAGTGATCATTAGTGAGATATAATGATCATAATTGATCATAAGTAAGTAATTATCAAAGAAGGCCCCAAGCCAGGGAGATTACTTAACACTATCAGTGTCACTTGATATTCAAAGATGTTAATGTCACCAAGGGTGTCAATATCACCAAGGATGTCAGTACGACAACAGAAGTCCGCATGGAGAGCGTTTCAAAGGTATATGATTCACCAAACATTGCGCTGAGGCACTTCAGGAAAGCAAGGCATATGGTCGTCCTGAGAACTGGGACAATCCACAAGGAAGTGGACGACAGTGAGAGAGACAATGCAGTTTGTATAGTGAGGAGTAGGGCGGCGTTACATTACATGTCACTGAATAATGTGTGTATGGCCAATATGTAACCTAGCAAGAGCCGTTTCCCATTGTCTTTTGCGGTGTTAGGTGGAGAGCCAAGGGGACAAGTTACCTTCAAGTGTGCACAGTTTGTTACAATAACCTCTGAACAACGACCCTGCCAGCTGCTTTTGGAATGAGGAATGAATTCCTGGGAAGAAGTGTGAATAAGAAACGTCTTTTTAGAGAGTAGATAAGTGTGGCGAGCCTCCTTAGTGGCAGTGTCCGCACGTTCGTGTAAGGTAACACCAATACGGCTCAGAACCCACCGAAACTCTGCTGTCTCTTTATCCGTTTGAGATAACAAACAGCCAATGTCGAATTTCCACAACTACAGGATGCATGGGATTAAATAACTCCAGAGCCATGAGGGCACTGTAGGAGTCGACCACAATGACAGAGGAATGTTGACTTCACAAAAGCAGTTGACGAAGTGCATAAAAGTTTGCATTAAGATCTGCCGTGAAGACGCTAGTCTCTGGGGGCAGGCAACACATATAGGTGTGGTCAGGAAACACAACAGAGTAGCCCACACCGTCAGCAGACTTAGACCCGTCGGTGAAGACGGAGACGAAGCGGAAGTGTGAAGAAAAGTGAGCAAGGAAAAGGCGTTTCAGAACTGTAGGAGGAGTAAAAGACTTTACCGTGTGGGTCATCAAGGTCTTGCAGAACTTTCCAAGGGGAACCCCTCCATGGAGGCAAAGATGGAACGACACGAGGAGAGATATTGCTAACATGATCTGAGAGAGAATCTTGCAATCTTGCAAGCGAAACAACCTTACTAAAAGGGAAGGTGGTGAAAGGGAACAGGGTCCACAGGAGGGGCGCCGGTGATCCTGTAGAGACAGGACGCCGGTGTCAATATAGAGGCTCAGGGAGGGGGTCGACGGCCAGGCACCACAGCTGAGGCGTCGTAACCCAGTGTGGTGCAGAGCGTCAAGACGCCAGAGGTGAGGGAGAGGCGGCCGAGGAGGAGGAGGAGGAGGCGGGACAGCCATAATCAAGTTTAGACACCAGGAGAGAGGAGTGTAGACAGAGGAGTACGAGGAATAGGACGGAGAGCAGCTTTAAACAAGTCGTGGTGAACAAGGGAGAGAGAGCGCTTGAGGGAGAGAACAGGGGACGAGAATGGAAAGAGGAGAAGAAGAGAAGGAAAACGTAGATCAGAAGATAGAGGTTAGGGAGGACTGATGAAGACGGGCGATGGGGCTGACTCACCTGACAGAAGACCTTCCTGGCCAGGTCTGCCGAGAAGCTGGCGATGAAGATCCTACAGTCCCGCTCCTGAGGGAGAGACACGCACTGTTACCCACCGGCATCTGTTGTTGTTTTGGGGGGGGGGGAGACCAGATGGGGTGGACGGAAGCGCCACGGCCTGGCTTCATGCAGGTCAGCGTTCCATCCTCGACCGTCTACAAGTGGTTGGGCACCATTCCTTTCCCCCCGTCCCATCCCAAATCCTTATCCTAACCCCTTCCAAGTGCTATATATATTCGTAACGGCCATTATGAATATATAGCGTCGTCCCTTCCCTTTCCGGGGCGACGACGATCGTGGGAGCGGACGCACACCTGCGCACCCGTGAAGGATTAATCACGCTGCCTAATAGCGAACTTAATATCGCTTATCAGTTGAAACTATTGTGCCTCGCGACCAATAAACACACAGATGAGCAGATGATTGGGAAGCCCCAGGAGTCCCCCAGGGTGACCAGCACCGGCCCCGCCTCTCCTCGAGCACAACTAGGTGGGTACAATAAATAGACACTGCACTAGACTACACAATAAACGAGATAAACACGATACACTTTGCAGCCTTTGAAGATATTGAAATTACCAGAGATGAGGTTAGGAGGTATCTGCTCGACCTAGACGTGACTAAGGCTGTTGGACCTGATGGAATCTCACCATGGATGATAAAAAAGGGGGGAAGAAGCACTTTCCATGCCACTCTCCATGGTGTATAATAAGTCCCTGGAAATAGGAGACCTACCTGAGGGTTGGAAGACAGCTAACGTAGTCCCTATATACAATAAAGGGTGATAGACAAGAGGCCCTAAACTACAGGCCGGTGTCCTTAGGGTGTAGGCGTCATGGCGACTGCTGGAGCTGCACGCTGCGTCTCTCCTACAAACATTCACGATACCTAGGAGGATGTTGTGAAAAATCTGTTGCATACCACACATTTAGATCATGAACGTCACCCGGTCTTAGAAGATGATCCTGATGGAGATTTCCTGTACATCAGAACTGAGATGTGAATGAACTGTGACAGTAAACATCGCAGCAAGGCAAACAGAGTAGAGGCGAAGCGCCGCCATCATTCAGAGGACACCAGAGACCATGCCGGCCGGCACCACGCGGCCGCAGTATCAACATCCACCGCTCAACCATGGTAGGACCAGTAATTCTGATTTGCAAACTTTCGTCATTGCCTTTGATGGCGAAGATGGGAGTGTTTTCAGAAACAGCCGGGCACAAAGTATCTTATAATGTCATTCCCAAGATATTCGGGATCAACGTGCACGATATCAGACCTAATAAACAAAGGAATTTAATCGCAGTGGACCACAAACACAGCGAGGATCTAGAGCTTTCAGCCACAAAGTCAAGTGCTACAAACCAATTGGAGACCGATTAGCAAAATATGTAATCCGACATGTTGTAGACATCAGTGCAGATGACATCATGGTACAACTTCAGACAGATGGCATTCCAATCTTCGGGGTCAAAAAATTTATGCGAAGAACAAACGGAGAACTGAGTAATACAGGCACCACCCTGCTTACCTTTCTAGACTACATTCTCCCTGATAGATTTGGTTAAACGGCTTCCTCCATAAACTAGAGGTGTATGTACCACGTCCCACTCGGTGTTATAAATGTAAAGGTTTTAACCATACCTCGAAAGGCTGCACCAAAGACATTAAATGTGGAAAATGCATAGTGTGTTCCCACTACACACAAGACTGTGCATCAGATACTCTCACCTGCTCAAAGTGTGGTGACAATGTAATGTCTCACTCTGTCAAACACCTCAGAAGCTTGCAAATGTTCTTGCTGAATGTCTTAAAGTTACCCACTCAGCACCTTTCCTTCATGCCCAAGAACTCTTCCTCAGACAAGAAATTGACCGTGCCATACTGCTGCCCATGTTCGGCGTCGACAGCATGTACACCTTAAGGGAGCTACAATTAGCCTTAACACGCCTACCTATTGGCAAGGCACCTGGAGAGGATGGAATTCCATATGAACTCATCAAATATCTTCCATCGACTGCACACAGCACTCTTCTAAACTATTACAACCTATACTGGACTCACGGAAATATTCCCTCACAATGGCAGACCAGTATTAATCTTCCTTTCCTTAAACCAGGAAAAGAACCATCACAACCTGCGTCATACAGACCTGTCTCCCTACTATCATGCCTCAGTAAAGTCATGGAAAGGCTAGTACATACTCGCCTCCAATAGTACCTTGAGTATAATATTATACCGTCACTCCAAGCTGGATTTCGACTGCAATGCTCCACACTTGATCAAATACTCTGCTCTTGAACATGAAATACGCACCTCTCTCAGAAGCAGTAAATTTTGAATTGTCCTCTAAATAGACCTTAAAGGAGCTTTTGATAACATTCCTCATACTTGCCTCCTCGCAAAGCTTGCACGTTTAGGTGTACAGGGAAGATTACTCCTATGGTTACAGTCCTATCTTACGAACTTGACTTCTATAGTCTATATACAAGGCGAGTTTTCAGATAGCATTCCAATACAAACGGGTGTCCCGCAAGGCTCCATACTAAGCCTAACCCTTTTTGCTGCATTCTTAGCAGATTTGCCTAACACCCATCCTGTTCACCTCTCGGCATGTGCTGACGACTTAACATTGTATTATTCAGACAACGCCTTACCTAATACAGTCTCAACAATGCAAACAGCACTTGACCACCTCATAGATTGGACACAACAATGGGGCCTTCAAGTTAGTACTACAAAAACCTGTTATCAGAATTTTACTAAAGAAAAAGACTTGTTCACCTACCCACCCTCACAATACACAACACTCCCATCCAACACGTACGAGAACATAAATATCTTGGCATGCACTTAGACTCTTCCTTACTTACCTGGAAAGCTCACATTCAACACCTTAAACAGACGACACAACCCCGACTCGCCTTACTTAATGCCCTCACTGGCACCACCTGGGGAGCACACCATAAAATCCTGCTCCGTTTCTATACAACCAACATTCGCAGCCAACTAGACTATTGTTACCAGGCATTTGCGTCGACTTCGCCTACTAACCTACAGGGCCTTGTTGTCAAACAAAACCGTTCCACTCCTATCCTCGGACTTTACGGGGAAACGGGCCTCACAAGCTTAGCCACCAGACGAGACATAATGTGTGCCAACTATCTGTCAATCTGTACCACTGCTCACCAGACACACCCATACAGATAAAAAATTAACCCAACAGTTAACCCACATAACCCCCGCTTCCAACCAATCATTCGCAATCTTACCTCACACGGGTTACAAATAACCTCAATATAGACCTCTCTCTACTCCAAAACTCGGAAACCCAACTTACTGTTCCCCCTATTCCACCTTGGCTTTATACAACTCCTAATACAGCAATACAACTCGAAGACAACATTCCAAAGTCTGCACCAAACTCAGCCATAGCCTCAATCTTTGTCTCAACAATGAAAAATTGCAACCCAAACACCACAGCGATTTATACAGATGGATCTCGCATCATCATGAACAACGTACCCTCGGTCACTAGCGCTGTATGGATACCGGAATACCATCTCAAGCAGGGATGGCGGTTACCAAACCAACTATCTATTTTCACAGCTGAATTATATGCCTTATATCAAGCTCTCCAAATAATCACAACATTACCAGTTGCAATATATACAATCTGTAGTGACTCCAAGAGTGCGATTCAAGCAATTACGTACTCTTCAACAACGTGCAAGGAGTTTGTTTACCCATGTCTTCAACTTCTTCATGAATATCGATTGAATGGTTATGACACCTATATCCAATGGGTCCCAGCACATCGAGGTATTCTCCATAATGAACTTGTAGAGCAACTAGCCACGGCAATGCACAACACACCTCACATTACCCATCATCCAATTCCTCATGTTGCACGTAAAGGAGCCTTCAAAAATACCATCACCCAAGATTTTGCGACGAAATGGAAAACGTCATGCTCACCTTTGTACTATGGGTCCATTAATTAAAAAGAAATGGGAAACTTGGAAACATGTCAGATATAAAAGCAGAGAAATTGATATAGTGATGACCAGATTAAGCCTGGGACACACCAAACTGGCAGCACACAGCTCTAAGTACAGAACAGACATTAACGAACTCTGCATCCACTGTTAGGTGCCTTGAGACAATCGAACACTATCTCCTTCACTGCTTCCGACATCATAGTGCCAGAGTAAATTTCAAACTGGGGGAGTTACGTGGTGACCACCGGCCAGGTCGGACGTTGCTGAGGTCTCTCCACTCCTGGCTAGTTTGGGTGATTGCTGGTTTGCCCTGCTGGTGGTGGTTTGCCACTGATAGGGTGACGTTTGGCTTAGCCATGGGGACTTCTCCCCCCCCCCCCCCCCCAGTGAAGAGAACATTGTCGGCATGTCTGGCATTTACGGTGTCGGTGGATCATCCATTGGTTGGTGTCGCCCTGGTGGACGTGCTACATGTGCAGCTGTCGGACCTAGTGGGCGTCCAGCTGCTTCAGGGCAACCGTGCTGTGGTCAAGTTCCACCTCCAGGCTGCCTTTCAGGCGTTTCTTGAGCGGTGTGAGGGGGGGTGTGTTTAACCCTCACCCTGATACTGCTGGTTCTGTTAAGGTGGTGAATCTTAGTGTTACCTTGACGTCTGTAGCAGTGCATGGTGCCCCCTTCGAATTTCAGGACGATTTTTTAACATCCTGTTTTGAACGATTTGGGACTGTGTTAAGTATTTGTTGGAACAAGGTCCTTACCGGGCATTGTGCTGGTATGCTTGACAGCTCCCGCACCCTGACGATGTCGCTGAAGTGTAGTGTACCGTCGTCGATGTCCGTGTTGGGTTACACGCTCCGCTGCCTGTATCAGGGGCAACCGCACACCTGTTATAGGTGTGGTCACGAGGGTCATCTGGCTGCAGCATGAGACGTGGGAGTGACTGGTAGGGTGCATGTTTTTCGCGCGAAGAATTTTCCGCCCCCTGTTGCGTTCGGACGGTTCTGACGACGGAGTGGGTACTGTGCCTGAGGCGCCTGATTGATTGTCTGCTGCTTCGCCTGTTGAGGCGGGTTCTATGGCCTGTGCACCATGTCTGGTAACTGCTGTGGCCCCTGGTGTTGTTGAGCCGGTTTGTGTGGGTGTCGGGCCATCGCCTGCGCTGCATGTAGTACGGGAGGTCCCAGTGGAGGTCCATGTCCTGTCCCCACCTGTGGATGTGGTACCTGCTCCCGGGGACGCGGGTTCTGCTGTTTTGGAGGGGGTGCTTCGGCAGGAGGAGGTGCCTGCCGTGCCTGTGTGTGTTTTGGCGACTGTAGTTCTGCTACTTCCACCCCTATACAGAAGCGTGCGTGTCGGTGTTATGAGGTTGTTTCCCTGGATGATGTGGACAGTGCGGGCGATGTGGCCTATGTGGACTCTTCGGATGGTGCTGGTGTGGCCTGTGTGGATGTGAAGATGGTGGTCATGCCTGCGGAGGGGCCTGGTGGGCGTGATGTGGTGTGGTGTGGCCTGTGTGGATGTGAAGATGGTGGTCATGCCTGCGGAGGGGCTTGGTGGGCGTGGTGTGGTGTGGTGTGGCCTGTGTGGATGTGAAGATGGTGGTCATGCCTGCGGAGGGGCCTGGTGGGCGTGGTGTGGCCTGTGTGGATGTGAAGATGGTGGTCATGCCTGCGGAGGGGCCTGGTGGGCGTGGTGTGGTGTGGTGTGGCCTGTGTGGATGTGAAGATGGTGGTCATGCCTGCGGAGGGGCGTGGTGTGGTGTGGTGTGGCCTGTGTGGATGTGAAGATGGTGGTCATGCCTGCGGAGGAGCCTGGTGGGCGTGGTGTGGTGTGGTGTGGCCTGTGTGGATGTGAAGATGGTGGTCATGCCTGCGGAGGGGCCTGGTGGGCGTGGTGTGGTGTGGTGTGGCCTGTGTGGATGTGAAGATGGTGGCCGTGCCTGCGAAGGAGCCTGGTGGGCGTGGTGTGGTGCGGCCTGTTTCGAAGCGTACGCAGCGGGCCTGGAGTGTGTCTCCCCTTCGTGGTGTGCCTTGGGAGATGTGGGGGAGTATGGTGCTCTGGCGTCCCCTGCCGTGGATGATGGTGCTGTGAGGGCTCAGAGTTGCTACCTGTTCCCTCTCCCTTGCGTCTCTTGCTGTTGGATGCCCTACTATCAAGAAGAAGTGTCCTTAACTTGACTACCATGCAAAGTGATGGAGACGATCGTGAGATAAAGCCTGGTAACACATCACACCACCAACAAGGGTTCAGGGAAGGCAAGTCGTGTCTCACAATAGAATTCTATGACCAAGCAACAGCAATTAAGCAAGAAAGAGAAGGATGGACAGTCTGAATTTTCTTGGACTGTCAGAAAGCTTTTGACAAAGTCTCACATAAGAGAACATAAGAATGAAGGTATCTGCAGAAGGCCTATTGAACCATACGAGGCAGCTCCTTTTTATAACCACCCAAACTCATTCATATATATGTCGAACCTACGCTTGAAACAATCAAGGGACCCTACTTCTATTATGTTATGCGGTAATTGGTTCCACAAATCAACAACCCTGTTACCGAACCAGTATTTACCCAGGTCTTTCCTAACTCTAAACTTATTCAATTTATACCCATTGTTTCAAGTTCTGTCGAAACAAGACTGTTGCGTAAGCTGGAGAAACAGGCTGGAGTAACTGTTAAGGTGCTCCAGTGGATAAGGGAGTACCTAAACAACAGGAAGCAGAGAGTTACTGTGAGGGATGAGACCTCACAATGACGTGATGTTACCAGTGGAGTCCCACAGGGCTCTGTACCCGGAACTATCTTGTTTCTGATGTGTGTGAATGATCTTCCAGAGGGTATAGACTCATTCCTCTCAATATTTGCTGATGATGCGAAGGATAAAGACAGAGGAGGACAGCAAGAGCCTACAAGATGACGTAGACAGATTGAGAGAATGGTCCAAATAATGGCTACTAGAGTTTAACTCAAACAAGTGCAAAGTGATAAAGATAGGTGTATTTAGCAGGAGGCCAAACACTAGGTACCAGCTGGGAGATGAAATCCTTCAGGAGTCAGAGAGAGAGAAAGATCTGGGGGTTGATATCACGCCAGATCTGTCCCCTGAAGCCCACATCAAAAGGAACATATATGCAAGGCTGGCAAACATAATAACTACCTTCTGAAACTTGTGCAAGGGGTCATTCAGAATCTTGTATACCTCATATGTCAGACCAATACTGTAATATGCAGCTCCAGCCTGGATTCCATATCTCGTCAAACACAAATCGAAGTTAGAAAAGGTTCAGAGGTTCAACCAGGCTAGTCCTTGAGCTGAGAGGTATGAGCTACGAGGAAAGTTTACTGGCACTAACCCCAAAGACACTGGAAGACAAAAGATTTAGAGGAGACATGATCATTATCTACAAAAGTCTCAGAGGAATTGACAGGGTAGATAAAGATAAACTGTTTAAGAAAGATGGTACGCGAACAAGGGGACACAGGTGGAAACTGAGTACCCAAATGAGCCACAGGGACGTTAGAAAGATTTTTTTCAGTGTCAGAGTAGTTAACAGATTGAATGCATTAGGCAGTGATGTGGTGGAGGCTGACTCCATACACAGTTTACAATGCAGATATGACAGAGCCCAGTAGGCTCAGGAACCTGTACACCAGTTGATTGACAGTTGAGAGGCGGGACCAAAGAGCCATAGCGCAACCCCCGCAAGCACAACTAGGTGAGTACAATACATAATACACACAACACAGGACACAATACACAATACATACTCCACAATATACCCTACAATACACACATAAACATCATATTTTATATTTGAATATATTTATATATACAAAAGATCTAACATTCTGGTAACTACATAATTAGTATGTAACATTCCTACACACTACCCTAACCTAACCTAACCTAACCTAACCTAACCTAACCTAACCTAACCTAACCTAACCTACCCTAACCTAAGCCAATAGTTTAGGGTGTTTAGGGTAAGGGTGTTGAAGAGAGCCAGGTGGCGGAGGTGGCGCGCCAGCTGCCTCTCCTCCTACACCAATATTGTGGTATTCAGGCCCCAGAATGGAGTCAAAATTGCGTTTATTCTTAAAGAAATCCAACAGCCTTCTGCCGGGAGATTTTCCTTATGGAGTCTGGAGTTACTGTGTTCAACCACCAGGCATCCATACTGTGTTCAGCCACCAGGCATCCATACAGTGTTCAGCCACCAGGCATCCATACTGTGTTCAACCACCAGGCATCCATACTGTGTTCAGCCACCAGGCATCCATACTGTGTTCAGCCACCAGGCATCCATACTGTGTTCAGCCACCAGGCATCCATACTGTGTTCAACCACCAGGCATCCATACTGTGTTCAACCACCAGGCATCCATACTGTGTTCAGCCACCAGGCATCCATACTGTGTTCAGCCACCAGGCATCCATACTGTGTTCAACCACCAGGCATCCATACTGTGTTCAGCCACCAGGCATCCATACTGTGTTCAACCACCAAGCATCCATACAGTGTTCAGCCACCAGGCATCCATACTGTGTTCAGCCACCAGGCATCCATACTGTGTTCAATCACCAGGCATCCATACTGTGTTCAGCCACCAGGCATCCATACTGTGTTCAGCCACCAGGCATCCATACTGTGTTCAGCCACCAGGCATCCATACTGTGTTCAGTCACCAGGCATCCATACAGTGTTCATCCACCAGGCATCCATACAGTGTTCATCCACCAGGCATCCATACTGTGTTCAGTCACCAGGCATCCATACTGTGTTCATCCACCAGGCATCCATACAGTGTTCAGTCACCAGGCATCCATACTGTGTTCAGTCACCAGGCATCCATACTGTGTTCAACCACCAGGCATCCATACAGTGTTCAGCCACCAGGCATCCATACAGTGTTCAACCACCAGGCATCCATACAGTGTTCAACCACCAGGCATCCATACTGTGTTCAACCACCAGGCATCCATACAGTGTTCAGCCACCAGGCATCCATACAGTGT
>NC_091199.1:4469800-4624800 GCF_040958095.1 Procambarus clarkii | reverse complement strand
TTACTGTGCCAGGAAGGAGGGGTATGGGTATTACTGTGCCAGGAAGGAGGGGTATGGGAATTACTGTGCCAGGAAGGAGGGGTATGGGTATTACTGTGCCAGGAAGGAGGGGTATGGGTATTACTGTGCCAGGAAGGAGGGGTATGGGAATTACTGTGCCAGGAAGGAGGGGTATGGGTATTACTGTGCCAGGAAGGAGGGGTATGGGAATTACTGTGCCAGGAAGGAGGGGTATGGGTATTACTGTGCCAGGAAGGAGGGGTATGGGTATTACTGTGCTAGGAAGGAGGGGTATGGGTATTACTGTGCCAGGAAGGAGGGGTATGGGTATTACTGTGCCAGGAAGGAGGGGTATGGGTATTACTGTGCCAGGAAGGAGGGGTATGGGTATAACTGTGCCAGGAAGGAGGGGTATGGGTATTACTGTGCCAGGAAGGAGGGGTATGGGTATTACTGTGCCAGGAAGGAGGGGTATGGGTATTACTGTGCCAGGAAGGAGGGGTATGGGTATAACTGTGCCAGGAAGGAGGGGTATGGGTATTACTGTGCTAGGAAGGAGGGGTATGGGTATTACTGTGCCAGGAAGGAGGGGTATGGGTATTACTGTGCCAGGAAGGAGGGGTATGGGTATTACTGTGCTAGGAAGGAGGGGTATGG
The DNA here is from genome assembly GCF_040958095.1 of Procambarus clarkii. NCBI lineage: Eukaryota > Metazoa > Arthropoda > Malacostraca > Decapoda > Cambaridae > Procambarus > Procambarus clarkii. The sequence continues at coordinate 4,624,143 of NC_091199.1, read as the reverse complement.
GTATTACTGTGCCAGGAAGGAGGGGTATGGGTATTACTGTGCCAGGAAGGAGGGGTATGGGTATTACTGTGCCAGGAAGGAGGGGTATGGGTATTACTGTGCCAGGAAGGAGGGGTATGGGTATAACTGTGCCAGGAAGGAGGGGTATGGGAATTACTGTGCCAGGAAGGAGGGGTATGGGTATTACTGTGCCAGGAAGGAGGGGTATGGGTATTACTGTGCCAGGAAGGAGGGGTATGGGAATTACTGTGCCAGGAAGGAGGGGTATGGGTATTACTGTGCCAGGAAGGAGGGGTATGGGAATTACTGTGCCAGGAAGGAGGGGTATGGGTATTACTGTGCCAGGAAGGAGGGGTATGGGTATTACTGTGCTAGGAAGGAGGGGTATGGGTATTACTGTGCCAGGAAGGAGGGGTATGGGTATTACTGTGCCAGGAAGGAGGGGTATGGGTATTACTGTGCCAGGAAGGAGGGGTATGGGTATTACTGTGCTAGGAAGGAGAGTTATGGGTATAACTGAATAGATATAAGAGGGAGGGAGTATATGGTGGTATACTTGTGAGCTATATGATGGCTCACACTCAGAATCTTGGAGCGCACTCCTTCACCCCCGCACCCACACACACAAACAGGGGTTGTGGCTGAATGGACAGCGCTTGGGACTCGTAATCCTAGGGTCCGGGTTCGATCCCGACCACCGGCGGAAACAGATGGGCAGAGTTTCTTTCACCCTGATGCCACTGTGATCTAGCAGTAAATAGGAACCTGGGAGTTAGACAGCTGTTACGGGCTGCTTCCTGGTGTGTGTGTGTGTGTGTGTGTGTGTGTGTACTCACCTATTTATATTCACCTATTTGTGCTTGCAGGATCGAGCACTGACTCTTGGATCCCGGCTTTCTAGCCATCGGTTGTTTACAGAAATGACTCCTGTCCCATTTCCCTATCATATCTAGTTTTAAAATTATGAATAGTATTTGCTTCCACAACCTGTTCCTGAAGTGCATTCCATTTTCCCACTACTCTCACGCTAAAAGAAAACTTCCTAACATCTCTGTGACTCATCTGAGTTTCCAGCTTCCGCCCATGTCCCCTCGTTCTGTTACTATTACGTGTGAACATTTCATCTATTTCCACTTTGTCAATTTCCCTGAGTATTTTATATGTTCCAAAATCAAATCAAATCAAATCAAATCATATCTATCCTATCATATCCCCTCCAATATCTATCCCATATCGTTCCTATCATATCCCCTCTCTCCCTTTTTTTCTAGTGTCATAAGGTTCAGTTCCTTCAGGCGCTCTTCATATCCCATCCCTCGTAATTCTGGGACAAGCCTCATCGCAAACTTCTGAACCTTTTCCAGTTTCCTTATGTGTTTTTACAGGTGGGGACTCCATGATGGTGCAGCATACTCTAAGTCTGGTCTCACATAGGCAGTGTAAAGCGCCCTTAAAGCCTCCTTACTTAGGTTTCTGAATGATGTTCTAACTTTTGCCAGTGTAGAGTACGCTGCTATCTTGAGGTTATCTTGAGATGATTTCGGGGCTTTAGTGTCCCCGCGGCCCGGTCCTCGACCAGGCCTCCACCCCCAGGAAGCAGCCCGTGACAGCTGACTAACACCCAGGTACCTATTTACTGCTAGGTAACAGGGGCATTCAGGGTGAAAGAAACTTTGCCCATTTGTTTCTGCCTCGTGCGGGAATCGAACCCGCGCCACAGAAATACGAGTCCTGCGCGCTATCCACCAGGCTACGAGGCCCCTTTATGCTTTTTTTATGCCCTTTTATGTGCTGTCGTTATCCTATTTATATGTGCCTCAGGAGTTAGATTAGGTGTTACGTCCACGCCCAGGTCTCTTTCTCGAATCGTTACAGGTAGGCATTTCCCCTCCATTGCGTACCTTTGGTACCTCCTTTGGTCGCCTATCTCCTGATCACATTTCCATAAATTTACATTTACTCGTGTTGAACTCCAGTAGCCATTTCTCTGACCATCTCTGCAACCTGTCCAGGTCCTCTTGGAGGATCCTACAATCCTCATCTGTCACATCTGTCACTCTTCTCATTAATTTTGCGTCATCCGCGAACATTGTCATGTAGGATTCCACTCCTATAAACATATAATTTACGTAAATTAGAAATAGGATTGGTCCCAGCACCGATCCTTGAGGTACTCCACTCGTTACTGTTCGCCAGTCCGACTTCTTGCCCCTTACCATTACTCTCTGGCTTCTTTCTGTTAGGTAGTTCCTTACCCCATGCTAGGGCCTTTCCGCTTACTCCAGCCTGCCTCTCAAGTTTGAATAGCAGTCTCATGTGCGGTACTGTATCAAAGGCCTTTTGGCAGTCTAGAAATATGCAGTCTGCCCAGCCTTCTCTGTCCTGCCTTATTCTTGTTATTTTATCATAGAATTCCAAAGGTTTGTTAGGCATGATTTCCCTGTCCAAAATCCATGTTGGTGCTTGTTTACAAACCCAATGCTCTCCAGGTGTGCAACAAGTCGTAGCCTAATTATTCTTTCAAGTATTTTACAGGGGGATGCTTGTCAGTGATACGGGTCTGTAGTTAAGTGTCTCCTCCCTATCTCCTTTCTTGAAAATTGGTACGACATTTGCCCTCTTCCAGCAACTGGGCAATTCTCCCGACATAAGTGACTCATTGCCAGAGGCACGCTGAGGGCCTGCGCTGCCTCTTTTAGTATCCACGGTGATACTTTGTCTGGTTCAACCGCTTTAATTGCATCCAGTGTTGTCAGCTGTTTCATTACCTCCTCTGCTGTCACCGCTATATCTGATAGTCTTCCGTCTAGGGTAATCTCTTCTAATAATGGAAGTTGCTCAGACTCGGTGATGAACACTCCATGGAAACTTGCATTCAGTACCTCGCAGATTTCCTTGTCACTTTCTGTATATGCCCCTCTGTTTTCCTCAGTCTTGTCACTTGGTCCTTCACCGACATCTTCCTTCTTATATGGCTGTGTAGTAATTTAGGTTGCTTTTTCGCTTTGATTGCAATATCATTCTCATAATTCCTTTCCGACACTCGTCTTATATTAATGTAATCGTTCCTAGCTCTGTTACATCTAATCCTGTTGTCCTCTGTCCTTTGTCTTCTGTACTTCCTCCACTCCCTCCTGCTTCTCACTTTTGCTTCCTGACACTGTCTATTAAACCATGGGTTATTATATTCCTTCCTGCTTTTTTTCGTTTACTGTTGGAATAAATCTCTCTTCAGCCTCCTTGCATTTACATATGACTTGGTTCATCCTACCTTGCACTTTTTTTCCCTTTAAGTTCTTACTCCCACAGCACTTGTCCCAGATAGTCCCTTATCCTTCTGTAGTCCCCTTTCCTGTAGTCAACTCTCCTTTCCCGGACCTCTTGTCCCATGGTCAAAAGTTTTGAGTTCCATCATGTAGTCAAAGACTAGGACACAATGGTCACTGGCTCCTAGTGGTATTGAATGTTCCAAATTCTCGATGTCTTCTACATTCTGAGTGAAAATTTGGTCTAATAGGTTCGGCGTATCCCCTCCTCTTTCCCTTGTGTCTTCCTTCACATGTTGTGTTAGGAAATTCCTGTCAATAACGTCTACTAACTTTGCTCCCCACGTTTCATCACCTCCATGGGGATTCCTTGATCCCCAATTGATCTCTCCGTGATTTAGGTCCCCCACGATCAGCTTCGCTCTGATTCTATGCGCTATTGTTGCTGCCCTCTGCAGTTCATCTATACATGTCTTGTTGCTGTCCTCGTACTCCTGCCTGGGCCTGCTGCTGTTTGGTGGGGGTTTGTAGAGTATCAAGATCACAATCTTCTTCCCATCCTCTGTCAGGCTTCCATGTATGGAGTTCGTGCTTTCATTGGTACCCGGATTTTTCAGGTCATCAAACTTCCATTTCCGCTTTATTAGGAGTGCCACTCCTCCTCCCTGTCTCTGTGTCCTTTCTTTTCTTATCACCTGGTACACCTCTGGAAAGAGTGCATCCGAGATCATGCCATTTATTTTAGTTTACACTATTGCCACTATGTCTGGGTCTGCCTCACTAACTCTTTCTTTTATCTCTTCTGCTTTATTGGATACCCCATCAGCATTGGTGTACCAAACCTTGAGACTCTTCCTGGAAACTCTGGTACTAGAGCTCACCCTTTCACCGGGAGTCTGGGGAGGGGTCTGAGGGGTGTCTTGGGGGCATATGGGGCTGTGGGGGTGTCTGGGGGGTGCTGGGGTGTGCCTGGGGGTGCCTGGTAGGCGATTGGGGTCTGGGCATCTAAGGGGGTAGGAAGGGCATAGTGGGTCTTAAAATTAGGGAGGGTCTGAATGTCATAAGGGGGTTGAGAAGTAGAGTGAGGCTGAGAGTCAGATAGATGTTGAGAGGTTGGGGGGGGGGGGGGGGAGAGGGATAGTGGGGGCAGAGGGCTGAGGGGAGAATGCAGCGTGGGTGTTGAGAGTGGGAGAGAGGGTGTATTAGTCAGGGGGGGAATCAGAGGTAGGTGGGGGTTTTGGGGGAGAAGAGGGGAGGAAGGAGATGGGGGAAGGTGTTAGGGGGTCACAAGGTGAGGGGGTTATATGGGAGCTGGGGGTGCAGAGGAGGGGAGAGGGGGTTATATGGGAGCCAGGGGTGCAGAGGAGGGGAGAGGGTTGGGTGGGGTTTGGGGGTGTGGGAAAGAGGGGTGCAATGGAAGATGGGATGAAGCAGGTGGAATTGAAGGCAATGGGGTAGAAGGGGCAGGGAAGTTGGGGGGGGGGTAGTAGGTAAGGGGGGGGGGTAGTTGGGGAGGGCATGGCTTGGCCCATTAGGGTCATTGACAAGTGCCATGTAGCAGGGGCGGGGGAGATGTTAAGTCCAACCAGGCGGCCGAGTTCCACCTCGTTTCCCGCCACCGCGGCCCTAATACATCTCAATATCTCATGCAATTCATATTTTTCCATCTCTATCCTTTCTTGTCTTGATTGTGTGTGTGTGTGGGGGGGAATAAATAAATAAAAAAATAGTAGTTAGTAACAGTTGATTGATTGACAGCTGAGAGGCTAGACCAAAGAGCCAGAACTCAACCCCCGCAAGCACAACTAGGTGAATACAAATGGAACAGATGGAATGCATTAGGCAGTGATGTGGTGGAGGCTGACTCCATACACAGTTTACAATGTAGATATGATAGAGCCCAGTAGGCTCAGGAACCTGTACACCAGTTGATTGACAGTTGAGAGGCGGGACCAAAGAGCCAGAGCTCAACCCCCGCAAGCACAACTAGGTGAGTACACGAACACACATCGCTCATCCTTATGGATTATCATGGCAGCATGCTGAGGGATTATCATGGCAGCATGCTGAGGGATTATCATGGCAGCATGCTGAGGGATTATCATGGCAGCATGCTGAGGGATTATCATGGCAGCATGCTGAGGGATTATCATGGCAGCATGCTGAGGGATTATCATGGCAGCATGCTGAGGGATTATCATGGCAGCATGCTGAGGGATTATCATGGCAGCATGCTGAGGGATTATCATGGCAGCATGCTGAGGGATTATCATGGCAGCATGCTGAGGGATTATCATGGCAGCATGCTGAGGGATTATCATGGCAGCATGCTGAGGGATTATCATGGCAGCATGCTGAGGGATTATCATGGCAGCATGCTGAGGGATTATCATGGCAGCATGCTGAGGGATTATCATGGCAGCATGCTGAGGGATTATCATGGCAGCATACTGAGGGATTATCATGGCAGCATGCTGAGGGATTATCATGCCAGCATGCTGAGGGATTATCATGGCAGCATGCTGAGGGATTATCATGGCAGCATGCTGAGGGATTATCATGGCAGCATGCTGAGGGATTATCATGGCAGCATGCTGAGGGATTATCATGGCAGCATGCTGAGGGATTATCATGGCAGCATGCTGAGGGATTATCATGGCAGCATGCTGAGGGATTATCATGGCAGCATGCTGAGGGATTATCATGGAAGCATGCTGAGGGATTATCATGGCAGCATGCTGAGGGATTATCATGGCAGCATGCTGAGGGATTATCATGGCAGCATGCTGAGGGATTATCATGGCAGCATGCTGAGGGATTATCATGGCAGCATGCTGAGGGATTATCATGGCAGCATGCTGAGGGATTATCATGGCAGCATGCTGAGGGATTATCATGGCAGCATGCTGAGGGATTATCATGGCAGCATGCTGAGGGATTATCATGGCAGCATGCTGAGGGATTATCATGGCAGCATGCTGAGGGATTATCATGGCAGCATGCTGAGGGATTATCATGGCAGCATGCTGAGGGATTATCATGGCAGCATGCTGAGGGATTATCATGGCAGCATGCTGAGGGATTATCATGGCAGCATGCTGAGGGATTATCATGGCAGCATGCTTAGGGATTATCATGGCAGCATGCTGAGGCTTTATCATGGCAGCATGCTGAGGGATTAATATGGCAGCATGCTGAGGGATTAATATGGCAGCATGCTGAGGGATTATCATGGCAGCATGCTGAGGGATTATCATGGCAGCATGCTGAGGGATTATCATGGCAGCATGCTGAGGGATTATCATGGCAGCATGCTGAGAGATTATCATGGCAGCATGCTGAGAGATTATCATGGCAGCATGCTGAGGGATTATCATGGCAGCATGCTGAGGGATTATCATGGCAGCATGCTGAGGGATTATCATGGCAGCATGCTGAGGGATTATCATGGCAGCATGCTGAGGGATTATCATGGCAGCATGCTGAGGGATTAGCATGGCAGCATGCTGAGGGATTATCATGGCAGCATGCTGAGGGATTATCATGGCAGCATGCTGAGGGATTATCATGGCAGCATGCTGAGGGATTATCATGGCAGCATGCTGAGGGATTATCATGGCAGCACGCTGAGGGATTATCATGGCAGCACGCTGAGGGATTATCATGGCAGCATGCTGAGGGATTATCATGGCAGCACGCTGAGGGATTATCATGGCATGCTGAGGGATTATCATGGCAGCACGCTGAGGGATTATCATGGCAGCATGCTGAGGGATTATCATGGCAGCATGCTGAGGGATTATCATGGCAGCATGCTGAGGGATTATCATGGCAGCATGCTGAGGGATTATCATGGCAGCATGCTGAGGGATTAGCATGGCAGCATGCTGAGGGATTATCATGGCAGCATGCTGAGGGATTATCATGGCAGCATGCTGAGGGATTAGCATGGCAGCATGCTGAGGGATTAGCATGGCAGCATGCTGAGGGATTATCATGGCAGCATGCTGAGGGATTATCATGGCAGCATGCTGAGGGATTATCATGGCAGCATGCTGAGGGATTATCATGGCAGCATGCTTAGGGATTATCATGGCAGCATGCTGAGGGATTATCATGGCAGCATGCTGAGGGATTATCATGGCAGCATGCTGAGGGATTATCATGGCAGCATGCTGAGGGATTATCATGGCAGCATGCTGAAGGATTATCATGGCAGCATGCTGAGGGATTATCATGGCAGCATGCTGAGGGATTATCATGGCAGCATGCTGAGGGATTATCATGGCAGCATGCTGAGGGATTATCATGGCAGCATGCTGAGGGATTATCATGGCAGCATGCTGAGGGATTATCATGGCAGCATGCTGAGGGATTATCATGGCAGCATGCTGAGGGATTATCATGGCAGCATGCTGAGGGATTATCATGGCAGCATGCTGAGGGATTATCATGGCAGCATGCTGAGGGATTATCATGCCAGCATGCTGAGGGATTATCATGGCAGCATGCTGAGGGATTATCATGCCAGCATGCTGAGGGATTATCATGGCAGCATGCTGAGGGATTATCATGCCAGCATGCTGAGGGATTATCATGGCAGCATGCTGAGGGATTATCATGCCAGCATGCTGAGGGATTATCATGGCAGCATGCTGAGGGATTATCATGGCAGCATGCTGAGGGATTATCATGGCAGCATGCTGAGGGATTATCATGGCAGCATGCTGAGGGATTATCATGGCAGCATGCTGAGGGATTATCATGGCAGCATGCTGAGGGATTATCATGGCAGCATGCTGAGGGATTATCATGGCAGCATGCTGAGGGATTATCATGGCAGCATGCTGAGGGATTATCATGGCAGCATGCTGAGGGATTATCATGGCAGCATGCTGAGGGATTATCATGGCAGCATGCTGAGGGATTATCATGGCAGCATGCTGAGGGATTAGCATATTCTTTTGGTTCTGCTGTGTTCTGGTGTTCTGCTGTGTTCTGGTGTTCTGCTGTGTTCTGCTGAGTTCTGCTGTGTTCTGCTGAGTTCTGCTGCGTTCTGCTGTGTTCTGGTGTTCTGCCGTGTTCTGGTGTGCTGCTGTGTTCTGATGTTCTGTCGTGTTCTGATGTTCTGCTGTGTTCTGCTGTGTTCTGCTGTGTTCTGGTGTTCTGCCGTGTTCTGGTGTGCTGCTGTGTTCTGATGTGTTCTGGTGTTCTGATGTTCTGTCGTGTTCTGATGTTCTGCTGTGTTCTGGTGTTCTGCTGTGTTCTGATGATCTGCTGTGTTCTGCTGTGTTCTGATGTTCTGCTGTGTTCTGGTGTTCCGCTGTGTTCTGAAGTTCTGCTGTGTTCTGATGTTCTGCTGTGTTCTGGTGTTCTGCTGTGTTCTGATGTTCTGCTGTGTTCTGGTGTTCCACTGTGTTCTGAAGTTCTGCTGTGTTCTGATGTTCTGCTGTGTTCTCATGTTCTGCTGTGTTCTCATGTTCTGCTGTGTTCTGATGTTCTGCTGTGTTCTGATGTTCTGCTGTGTTCCGGTGTTCTGCTGTGTTCTGGTGTTCTGATGTTCTGCTGTGTTCTCATGTTCTGCTGTGTTCTGATGTTCTGCTGTGTTCTGATGTTCTGCTGTGTTCTGCTGTGTTCTGCTGTGTTCTGATGTTCTGCTGTGTTCTGGTGTTCTGCTGTGTTCTGATGTTCTGTTGTTCTGCTGTGTTCTGGTGTTCTGCTGTGTTCTCATGTTCTGCTGTGTTCTGATGTTCTGCTGTGTTCTGATGTTCTGCTGTGTTCTGATGTTCTGCTGTGTTCTGATGTTCTGCTGTGTTCTGATGTTCTGCTGTGTTCTGATGTTCTGCTGTGTTCTGGTGTTCTGCTGTGTTCTGATGTTCTGCTGTGTTCTGGTGTTCTGCTGTGTTCTGATGTTCTGCTGTGTTCTGATGATCTGCTATGTTCTGGTGTGTTCTGCTGTGTTCTGATGTTCTGCTGTGTTCTGATGTTCTGCTGCGTTCTGGTGTTCTACTGTGTTCTGGTGTTCTACTGTGTTCTGATGTTCTGCTGTGTTCTGGTGTTCTACTGTGTTCTGGTGTTCTGCTGTGTTCTGGTGTTCTGCTGCGTTCTGGTGTTCTACTGTGTTCTGGTGTTCTGGTGTTCTGCTGTGTTCTGCTGCGTTCTGGTGTTCTGCTGTGTTCTGGTGTTCTGGTGTTCTGCTGAGTTCTGCTCTCCTGTTACATATCCTTCATTGTTCTAGTTTAAGAACAACAGTGGGTGAGGCCAGCTGGGTACTTCGTATCTCAGCACATGAATTTACCAACCCATCTATCTCTCCGTGTCTCTATCCATCTATCCATGCATATATCCATCTATCTATCCATGCATTTATTCATGTATCTGTGAATGTATCTAACCATCCACCTACTGGCTGTCTGTGTGTACTAGTTACTTTGTTTGGGCCTGAGCCCACTCTTTGTCTTCGGACGTGAACCCTTTTTTGGGCACTGCGACCTCCCGGGCCACTCTTTGTGGTGGGTCTTGCGAGGTCCTGAGGGAAATTCGCGTATACCTCGGATATGTGCAGTATACCTGGGATATGTGCAGCATTTCATCATTCCCCAGGATGCCGCCCACAACAGTCAACTAACACCCTGGTGCCTAATCACTACTGGGGTGGACAGAAGCAATGGGTGCAAGGAGACTTGCCCATACGTCTCGCCCTGCTTTTGATTCGAACGTAGGACCGTTCGGTTGTGTCCCGACTGTGCTAACCTCTGTGTTGCCACAGGTTACCCTAACCTAACATCTGTGTATCTGTCTGTCTCTGTATTTCTGTGTCTGTCTATCTCAGTATGACTCTAATAAAAAAAATATAAGTGTGTAATGTGTAGGTGGTCGGGGGTGAGAGCAGCGTAGCAATATGGAATACTGCACAATAGTTACCCCTTGAAAAGATTTAGCAGGTCCGTGTGTTTTCCCTAGTACGGACAAAGTCATACACAGCGGGACATTTGTGATAATTCTGTTCCTGCGCTCACTGAATTATGGTTCATAATACTACAAGAAAAAAAGTAAGTTTGATCTGTTGATTGAGCAGTGGAGCTGGCGGACAGTGACACTTGTCGGGGGCGGGGGGTCTGAATGTGAGGCTGGCACGCTGTTCTCTTTTAGGCTGAGGCGACACGGACCAGCCTATGTTCATCCCATACCCCAGACAATTTATCTTGAGAATTTAGGCCAGGCTAACCCCACGCTTCTGGCCTCCAACTTTCGACAGATAGACAGAAGGACAAACATATAGACAATTGCAAGAAATTTCTACATCAAAGATACAAACTCTAATATAACCGCCATAAATTATTGTTAATTTACATTAGTTAGTCATAGACAAGTTACAGAAAACCGGGTTATATGTATTCAAGGGTAGCTAGCTAGCGTTAAGCCAACGTTTTGGCTAATTTAATATAAAATATACCTGTCTTAGGGCTGGTTACACAATAAAATGACTCTATTAAATTAATTATATAGTAAATAGTTAGATTTTAGCTTAAACCAATTCTTCCTCCAGAATCTCAAATATAAAGAAATGTTTCTGGACCAGAGAGGAGGAAGGAGGCAGCCATTGTAAACAAGAGCTCAGCCATGTTGAGAGTGTACTCAACTTGGAGAGTTGAAGTCACCACAAGGTCGTTGAGCCAACATTAAGCCTACCACAAGGTCGTTGAGCCAACATTAAGCCTACCACAAGGTCGTTGAGCCAACATTAAGCCTACCACAAGGTCGTTGAGCCAACATTAAGCCTACCACAAGGTCGTTGAGCCAACATTAAGCCTACCACAAGGTCGTTGAGCCAACATTAAGCCTACCACAAGGTCGTTGAGCCAACATTAAGCCTACCACAAGGTCGTTGAGCCAACATTGAGCCTACCACAAGGTCGTTGAGCCAACATTAAGCCTACCACAAGGTCGTTGAGCCAACATTAAGCCTACCACAAGGTCGTTGAGCCAACATTAAGCCTACCACAAGGGCGTTGAGCCAACATTAAGCCTACCACAAGGTCGTTGAGCCAACATTAAGCCTACCACAAGGTCGTTGAGCCAACATTAAGCCTACCACAAGGTCGTTGAGCCAACATTGAGCCTACCACAAGGTCGTTGAGCCAACATTGAGCCTACCACAAGGTCGTTGAGCCAACATTGTGCCTACCGCGAGGTCGTTGAGCCAACATTAAGCCTACCACGAGGTCGTTGAGCCAACATTAAGCCTACCACAAGGTCGTTGAGCCAACATTGAGCCTACCACGAGGTCGTTGAGCCAACATTGAGCCTACCACAAGGTCGTTGAGCCAACATTAAGCCTACTATTACTTGCCAACGGCCATACCACGTTGAGAACACCGCTTCTCGTCCGATCAGCGAAGTTAAGCAACGTTAGGTTTGGTTAGTAGTTGGATGGATGACCGCCTGGGAACACCAAATGCTGTTGGCAATAATGTTTTTTCCTGCCCGAAACGCTGCGCGTACTAGTGGCTTTACAAGACTGTAATTATCATATTATATATCCTCGCATTCCCAATGTACCTTCTTGTATATGCATAAATAAATAAATAAATAAATAAATACTACGAGGTTGTTGATAAATTGTAACATGCTGTACATTCAAAACGGGAATTTTCTCAAATATAAATTACGATTATAATATATTAGCATATTGTGCATATATAGGCATAGGTTAGGTTAGCTTAGGTGTTTAGGTTCTGTTGGCGATTATTTGTATTTGTAGTACGTGGGTTGTTATGGTATCAACACCTTCGCAGGAGTGGGGAGTGGCGATTTTGGCGCCATCTATGGACCTACATTCCAACTCCCATGTCTGAGGTGAGACGCAGACAACGCCATCTGTTGACAGTGGTGTGGCGTCGGTGAAAGGCTCCTGTTTCATACCTCAGTTAGGAGGTGAGGTCAATGATGATGACCTCTAGTGGGTGGCATAATGATATCAACGCCATCTAGGTTGTCCATGCAATTACAATGACAGTTCTCCAGTTGGTGTTATCCTAAAGTCACCCAGTATACTGTCTGTTTAGCTTATGACGCTTATGTTCACGGAGGTGATGTGAGGAGGCGATTGCGTTGTAGAAGGTAGTTCACCTTGGGCAGTCCAGAACTCCTGACTTGGTGCTGTGAGAGGACAAAGTGACCGCCGTCGGTAGTAGCAGTGTGTTAGCTGTTGGATTTATGTAGCGTTGAACCAGGAACCAACGTACCCGGGATTTGGCCAAGAGGAGTTACAAGACAACAGAAGCGTTCGTCTGCTGAAGAGTGCTGCTAGTGTGTTGCTAGAGACTTCTGCCAGGGTATTAGCTACCCCTGTACGTGATTATTTGAGAACCCTGTCGGCATGTTGCTGAAGCCCTCTGCCAGTGTGTTTCTGGAGAGCGGATGTTGGGTATTGGGACACCGTGATGATACGGTGTGTGGACTGGCCCATGTTGAGGAAGGTGAACTCACTGGTGATTTCCATAGAGCGTGGACGACGTGGGCGAGTCCATTACTGGAGGTAGTGGACTCACCGGTATTTGATGAACACTGCAGATCTGTTGAGTGTTCTGGGTGACAGTGACACAGTGTACATATGTGTAGTTATACTATTATAGATAATATATTGTTGAAGGTGTAATTGTGTGTGGTTTATCCCCCCCTTTATTCCTTGCACTGTTAGTTGCTCCCGCCAATTCTTGAGAACTGACCATTGACTTTGGGTGGGATCATTCAAGAGTAATAAGACATGTTAACAGAAAACCCCCCGTTACTGGCCCCAAGCTGCCCGTAACCTGGGTGAAGCATTTACAGTGTTGTGGTGCGAACAAAATTCATCAGTGAAGCACTTTTTCCAGAAATGTCCGAACGTCATCAGTTGAGTCGTGTGTAAACAGTTTTTCATTCATAAACAGCTGGGGTTTGGCGGGTGAATAATAAATACAATTCGATACAATTTCTTGGATTAATAATCAAATCACCAGCAGATTTACCCCAGAACAATCTCTCTAATAAAATACACTTTAGCCTGAACTTTCCTTCGTGTCACATGTTCCATGATGCTATCCACTACACCATGTTGCTGCTACACATGTCGGAAAATCCGACACCATTTAATAATAATATCATACAGACAGATAATAGCTGTGTTGTATAAACAAGTTAACCCATAGAAAACGTAACTTGTAGTGGAATTACCGTCTATAGAAAACAGGATATCATTACCACAATCTATTATAAATTCTCCACCTATTATGGTGGGAATTATTCTTAAATACATTAGTCTTTGGACTTTACCATCATAAAAACATCTCATATAAATTAACTTAATTATCAATATTAAAGTAGAGTAAATGTGACCCTTCTATCACTTTCTGTCATCTGGACAATGTAAGCCAGGCATCAGGGTGAGGAAAGAGGGGCAGCCATTGTTTATACTAGACCAGAGGCTCACGGGAGCAATTCGGCTCCTGTTAAATTCTCTTGGACGAAGTGTTATGGAAGATCAGAGTGGTGATCTGCCATCATCAACACGCTGTCATCAATTTCAAGGGAAGTGTCTTTCCGAAACCCGTTTATCTTTCATTTATGGCCATTAATGTCATTGGATATAGGGTGGACCGGTTAGAGCACGAGATAGCCTCATACTAAAGGTAATTAAGCCAGGTCTTCATGGTTCCTTGTACAGTGTTTTCTCTGATATACCTGTCATATATTAGGATTCTGGCTTTACAGCTAGCGCCCTTTTGACAGGTCAAGACGAGGAAGCATGCTTTGTGCATCAGTTACCAGGGTGATGGAAGCTACCTCAAAGAGGGAAAATGTGGTGTCTACATCCTGGTTATACCTGGTGGACTAAGGCCTGCTGAACTATAAGATAAGGAACCTCTTCAATGTATGTAGTCTATTACTGTAGTTTGATTGGCTGCATATATATAAATTCAATTAATATAAACCCCCCCTAATGTGTAGAGGATCGATTTGTGAGATTATGAGATTATTGCAGAAATACAGTCCACTTAACATCATACAAATTGCTATCGAAGTATATAAATTAAAGTAAATATAAATTCATATAAATTAAATAAATATAAATCTCACAGGTCGGTTCCCACAACACACCCGCTACACACCTGTCAACCTTCCCTCTTTCTTGTTCACCGCAGTGGATCAACTTGCTACAAGCAGATAAGGTCTCCCTATCTGTTATTGTCATCGCCGTCAGCATGTTATCGCTCAGGGAGCTCCTGTGTTTTGATCACCGAGTGGGATTGGCGAAAATATTATAGAGGTTAGGCCTTGGTGGAGTCTGTGAATGGTGTATGTATGTGATGGTGGGGTGTGGTGGTGGTGGTCACGGTGATGGTGGGGTGTGGTGGTGGTGGTCACGGTGATGGTGGGGTGTGGTGGTGGTGGTCACGGTGATGGTGGGGTGTGGTGGTGGTGGTCACGGTGATGGTGGGGTGTGGTGGTGGTGGCCACGGTGATGGTGGGGTGTGGTGGTGGTGGTCACGGTGATGGTGGGGTGTGGTGGTGGTGGTGGTGGCCACGGTGATGGTGGGGTGTGGTGGTGGTGGTGGCCACGGTGATGGTGGAGTGTGGTGGTGGTGGTCACGGTGATGGTGGGGTGTGGTGGTGGTGGTCACGGTGATGGTGGGGTGTGGTGGTGGTGGTGGTGGCCACGGTGATGGTGGGGTGTGGTGGTGGTGGCCACGGTGATGGTGGGGTGTGGTGGTGGTGGTCACGGTGATGGTGGGGTGTGGTGGTGGTGGTCACGGTGATGGTGGGGTGTGGTGGTGGTGGTCACGGTGATGGTGGGGTGTGGTGGTGGTGGCCACGGTGATGGTGGGGTGTGGTGGTGGTGGTCACGGTGATGGTGGGGTGTGGTGGTGGTGGTGGTGGCCACGGTGATGGTGGGGTGTGGTGGTGGTGGCCACGGTGATGGTGGAGTGTGGTGGTGGTGGTCACGGTGATGGTGGGGTGTGGTGGTGGTGGTCACGGTGATGGTGGAGTGTGGTGGTGGTGGTCACGGTGATGGTGGGGTGTGGTGGTGGTGGTCACGGTGATGGTGGGGTGTGGTGGTGGTGGTCACGGTGATGGTGGGGTGTGGTGGTGGTGGTCACGGTGATGGTGGGGTGTGGTGGTGGTGGTCACGGTGATGGTGGGGTGTGGTGGTGGTGGTGGTGGCCACGGTGATGGTGGGGTGTGGTGGTGGTGGTGGTGGTCACGGTGATGGTGGGGTGTGGTGGTGGTGGTGGTGGTCACGGTGATGGTGGGGTGTGGTGGTGGTGGTGGTGGCCACGGTGATGGTGGGGTGTGGTGGTGGTGGTGGTGGTCACGGTGATGGTGGAGTGTGGTGGTGGTGGTGGTGGTGGTGGTCACGGTGATGGTGGGGTGTGGTGGTGGTGGTGGTGGCCACGGTGATGGTGGGGTGTGGTGGTGGTGGTGGTGGTCACGGTGATGGTGGGGTGTGGTGGTGGTGGTCACGGTGATGGTGGGGTGTGGTGGTGGTGGTGGTGGCCACGGTGATGGTGGGGTGTGGTGGTGGTGGTGGTGGTCACGGTGATGGTGGGGTGTGGTGGTGGTGGTGGTGGCCACGGTGATGGTGGGGTGTGGTGGTGGTGGTGGTGGCCACGGTGATGGTGGGGTGTGGTGGTGGTGGTGGTGGTCACGGTGATGGTGGAGTGTGGTGGTGGTGGTCACGGTGATGGTGGGGTGTGGTGGTGGTGGTCACGGTGATGGTGGGGTGTGGTGGTGGTGGTCACGGTGATGGTGGGGTGTGGTGGTGGTGGTCACGGTGATGGTGGGGTGTGGTGGTGGTGGTCACGGTGATGGTGGGGTGTGGTGGTGGTGGTGGTGGCCACGGTGATGGTGGGGTGTGGTGGTGGTGGTGGTGGTCACGGTGATGGTGGGGTGTGGTGGTGGTGGTCACGGTGATGGTGGGGTGTGGTGGTGGTGGTCACGGTGATGGTGGGGTGTGGTGGTGGTGGTCACGGTGATGGTGGGGTGTGGTGGTGGTGGTCACGGTGATGGTGGAGTGTGGTGGTGGTGGCCACGGTGATGGTGGAGTGTGGTGGTGGTGGTCACGGTGATGGTGGAGTGTGGTGGTGGTGGCCACGGTGATGGTGGAGTGTGGTGGTGGTGGTCACGGTGATGGTGGAGTGTGGTGGTGGTGGTCACGGTGATGGTGGAGTGTGGTGGTGGTGGTCACGGTGATGGTGGAGTGTGGTGGTGGTGGTGGCCACAGTGATGGTGGAGTGTGGTGGTGGTGGCCACGGTGATGGTGGAGTGTGGTGGTGGTGGTCACGGTGATGGTGGAGTGTGGTAGTGGTGGTGGCCACAGTGATGGTGGAGTGTGGTGGTGGTGGCCACGGTGATGGTGGAGTGTGGTGGTGGTGGTCACGGTGATGGTGGGGTGTGGTGGTGGTGGTCACAGTGATGGTGGAGTGTGGTGGTGGTGGCCACAGTGATGGTGGAGTGTGGTGGTGGTGGTCACAGTGATGGTGGAGTGTGGTGGTGGTGGCCACGGTGATGGTGGAGTGTGGTGGTGGTGGTCACGGTGATGGTGGGGTGTGGTGGTGGTGGTGGCCACGGTGATGGTGGAGTGTGGTGGTGGTGGTCACGGTGATGGTGGGGTGTGGTGGTGGTGGTGGTCACGGTGATGGTGGGGTGTGGTGGTGGTGGTCACGGTGATGGTGGGGTGTGGTGGTGGTGGTGGTCACGGTGATGGTGGAGTGTGGTGGTGGTGGTCACGGTGATGGTGGAGTGTGGTGGTGGTGGTCACGGTGATGGTGGAGTGTGGTGGTGGTGGTCACGGTGATGGTGGAGTGTGGTGGTGGTGGTCACGGTGATGGTGGAGTGTGGTGGTGGTGGTCACGGTGATGGTGGAGTGTGGTGGTGGTGGTCACGGTGATGGTGGAGTGTGGTGGTGGTGGTCACGGTGATGGTGGAGTGTGGTGGTGGTGGCCACGGTGATGGTGGAGTGTGGTGGTGGTGGCCACGGTGATGGTGGAGTGTGGTGGTGGTGGTCACGGTGATGGTGGGGTGTGGTGGTGGTGGTCACGGTGATGGTGGAGTGTGGTGGTGGTGGTCACGGTGATGGTGGAGTGTGGTGGTGGTGGCCACGGTGATGGTGGAGTGTGGTGGTGGTCACGGTGATGGTGGGGTGTGGTGGTGGTGGTCACGGTGATGGTGGAGTGTGGTGGTGGTGGTCACGGTGATGGTGGGGTGTGGTGGTGGTGGTCACGGTGATGGTGGGGTGTGGTGGTGGTGGTCACGGTGATGGTGGGGTGTGGTGGTGGTGGCCACGGTGATGGTGGAGTGTGGTGGTGGTGGTCACGGTGATGGTGGAGTGTGGTGGTGGTGGTCACGGTGATGGTGGAGTGTGGTGGTGGTGGTGGTCACGGTGATGGTGGAGTGTGGTGGTGGTGGTCACAGTGATGGTGGAGTGTGGTGGTGGTGGTCACGGTGATGGTGGAGTGTGGTGGTGGTGGCCACGGTGATGGTGGAGTGTGGTGGTGGTGGTGGTCACGGTGATGGTGGGGTGTGGTGGTGGTGGTCACGGTGATGGTGGAGTGTGGTGGTGGTGGTCACAGTGATGGTGGAGTGTGGTGGTGGTGGTCACGGTGATGGTGGAGTGTGGTGGTGGTGGTCACGGTGATGGTGGAGTGTGGTGGTGGTGGCCACGGTGATGGTGGAGTGTGGTGGTGGTGGTCACGGTGATGGTGGGGTGTGGTGGTGGTGGTGGTGGCCACGGTGATGGTGGAGTGTGGTGGTGGTGGCCACGGTGATGGTGGAGTGTGGTGGTGGTGGTGGTGGCCACGGTGATGGTGGAGTGTGGTGGTGGTCACGGTGATGGTGGGGTGTGGTGGTGGTGGTGGTCACGGTGATGGTGGGGTGTGGTGGTGGTGGTCACGGTGATGGTGGGGTGTGGTGGTGGTGGTGGCCACGGTGATGGTGGAGTGTGGTGGTGGTGGCCACGGTGATGGTGGAGTGTGGTGGTGGTGGTCACGGTGATGGTGGAGTGTGGTGGTGGTGGTGGTGGCCACGGTGATGGTGGAGTGTGGTGGTGGTCACGGTGATGGTGGGGTGTGGTGGTGGTGGTGGTCACGGTGATGGTGGGGTGTGGTGGTGGTGGTCACGGTGATGGTGGGGTGTGGTGGTGGTGGTGGTCACGGTGATGGTGGGGTGTGGTGGTGGTGGTGGTGGCCACGGTGATGGTGGAGTGTGGTGGTGGTCACGGTGATGGTGGGGTGTGGTGGTGGTGGTGGTCACGGTGATGGTGGGGTGTGGTGGTGGTGGTCACGGTGATGGTGGGGTGTGGTGGTGGTGGTGGTCACGGTGATGGTGGGGTGTGGTGGTGGTGGTGGTCACGGTGATGGTGGGGTGTGGTGGTGGTGGTCACGGTGATGGTGGGGTGTGGTGGTGGTGGTCACGGTGATGGTGGGGTGTGGTGGTGGTGGTGGTGGTCACGGTGATGGTGGGGTGTGGTGGTGGTGGTCACGGTGATGGTGGGGTGTGGTGGTGGTGGCCACGGTGATGGTGGAGTGTGGTGGTGGTGGTCACGGTGATGGTGGGGTGTGGTGGTGGTGGTCACGGTGATGGTGGAGTGTGGTGGTGGTGGCCACGGTGATGGTGGGGTGTGGTGGTGGTGGTCACGGTGATGGTGGGGTGTGGTGGTGGTGGTCACGGTGATGGTGGGGTGTGGTGGTGGTGGTCACGGTGATGGTGGGGTGTGGTGGTGGTGGTGGTGGCCACGGTGATGGTGGAGTGTGGTGGTGGTGGTCACGGTGATGGTGGAGTGTGGTGGTGGTGGTCACGGTGATGGTGGAGTGTGGTGGTGGTGGTCACGGTGATGGTGGAGTGTGGTGGTGGTGGTGGCCACGGTGATGGTGGAGTGTGGTGGTGGTGGCCACGGTGATGGTGGAGTGTGGTGGTGGTGGTCACGGTGAGTAGTAGGGTGTAAGACTCACAGACGATATTTTTTTTTTCCGGCCAGATATCGTCTGTGAGTCGTACGACTCAAAGACGATATTTTGTTTCTGGGAAATATCGTGTCTGTGAGCCAGGGTTTTGAGGTTCCAATATCTCGCGTGTGAGCCAGGGTTTTCAGGTAAATTTTGTGTCACAGATTTTAGAAGTATGGATTTCTTATGAGAAAAATAATTTCCGAGACTTAGAAGTTTGTTAAGGCCTTATAGGAGAAATTCAAATAACGTGTGTAGCACTTTAGGGCTTCCAGGAGAACTCTACGGACATATTTTACATGTTTTCAACTTACAAAATCGTCTATGTAAGCCTTAGTTATTCATATAAATTTAGAAAATCACCTGTGTAAGTCATTGTTTTCAGGGTTTCGTACATCACACCCCCCTCCCTCCCCCCTTACCTCGCAATCTGTCGCCTCACCTGTGTTTACTTTGCGCCCAGCCAGCCAGTCGGCTCTTAATCTTATCTTA
Source organism: Procambarus clarkii (assembly GCF_040958095.1). Taxonomy (NCBI): domain Eukaryota; kingdom Metazoa; phylum Arthropoda; class Malacostraca; order Decapoda; family Cambaridae; genus Procambarus; species Procambarus clarkii. The sequence goes on along the minus strand of NC_091199.1, from coordinate 4,604,399 downwards.
TCTTCATAATATCTGGACCGTCCCTCCTCTCTCTCTCTCTCCTTTCATTCAGTTCAACTATTTTCCAACATCGTATGTTTGCTCCTTTTCATTAAGCAAGTCAGTATGTTTGCTCCTTTTCATTAAGCAAGTCAGTTTTACACAAATAAATCATGTTAGTAAGCAAGTTCTAGCTCACGTTCCCCACCTTAGTCCCCTGTCGTATAAAGAATACTATCATTCCAATCCCTCTAAAATTTAAAAATAATCATATTTCAAATGTAGTTCAATTTAGTTACCAAGCTCCAGCTCTTGTCCTCCGCCTTAGCTCTCTCTCGTATCTTCGTTAGTATCAGTCCAATTTCCCTGAAATTTCTACCCTCTGTATTTCAGACATAGTTTAGTAAATGCAAACAATTATCAAACTCTAGCTCTTGTCCCCAGCTTAGTTCATTTGTACAAAATCATTAGTAACAGTCCAAATTCCCTGAGATTTTTAGCCTCTGTATTTCAGACACCGTAAATAAGATCAAAACAGTTACCAAGCTCCAGCTCTTGTCCTCCGCCTTAGCTCTCTCTCGTATCTTCGTTAGTAACAGATCAATTCCCCTGAAATTTCTACCCGCTGTATTTCAGACACCGTAAATAAAATCAAGTCAGTTATCGAGCTCCAGCTCTTGTCCTCCGCCTTAGCTCTCTCTCGTATCTTCGTTAGTAACAGTCCAATTTCCCTGAAATTTCTACCCTCTGTATTTCAGGCTCCGTAAATAAGATCAAAACAGTTATCGAGCTCCAGCGCTTGTCCCCCACCTTAGTTCGTTTATACAAGATCGTTAGTAACAGTCCAATTTCCCTGAAATTTTTACCCTCTGTATTTCAGACACCGTAAATAAAATCAAGTCAGTTATCGGGCTCCAGCTCTCGTCCCCACCTTAGTTCTCCTTCGTATCTTTGTAAATAACCCATCAATTTCCCTGAAATTTTTACCCTCTGTATTTCAGACATAGTAAATATGAAGTAAACAATTATAAAACTCTAGCTCTTGTCCTCTGTCCAAGCTCACTTTTGTAAAATCATTACTCTCAGTCCAAATCACCCAACTACATTTTCAGACATAGTAAATAAAAACCAGTTCAGTTATCAAGTTTCAACTCTTGTGCCCCAGCTTAGTTCATTTGTGCAAGTTCTTTATTTCCAACTAAATCACCCTGAGATTTAAGATCACCGTATTTCTAACGTAGTAAAATTAATCGGGGCATTAACCAAGCTCCATTTCCTCAGCCTTAGATCATCAGACATAAATATATTCGATCAAGTCCCTCTCCAGCCTATCTGTTTATCAGAGTATTTACTTTACCCTTCTCATCCCCAACGTATCAAAACCTTCAATAATCATACTGTATTTGCATATTTTCTCTATATTCAGCTGTGTTCTTCACATTTTGTCCATGTTTTCTATGTTCACTCCATGTTCTTCAAATGTTCACAGTCCCATTCAGTTCATATTTTCACAAGTATCTCCATTTTTTCTGTAATCTTTCTCTTAGTCTCATTACTTTCTCTACAAATTCTAGTCATATTTTCTATGTTTTCATGTTCATCACATGTTCTCTTTACAACTTTTATACTCAATATTCATGCTAACTTCCATATTTGTGTTCTTTGTCAATATTCATGTTCCTCTACAAGTTCATGTTCCTCACAAGATCACTTCGTTTTTCACCTTCACTTACATGTTTTCTACATTCTTTGTCTTATTCTCCATGTTCTTCACAAGTCCATTGTTCATTCTTTGTATTCCCTATTCTCCTTATCATGTTTTCATGTTCTCTGTAAGTTCATATTCCCAGCATGTTCACTGTATTCATCAACTTTTTCTTACATGTTTTCTGTGTTCACTGTATGTTCACTGTGTTCATTCCCCTACTTAACCTCAATTTTTTATGTTCTTTGTTTCTTTTAACCAATTCGTTTCTTCCATTCACTAACTAGTTCTTTGTCAAATAATATTATACTGCATTACAGTTTCCTCAACAATTTTAGTCACCCAGTTTTTATTTGCAAAACTATGTCAAAGTAATTCTCGTAGTCAACTTAATAGTTCTACCAGCCATGTTCTTAAACAGATCTACTCTTTATTCAGTTCCCAAATTTACAAAGACAAACCTTTCTTGTAACTTCTTAACTAAAAATCTTTCGCCAATCAACTAAAACATAGTCACTTTCGTCATTTCTCAACTAAACTTATTATCCAGTCAACTAAAAATAGTCAGAAATAGCCTCGTTCAACACTGTTCTTAACTAAAACAACCTTTCTCTTAGCTAAAAATTGTCAAAGGAAACTTTTTTCAGTACTTTCTTAACAGGCGCTATGTTTCATCAAGAAAAAATTGTCAAAGGAAACTTTCCAAAACTGTTCATAACTAGCTTTTTATCCATCGTCAATCAACTAAAAATAATAACTTTCATCATTTCTTAACTAAACATATTCCCCAGTCATCAGAAAATAGCCGTGTTCATCATGTTTCATTGTCATTTCATAACTAAAATTATCCATCAATCAACAGAAAAAGTCATATTCATCATTTCGTAACAGCCATTATGTTTTCGTCAAGTAAGAAAATATAGTCAAAGATATCTATCATCGTCGTTCTTAACTTCCATTTATACTTTGTGGAGCACTAAAAATAGTCAAATGTAACTTTTTCAACACTTTTGTAACTAAAATTATATGTCGCTAAGTAAGAAAAATAGTCAAATGTAACTTTTTCAACACTTTTGTAACTAAAATTATATGTCGCCAAGTACGAAAAATAGTCAAAGGTGCTCTCCGTGACACCAAAGTTACTCTTCGAGAAATCAAAGACACTCTTCAATACATCAAGGACTTACTCAAAGATACCAAAGTTACACTCTAAGACATCCTTCGAGACATCAAAGACATCCTTTAAGACTTCAAGGGCACTCTTCGAGATATCAAAAGACACTCTCAAACACTCAAAATTTACTCGCATCCTCAAAGTTATTCTCAGAGTCATCAAAAAGTTAATCTCAGTCATCAAAATGCTATTCTCTAAGTAACCTTTCGTTCATCAGAGAATCTTTCTAAGACATCTTCGTTCATTAGAGTTAATCTCAGAGGCATAAAAGTTATTCTCGGAGCTATCAAAATTAATCTCTAAAACAACAAAAGTTAATCTCTGTCATCAAAGTTGATCTGCAAGATATCTTCGAGACATCAAAGTTACTTTTCATTACATCAAAGACGCATTCAAATACTACCCATGTTCTCAGAAGTCATTCTCAAACTCATCAAAGTTATTCAAAGAGCTAACAAAAGTTATTCTCAGAGTCACCTTCGTTCTTCAGAGAAACTTTCCAAAACATCTTTGTTCATCAAAGTTATTTTCAGAGACATCAAAAGTTAATCTCAGAGTTATCCAAAGATATTCTCATGTCCACAAAAGTTAATCCAAGAGACGTCAAAGTTAATCTCAGACATCTTCGTTCATAAAAGTTATTCTCAGAGACATCTAAAGTTATTCTTTAAGACAACAAAGTCTTTCTCAGAGTCATCAAAGTTATTCTCAGAGTCACCTTTGTTATTCAAAGAAGCCTTCCGAGACATCCTCGTTCAACAAAAACTGTCCTCAGAGCCATCAAAAAGTTAAATACCGTCGTCAAAGTTATTCTCTAAGTATCTTTTCGTTCATCAGAGAAGCTTTCTAAGACATCTTTGTTCATCCAAGTTGTTCTCTAAGACATCAATCTTGTTCTCTAAGACATCAAAGATGTTCTCTAAATCATAAAAGTTAATCTCTAAGTTACCTTCGTTCATCAGAGAAACTTTCCAAAACATCTTCGTTCATCAAACTTGTTTTCAAAGTCATCAAATGTTATTCTCGAAGTCATCAAAGATATTTTCAGAGACATCTAAAGTTAATTTCTATGTTATAAAAGTTATTCTCAGAGACATCTAAAGTTAATCTTGGTCATCAAAGTTATTCCCAGAGCTATCAAAGTTATTCCCAGAGCTATCAAAGTTATTCTCAAAATCATAAAAGTTATTCCCAGAGCTATCAAAGTGATCTCTAATTCATCTTCGTTCTCCAAAAAGTTGTTCTCTAAGACACCTTCGTTCATCAAAGAAACTCTCCTTCTTCCATCATGTTATTCTTTAAGACATCTTCAGTCATAAAATTTTCTCTCCAAAATGTAACTAGTTCAGCTTTTCATACCAAACCTGCATTTCTGATAAAATATATTTTCGCAGACACTTTACCCTAAAACTGTTCTCTGAACTATCCTAACTTAACTTACCTTACCTTACCTATCTTACCTAACTTTACCTATCTTACAATACCTTACCTATCTTACCTGACTTTACCTATCTTACCTAACTTAACCTGCATAACCTAACTTTACCTTTACCTTACCTTACCTATCTTACCTAACCTAACCTAACTTTACCTATGTTACCTAACTTAACCTTCATAACCTAACTTTACCTATCCTAACATAACTTACCTTACCTTCCCTATCTTACCTAACTTACCTACATTACCTAACTTAACTTAACCTGCTTTACCTATCTTACCTAACTTAACCTGCATAACCTAACTTTACCTATCCTAACCTAACTTACCTTACCTTACCTACCTTTCCTAACTTAACCTGCTTAACCTATCTTACCTAACTTTACCTATGTTACCTTGCCTTACCTACCTTTCCTAACTTAACCTGCTTAACCTATCTTACCTAACTTTACCTATGTTACCTTACCTTACCTACCTTTCCTAACTTAACCTGCTTAACCTATCTTACCTATCTTACCTAACTTTACCTATCTTACCTAACTTTACCTATGTTACCTTACCTTACCTACCTTTCCTAACTTTACCTATCTTACCTAACTTACCTACATTACCTAACTTAACTTAACCTGCTTTACCTATCTTACCTAACTTAACCTGCATAACCTAACTTTACCTATCCTAACCTAACTTACCTTACCTTACCTATCTTACCTAATTTATCCTGCTTAACCTATCTTACCTATCTTACCTAACTTTACCTATCTTACCTAACTTAACTTTCATAACCTAACTTTACCTATCCTAACATAACTTACCTTACCTTCCCTATCTTACCTAACTTTACCTATCCTATCCTAACCTAACTTGTCTTACCTAACTTAATCTTACTTTCCCAAACTGATGTATCCTAACTTATCTAGTCCAACCAGACATGCTCTAACTTACATAAGTATTCCTTCTCGTCTTTTGTGTTTCGTCAATCATTGTCTCATATTCATTTACTCATTTCATTAGTTAATTTCTCAAATGGTCACTTATGCATTTCAAGTTCTATTTGTTAGAGATTCGATATTTAAGCATTTCAAAGGATTTTTGTTATATATGGGAACTTACTCATTTCAAGGGATAATTTCTCAAATGGACGTTTTTGCATTTCAAGTGTTATTTGTTTAAGATTGGGTATTTAACCATTTCAAAGGTTTTTCTTATATATGGGAACTTACTCGTTTCAAGGGCCAATTTCTCAAATGGTCATTTTTGCAGATCAAGGGTTATTTGTTAAAGTTCATCAAGTTGCTCATAAGTTGTATTTATTATGATTGTTATCATTTATTCTTATTCCCCAACCCCTTAACCTAACCTCTTGTAATCTTAGTGTATTTAGTAGGTTCTATCTTATGTTCTTATTCCCCAACCCCTTAACCTAACCTCTTGTAATCTTAGTGTATTTAGTAGGTTCTATCTTATGTTCTTATTCCCCAACCCCTTAACCTAACCTCTTGTAATCTTAGTGTATTTAGTAGGTTCTATCTTATGTTCTTATTCCCCAACCCCTTAACCTAACCTCTTGTAATCTTAGTGTATTTAGTAGGTTCTAGCTTATGTTCTTATTCCCAACCCCTTAACCTAACCTTTCAGATGTAGTTTGTTGAATATATTATCCTTTTTGCATATTTTTACCCAAACCCACCATCCCACTTAACCTTCTTTCATTCTTTACTTTGTTTTCACATATAAGTTCATTCTTTATCATAGTAATAATAAAATTACAATAGTAAAGAATCAGATCTACTAAGACTTGAAATTGAGAAACAAGAGCTCAAGGGAGTGAGAGCATGAAAGAAGAGCAAGGAGTAAGAGAGAGGGGGCGGAAGAAAATGGGGCCAAAGAAGAGAGAATGAGAGAGAGTGTGGGCATGGGAGCACTAAGACTTGAATTGAGAAAAAGAAAAACTAAGTGAATGAGAATGAGGGTGTGAGAATGGGAGCAATAAGACTTGAATTTAAGAAAGAAGAGAGCATTTGAGCAAATGAGGGAGAGAGAGGGGGAGGAAGAGAGAGAATAAGGGAGAGAGATAGAAAAGGAGGGTTAGAAGGAGTAGGAGAATCAAAGTAAAGAAGGAAAGATGGTTTGGGTAAAAAGGTTAGGAAAAGGATAATATATTCAACAAACTACATCTGAAAGGTTAGGTTAAGGGGTTGGGAATAAGAACATAAGCTAGAACCTACTAAATACACTAAGATTACAAGAGGTTAGGTTAAGGGGTTGGGGAATAAGAACATAAGATAGAACCTACTAAATACACTAAGATTACAAGAGGTTAGGTTAAGGGGTTGGGGAATAAGAACATAAGATAGAACCTACTAAATACACTAAGATTACAAGAGGTTAGGTTAAGGGGTTGGGGAATAAGAACATAAGATAGAACCTACTAAATACACTAAGATTACAAGAGGTTAGGTTAAGGGGTTGGGGAATAAGAATAAATGATAACAATCATAATAAATACAACTTATGAGCAACTTGATGAACTTTAACAAATAACCCTTGATCTGCAAAAATGACCATTTGAGAAATTGGCCCTTGAAACGAGTAAGTTCCCATATATAAGAAAAACCTTTGAAATGGTTAAATACCCAATCTTAAACAAATAACACTTGAAATGCAAAAACGTCCATTTGAGAAATTATCCCTTGAAATGAGTAAGTTCCCATATATAACAAAAATCCTTTGAAATGCTTAAATATCGAATCTCTAACAAATAGAACTTGAAATGCATAAGTGACCATTTGAGAAATTAACTAATGAAATGAGTAAATGAATATGAGACAATGATTGACGAAACACAAAAGACGAGAAGGAATACTTATGTAAGTTAGAGCATGTCTGGTTGGACTAGATAAGTTAGGATACATCAGTTTGGGAAAGTAAGATTAAGTTAGGTAAGACAAGTTAGGTTAGGATAGGATAGGTAAAGTTAGGTAAGATAGGGAAGGTAAGGTAAGTTATGTTAGGATAGGTAAAGTTAGGTTATGAAAGTTAAGTTAGGTAAGATAGGTAAAGTTAGGTAAGATAGGTAAGATAGGTTAAGCAGGATAAATTAGGTAAGATAGGTAAGGTAAGGTAAGTTAGGTTAGGATAGGTAAAGTTAGGTTATGCAGGTTAAGTTAGGTAAGATAGGTAAAGCAGGTTAAGTTAAGTTAGGTAATGTAGGTAAGTTAGGTAAGATAGGTAAAGTTAGGAAAGGTAGGTAAGGTAAGGTAACATAGGTAAAGTTAGGTAAGATAGGTAAAGTTAGGTAAGATAGGTAAGATAGGTTAAGCAGGTTAAGTTAGGAAAGGTAGGTAAGGTAAGGTAACATAGGTAAAGTTAGGTAAGATAGGTTAAGCAGGTTAAGTTAGGAAAGGTAGGTAAGGCAAGGTAACATAGGTAAAGTTAGGTAAGATAGGTTAAGCAGGTTAAGTTAGGAAAGGTAGGTAAGGTAAGGTAAGTTAGGTTAGGATAGGTAAAGTTAGGTTATGCAGGTTAAGTTAGGTAAGATAGGTAAAGCAGGTTAAGTTAAGTTAGGTAATGTAGGTAAGTTAGGTAAGATAGGGAAGGTAAGGTAAGTTATGTTAGGATAGGTAAAGTTAGGTTATGAAGGTTAAGTTAGGTAACATAGGTAAAGTTAGGTTAGGTTAGGTAAGATAGGTAAGGTAAGGTAAAGGTAAAGTTAGGTTATGCAGGTTAAGTTAGGTAAGATAGGTAAAGTCAGGTAAGATAGGTAAGGTATTGTAAGATAGGTAAAGTTAGGTAAGATAGGTAAGGTAAGGTAAGTTAAGTTAGGATAGTTCAGAGAACAGTTTCAGGGTAAAGTGTCTGCGAAAATATATTTTATCAGAAATGCAGGTTTGGTATGAAAAGCTGAACTAGTTACATTTTGGAGAGAAAATTTTATGACTGAAGATGTCTTAAAGAATAACATGATGGAAGAAGGAGAGTTTCTTTGATGAACGAAGGTGTCTTAGAGAACAACTTTTTGGAGAACGAAGATGAATTAGAGATCACTTTGATAGCTCTGGGAATAACTTTTATGATTTTGAGAATAACTTTGATAGCTCTGGGAATAACTTTGATAGCTCTGGGAATAACTTTGATGACCAAGATTAACTTTAGATGTCTCTGAGAATAACTTTTATAACATAGAAATTAACTTTAGATGTCTCTGAAAATATCTTTGATGACTTCGAGAATAACATTTGATGACTTTGAAAACAAGTTTGATGAACGAAGATGTTTTGGAAAGTTTCTCTGATGAACGAAGGTAACTTAGAGATTAACTTTTATGATTTAGAGAACATCTTTGATGTCTTAGAGAACAAGATTGATGTCTTAGAGAACAACTTGGATGAACAAAGATGTCTTAGAAAGCTTCTCTGATGAACGAAAAGATACTTAGAGAATAACTTTGACGACGGTATTTAACTTTTTGATGGCTCTGAGGACAGTTTTTGTTGAACGAGGATGTCTCGGAAGGCTTCTTTGAATAACAAAGGTGACTCTGAGAATAACTTTGATGACTCTGAGAAAGACTTTGTTGTCTTAAAGAATAACTTTAGATGTCTCTGAGAATAACTTTTATGAACGAAGATGTCTGAGATTAACTTTGACGTCTCTTGGATTAACTTTTGTGGACATGAGAATATCTTTGGATAACTCTGAGATTAACTTTTGATGTCTCTGAAAATAACTTTGATGAACAAAGATGTTTTGGAAAGTTTCTCTGAAGAACGAAGGTGACTCTGAGAATAACTTTTGTTAGCTCTTTGAATAACTTTGATGAGTTTGAGAATGACTTCTGAGAACATGGGTAGTATTTGAATGCGTCTTTGATGTAATGAAAAGTAACTTTGATGTCTCGAAGATATCTTGCAGATCAACTTTGATGACAGAGATTAACTTTTGTTGTTTTAGAGATTAATTTTGATAGCTCCGAGAATAACTTTTATGCCTCTGAGATTAACTCTAATGAACGAAGATGTCTTAGAAAGATTCTCTGATGAACGAAAGGTTACTTAGAGAATAGCATTTTGATGACTGAGATTAACTTTTTGATGACTCTGAGAATAACTTTGAGGATGCGAGTAAATTTTGAGTGTTTGAGAGTGTCTTTTGATATCTCGAAGAGTGCCCTTGAAGTCTTAAAGGATGTCTTTGATGTCTCGAAGGATGTCTTAGAGTGTAACTTTGGTATCTTTGAGTAAGTCCTTGATGTATTGAAGAGTGTCTTTGATTTCTCGAAGAGTAACTTTGGTGTCACGGAGAGCACCTTTGACTATTTTTCGTACTTGACGACATATAATTTTTACGAAAGTGCTGAAAAAGTTACATTTGACTATTTTTCTTACTTAGCGACATATAATTTTAGTTACAAAAGTGTTGAAAAAGTTACATTTGACTATTTTTAGTGCTCCACAAAGTATAAATGGAAGTTAAGAACGACGATGATAGATATCTTTGACTATATTTTCTTACTTGACGAAAACATAATGGCTGTTACGAAATGATGAATATGACTTTTTCTGTTGATTGATGGATAATTTTAGTTATGAAATGACAATGAAACATGATGAACACGGCTATTTTCTGATGACTGGGGAATATGTTTAGTTAAGAAATGATGAAAGTTATTATTTTTAGTTGATTGACGATGGATAAAAAGCTAGTTATGAACAGTTTTGGAAAGTTTCCTTTGACAATTTTTTCTTGATGAAACATAGCGCCTGTTAAGAAAGTACTGAAAAAAGTTTCCTTTGACAATTTTTAGCTAAGAGAAAGGTTGTTTTAGTTAAGAACAGTGTTGAACGAGGCTATTTCTGACTATTTTTAGTTGACTGGATAATAAGTTTAGTTGAGAAATGACGAAAGTGACTATGTTTTAGTTGATTGGCGAAAGATTTTTAGTTAAGAAGTTACAAGAAAGGTTTGTCTTTGTAAATTTGGGAACTGAATAAAGAGTAGATCTGTTTAAGAACATGGCTGGTAGAACTATTAAGTTGACTACGAGAATTACTTTGACATAGTTTTGCAAATAAAAACTGGGTGACTAAAATTGTTGAGGAAACTGTAATGCAGTATAATATTATTTGACAAAGAACTAGTTAGTGAATGGAAGAAACGAATTGGTTAAAAGAAACAAAGAACATAAAAAATTGAGGTTAAGTAGGGGAATGAACACAGTGAACATACAGTGAACACAGAAAACATGTAAGAAAAAGTTGATGAATACAGTGAACATGCTGGGAATATGAACTTACAGAGAACATGAAAACATGATAAGGAGAATAGGGAATACAAAGAATGAACAATGGACTTGTGAAGAACATGGAGAATAAGACAAAGAATGTAGAAAACATGTAAGTGAAGGTGAAAAACGAAGTGATCTTGTGAGGAACATGAACTTGTAGAGGAACATGAATATTGACAAAGAACACAAATATGGAAGTTAGCATGAATATTGAGTATAAAAGTTGTAAAGAGAACATGTGATGAACATGAAAACATAGAAAATATGACTAGAATTTGTAGAGAAAGTAATGAGACTAAGAGAAAGATTACAGAAAAAATGGAGATACTTGTGAAAATATGAACTGAATGGGACTGTGAACATTTGAAGAACATGGAGTGAACATAGAAAACATGGACAAAATGTGAAGAACACAGCTGAATATAGAGAAAATATGCAAATACAGTATGATTATTGAAGGTTTTGATACGTTGGGGATGAGAAGGGTAAAGTAAATACTCTGATAAACAGATAGGCTGGAGAGGGACTTGATCGAATATATTTATGTCTGATGATCTAAGGCTGAGGAAATGGAGCTTGGTTAATGCCCCGATTAATTTTACTACGTTAGAAATACGGTGATCTTAAATCTCAGGGTGATTTAGTTGGAAATAAAGAACTTGCACAAATGAACTAAGCTGGGGCACAAGAGTTGAAACTTGATAACTGAACTGGTTTTTATTTACTATGTCTGAAAATGTAGTTGGGTGATTTGGACTGAGAGTAATGATTTTACAAAAGTGAGCTTGGACAGAGGACAAGAGCTAGAGTTTTATAATTGTTTACTTCATATTTACTATGTCTGAAATACAGAGGGTAAAAATTTCAGGGAAATTGATGGGTTATTTACAAAGATACGAAGGAGAACTAAGGTGGGGACGAGAGCTGGAGCCCGATAACTGACTTGATTTTATTTACGGTGTCTGAAATACAGAGGGTAAAAATTTCAGGGAAATTGGACTGTTACTAACGATCTTGTATAAACGAACTAAGGTGGGGGACAAGCGCTGGAGCTCGATAACTGTTTTGATCTTATTTACGGAGCCTGAAATACAGAGGGTAGAAATTTCAGGGAAATTGGACTGTTACTAACGAAGATACGAGAGAGAGCTAAGGCGGAGGACAAGAGCTGGAGCTCGATAACTGACTTGATTTTATTTACGGTGTCTGAAATACAGCGGGTAGAAATTTCAGGGGAATTGATCTGTTACTAACGAAGATACGAGAGAGAGCTAAGGCGGAGGACAAGAGCTGGAGCTTGGTAACTGTTTTGATCTTATTTACGGTGTCTGAAATACAGAGGCTAAAAATCTCAGGGAATTTGGACTGTTACTAATGATTTTGTACAAATGAACTAAGCTGGGGACAAGAGCTAGAGTTTGATAATTGTTTGCATTTACTAAACTATGTCTGAAATACAGAGGGTAGAAATTTCAGGGAAATTGGACTGATACTAACGAAGATACGAGAGAGAGCTAAGGCGGAGGACAAGAGCTGGAGCTTGGTAACTAAATTGAACTACATTTGAAATATGATTATTTTTAAATTTTAGAGGGATTGGAATGATAGTATTCTTTATACGACAGGGGACTAAGGTGGGGAACGTGAGCTAGAACTTGCTTACTAACATGATTTATTTGTGTAAAACTGACTTGCTTAATGAAAAGGAGCAAACATACTGACTTGCTTAATGAAAAGGAGCAAACATACGATGTTGGAAAATAGTTGAACTGAATGAAAGGAGAGAGAGAGAGAGGAGGGACGGTCCAGATATTATGAAGATAAGATAAGATTAAGAGCCGACTGGCTGGCTGGGCGCAAAGTAAACACAGGTGAGGCGACAGATTGCGAGGTAAGGGGGGAGGGAGGGGGGTGTGATGTACGAAACCCTGAAAACAATGACTTACACAGGTGATTTTCTAAATTTATATGAATAACTAAGGCTTACATAGACGATTTTGTAAGTTGAAAACATGTAAAATATGTCCGTAGAGTTCTCCTGGAAGCCCTAAAGTGCTACACACGTTATTTGAATTTCTCCTATAAGGCCTTAACAAACTTCTAAGTCTCGGAAATTATTTTTCTCATAAGAAATCCATACTTCTAAAATCTGTGACACAAAATTTACCTGAAAACCCTGGCTCACACGCGAGATATTGGAACCTCAAAACCCTGGCTCACAGACACGATATTTCCCAGAAACAAAATATCGTCTTTGAGTCGTACGACTCACAGACGATATCTGGCCGGAAAAAAAAAATATCGTCTGTGAGTCTTACACCCTACTACTACGGTGATGGTGGAGTGTGGTAGTGGTGGTGGCCACGGTGATGGTGGAGTGTGGTGGTGGTGGCCACGGTGATGGTGGAGTGTGGTGGTGGTGGTCACGGTGATGGTGGAGTGTGGTGGTGGTGGCCACGGTGATGGTGGAGTGTGGTGGTGGTGGTCACGGTGATGGTGGAGTGTGGTGGTGGTGGTCACGGTGATGGTGGAGTGTGGTGGTGGTGGTCACGGTGATGGTGGAGTGTGGTGGTGGTGGTCACGGTGATGGTGGAGTGTGGTGGTGGTGGCCACGGTGATGGTGGAGTGTGGTGGTGGTGGTCACGGTGATGGTGGAGTGTGGTAGTGGTGGTCACGGTGATGGTGGGGTGTGGTGGTGGTGGTCACGGTGATGGTGGGGTGTGGTGGTGGTGGTCACGGTGATGGTGGGGTGTGGTGGTGGTGGTCACGGTGATGGTGGAGTGTGGTAGTGGTGGTCACGGTGATGGTGGGGTGTGGTGGTGGTGGTCACGGTGATGGTGGGGTGTGGTGGTGGTGGTCACGGTGATGGTGGAGTGTGGTGGTGGTGGTCACGGTGATGGTGGGGTGTGGTGGTGGTGGTCACGGTGATGGTGGAGTGTGGTGGTGGTGGCCACGGTGATGGTGGGGTGTGGTAGTGGTGGTCACGGTGATGGTGGGGTGTGGTGGTGGTGGTCACGGTGATGGTGGAGTGTGGTGGTGGTGGTCACGGTGATGGTGGAGTGTGGTAGTGGTGGTCACGGTGATGGTGGAGTGTGGTGGTGGTGGTCACGGTGATGGTGGAGTGTGGTGGTGGTGGTCACGGTGATGGTGGAGTGTGGTGGTGGTGGTCACGGTGATGGTGGTATCTGCAGACATCTGGATAATAAATACTATCATGTCACTCATTGCCTTTACCTGTAATTTTCTCCGTTCTTGACTTTCCTGGAAGGGTTTGGCCCCGGGAGGGAATGTCTTGACTTTCCTGGAAGGGTTTGGCCCCGGGAGGGAATGTCTTGACTTTCCTGGAAGGGTTTGGCCCCGGGAGGGAATGTCTTGACTTTCCTGGAAGGGTTTGGCCCCGGGAGGGAATGTCTTGACTTTCCTGGAAGGGTTTGGCCCCGGGAGGGAATGGAAGTGATTGTTTCTTTTCCTCCAAAAGAAATTATGACGGGAAAGGTGGTTTATGTTAAGCAAGTCGCTCGTGCCTGTTTCTTGGGATGGACGCCTCACTAAGCTCAACTGACCTTCCATTTTCTGTGTTTTCCTCTGTTATTGTCGGAAGTTCCGACACTAATTACTAACACTTAGTATATCATGCAAATGCAGTCATGTTACGGAAATACTAACACTAACTAACCACTAATTTACCTAAGTGACTCATTCAGAGAAACCCGGATTTCGTAGATTTCATAGAGAATGGGATATTTGCCACCTGAATCTCTCTTTATTCATAATACGTATCTTAAATAATCTTTAAAACACCAGTCGGGGCGCTAGAAATAATATGAAAGTGTTACCCATGATTGGATTTAATTAGATAAGTAAATAAAACTAAAGAGTCCTCCACGAAGTCGATATAGACAGATTTAGAACCATGCTAGTGGACGCGTCCCTATGGCCCGGGGAGAAAGGAGACGCCATTACGGAGATCAACAAGCCTTGCCCACCAGCACACTAGTATAAACGCCAAGAAAACTTCTCGTGAATATTAGTGTTATGAGACACCAGAGTTGCCTATTATTAACATCGCTAGCCATAAGGCAAGTGTTCTATTCCCGATTAACCTGTTTTTTCCGACATTTCTGACCATTAATGTAGATTAGTGTTGACTAGTTATGGGCAAGCCACCTGTAACGGGTTAGTTAAATTAAGTTATCCATAATCTCTTGCCCTGATATAGACGTTATTACTGTGTGCCGTTTTGACAGGTGAACTCGAAGGGGAAGAATATATCAGCAGCACTGCCTGGTACCACATGACAGGTGATGATACTACAGCCTGAGCCACCAGGAGAATCAGTTAGCTTGATCTTTCGTGTCCATGATTGGTTGACCAGGCCATATTCTACAGAACAGCAAAGCTGTTCGTGTTGGAAATTTCCAACACTTAATTACTAACACTACTAATCAGTAGTGAAATTTTGCACATAGCATTTTTTTAATTTAGTACAGTACAAGTCCCAAGCAGTTCTCTTATATCAATCCCGACAATTTTACCATACCACGGCTTATGGTCAATTTTGTCATTATATTTATATATATATATATATATATATATATATATATATATATATATATATATATATATATATATATATATATATATATATATATATATATATATATAAATATATATGTCGTACCTAGTAGCCAGAACTCACTTTTTGGCCTACTATTCAAGGCCCGATTTGCCTAATAAGCCAAGTTTTCAAGAATTAATTGTTTTTCGACTACCTAACTTACCTAAACTAACCTAACCTAACTTTTTCGGCTACCTAACCAAACCTAACCTATAAAGATAGGTTAGGTTAGGTTAGGTAGGGTTGGTTAGGTTCGGTCATATATCTACGTTAATTTTAACTCCAATAAAAAAAAATTGACCTCATACATAATGAAATGGGTAGCTTTATCATTTCATAAGAAAAAAATTAGAAAAAATATATTTATTCAGGAAAACTTGGCTTATTAGGCAAATCGGGCCTTGAATAGTAGGCCAAAAAGTGAGTTCTGGCTACTAGGTACGACATATATATATATATATATATATATATATATATATATATATATATATATATATATATATATATATATATATATGTATATCTCATTGGAATGTTGTACTTAAAGATCATTTAACTGGTCAATTCTATTCATTTTGAAACCTCCCTAGCCAACAATACTCTGTCATCTGTCTGACATGTATGGCCAGATGCTTGAGGCTAGCGTCATAAAACTTAGCAGGCTTAAAGGTGATTTTATGGACAATGTCATGCGGGGGTTTGGATCTGCTTCCATGCCTATCCTTGAAGGGAAGTCAGCCCCAGTGTCCACTTCTTGAAGTCGGTGGAGTTAAGTTTACTGGCAAAAGTCCATAGAGTATTGCAGATACTGACTTGGTTACAGTGATGGGGAAGTTATGTAGGGGGGGGGGGACTATTGAGAGGGTGAAGATAGGGATCGCACATTTGGGAATGGGGAGGGTGTATGTGTGGGGGAGGGGGCCGAGATGGGTGTGTGCTGGAAGAGACTCTCAGAAGGGAAACAGAGAGAGAGTATGTGCTGGAGACAGAGAGGGTGTATTGATGGACATGGGGGGTTTGTATGTTAAATAGGGAGTAGGTGTGCGGGGGAAAATCTTGATGCTTAGCTGATCCGGGCTCCGCAAGATACCCCAAAACATTAATGAGCATTTCTGTGGACTCCTCCTAGTCTGCGTCTCCTCTATGTCTCCATGTTTCTTCCACTGACTCTCACAGAATGCAAATGATCACAGACTTCTCCCTCTCCGTGTTCCTGCTGCTTCCTGCAGCATTACACGACCTGCTGACTCCCTGCCCTCCGCCATCACAATTGATTTAATGATCTGATTTCCTGCTAAGCCTTTAGTGGGTATGGTGGTGGTGGTGGTAGTGGTGGTGGTGGTGGTGGTAGTGGTGGTGGTAGTGGTGGTCATAGTGGTGGTGATGGTGGTGATAGTGGTTGTGATGGTAGTGGTGGTGGTGGTGGTGGTGGTGGTGGTGGTGGTGGTGGTGGTGGTAGTGGTGGTGGTGGTGGTAGTGGTGGTGGTGGTGGTAGTGGTGGTGGTGGTGGTAGTGGTGGTGGTGGTGGTAGTGGTGGTGGTAGTGGTAGTGGTGGTGGTAGTGGTGGTGGTAGTGGTGGTGGTTGGTGGTAGTGGTGGTGGTTGGTGGTGATGGTGGTGGTGGTGGTGGTGGTGATAGTGGTGGTGGTGGTGTTGATGATGGTGGTGGTGGTGGTGGTGATAGTGGTGGTGGTGGTGATGGTGTGGGTGGTTCTGTCGGTGGTGGTGGTGGTGGTGGTGATGGTGGTGGTGGTGGTGGTGGTGGTGATGGTGGTGGTGATGGTGGTGATGGTGATGGTGGTGGTGATAGTGGTGGTGGTGGTGGTGATGGTGGTGATGATAGTGGTGGTAGTGATGGTGGTGGTGGTGGTGCTGGTGCTGGTCCTGGTGGTGGTGGTGGTGGTGATGGTGTGGGTGGTTCTGTCGGTGGTGGTAGTGGTGATGGTGAATTTTAGGGTATGTGATGACGGTGATCATTGTGAGAGTGGTGGTGATGATGAGTGGTGTAGAATGGTGATGAAAGTGGCGATTACAGTGATTATAGTGGGTGATGGTGAGGATGTAGATAATGAAAGTGATATTATAGTGATGGTGATGATGATGACAGTGGATTAGATTGTGATGAATGTGATTATGATGACAATGGTGATGTAACAATGATGATGGCCTGTAAGATGAGAGCTTGACGCCTCTACCGAGCCTCGGGCACCAAACTTCCAGCTTAACAGGAACAAGACTCGCCAAGAGTGCAGCTTAAGATTGATGAAGATTAAGCCACCAAAAAGGTGGCACGGGCATGAATAGCCCGCAAGTGGTGGCCCTTTTGAGCCATTACCAGTATCAAGAGCTGATACTGGAGATCTGTGGAGGTGCCACTGCACCCTGTGTGACGGGAGATGTCTCCCGTGTGTGCAGCTTAAGTTGATAGTGTTCTTGTATAATAAAAAGGGGATAGAAGGGATAGAATGACTTCAAGTCTGTCCCTTCGGGGGATAGAATTGACGTCTGTGCTTCCGGTGGCTGAGAGCCCCAGTGGGACTGAGTAAGCCCCCGCTCCTTAAGCCCAAATGTCAACAGACACAATGCCATTCGTGTTGTTGTTATTCCTGAATACCGTCGGGGCCTCGAGGCCGCTTGCATCTTGCAAGCGTTGCATGCACAATCAGCTGTATTATATATATTTTTGAACTGCAAGTTAAATACTTAATTTGGGTGAGGCTAGCCACTAGCGTCTGGCTTAATACTTTGGGTAGACACCGACATATAAAGAGACAGAGAGACATTTGCTCTTGTACTATGGATATGTTGTGCCTAATAGGCCAAGTTGCCTAACAAGTCGAATTTTCCTGTAATATTATGTCATTCAAATTTGTCTTCTTATGCAATGATTGAGCATTTCATTATGTTATGTTTTTGTATTTTATTTCAATTCAAACTTACATATAAATATGACCAAGCCTAAACCAATGCAGCCCTGGGAACTCGCCTCAGTCACGACGCTCTCCGTATTGGAGATGCCCTTCGCCTTGCCGCCCCCAGCCTCACCTTCGCCTTGCCGCCCCCAGCCTCACCTTCGCCTTGCCGCCCCCAGCCTCACCTTCGCCTTGCCGCCCCCAGCCTCACCTTCGCCTTGCCGCCCCCAGCCTCACCTTCGCCTTGCCGCCCCCAGCCTCACCTTCGCCTTGCCGTCCCCAGCCTCACCTTCGCCTTGCCGCCCCCAGCCTCACCTTCGCCTTGCCGCCCCCAGCCTCACCTTCGCCTTGCCGCCCCCAGCCTCACCTTCGCCTTGCCGCCCCCAGCCTCACCGAACACAGGTGTATCTACAGAATCGTGATGACAGACCAATATGGTCGTCATGGTCTGGTATGTTGTTAATCACAGAGTAAGAGTGCAAGACATGAAGAAGTCAACGACATCATCAAGAGGAGCCTCGCTACGGCCCGCTGCCCAGCACAAAGAGAACCACACTTATTCAGACCCAGCGAACCTCTGAAGCGCTAAGACGGGGGGGTCACCTTGCTTCCCTGGAAGGATGGTAAGGTAGTGGTGTGTGGGACGACACGTGCGCTGCCACACTGGCCAGCACCTACCTCCAACACAGCACACGTGAAGGGGGCGGTGCTGCTTCTTTCACGGAAACACAGAGCCATAAATACAGAGGACTGGCACACTGAGTTAATGGGGACGGATCACAGTGGATGGTTGCTTCATCAAGACCAGTGTGGTGGTTGCTTCATCAAGACCAGTGTGGTGGTTGCTTCATCAAGACCAGTGTGGTGGTTGCTTCATCAGGACCAGTGTGGTGGCTGCTTCATCAGGACCAGTGTGGTGGTTGCTTCATCAAGACCAGTGTGGTGGTTGCTTCATCAAGACCAGTGTGGTGGTTGCTTCATCAAGACCAGTGTGGTGGTTGCTTCATCAAGACCAGTGTGGTGGTTGCTTCATCAAGACCAGTGTGGTGGCTGCTTCATCAAGACCAGTGAGGTGGCTGCTTCATCAGGACCAGTGTGGTGGTTGCTTCATCAAGACCAGTGTGGTGGTTGCTTCATCAGGACCAGTGTGGTGGTTGCTTCATCAGGACCAGTGTGGTGGTTGCTTCATCAAGACCAGTGTGGTGGTTGCTTCATCAGGACCAGTGTGGTGGTTGCTTCATCAAGACCAGTGTGGTGGCTGCTTCATCAAGACCAGTGTGGTGGCTGCTTCATCAGGACCAGTGTGGTGGTTGCTTCATCAAGACCAGTGTGGTGGTTGCTTCATCAGGACCAGTGTGGTGGTTGCTTCATCAGGACCAGTGTGGTGGTTGCTTCATCAGGACCAGTGTGGTGGTTGCTTCATCAGGACCAGTGGGTGGCTTAGCCGTCCAATCAGTGAAGAGGACGGCTCATTAACTCACTATTCACCAATTGCAAACCACGTGAAATAAATCTCGTATTGGTTAACCAACCACACACATGAACAAGGACGCCCCCCCCCCACGAGAAACAGGCCAGGGTGACCCTTGACCTCCCAGAGCCTCAGGGACTCCTCTTTAGGGACACAACTTCTGGTGTAGGTGAAGCAGGGGAAGCCCCTGGTAATGTAGCACTACACAACCACCCACACACACTACACAACCACCTACACACACTACACAACCACCCACACACACTACACAACCACCTACACACACTACACAATCACCTACACACACTACACAACCACCCACACACACTACACAACCAACCACACACACTACACAACCACCCACACACACTACACAACCACCCACACACACTACACAACCACCCACACACACTACACAACCACCCACACACACTACACAACCACCCACACACACTACACAACCACCTACACACACTACACAACCACCCACACACACTACACAACCACCCACACACACTACACAACCACCCACACACACTACACAACCACCTACACACACTACACAACCACCTACACACACTACACAACCACCCACACACACTACACAACCACCCACACACACTACACAACCACCTACACACACTACACAACCACCCACACACACTACACAACCACCCACACACACTACACAACCACCCACACACACTACACAACCACCTACACACACTACACAACCACCCACACACACTACACAACCACCTACACACACTACACAACCACCAACACACACTACACAACCACCTACACACACTACACAACCACCCACACACACTACACAACCACCCACACACTACACAACCACCTACACACACTACACAACCACCCACACACACTACACAACCACCTACACACACTACACAACCACCTACACACACTACACAACCACCCACACACACTACACAACCACCCACACACTACACAACCACCCACACACACTACACAACCACCTACACACACACTACACAACCACCCACACACACTACACAACCACCTACACACACTACACAACCACCTACACACACACTACACAACCACCCACACACACTACACAACCACCCACACACACACTACACAACCACCCACACACACACTACACAACCACCCACACACACACTACACAACCACCTACACACACACTACACAACCACCTACACACACACTACACAACCACCCACACACACTACACAACCACCCACACACACACTACACAACCACCCACACACACTACACAACCACCTACACACACTACACAACCACCCACACACACTACACAACCACCCACACACACTACACAACCACCCACACACACTACACAACCACCTACACACTACACAACCACCCACACACACTACACAACCACCCACACACACTACACAACCACCCACACACACTACACAACCACCCACACACACTACACAACCATCCACACACACACTACACAACCATCCACACACACACTACACAACCATCCACACACACACTACACAACCATCCACACACACACTACACAACCACCCACACACACTACACAACCACCCACACACACTACACAACCACCCACACACACACACTACACAACCATCCACACACACACTACACAACCATCCACACACACACTACACAACCACCCACACACACACACTACACAACCACCCACACACACTACACAACCACCCACACACACTACACAACCACCTACACACACTGTGACAACCACCCACACACACTACACAACCACCCACACACACTACACAACCACCCACACACACTACACAACCACCCACACACACTACACAACCACCCACACTCAATCACGCACGCAGTGAAGCTCTCCTTTGATACCAAAACTTGTCATGCTTTCTGGTCAAACTTTATCCCCCTGAGAGGCTGTCAAGCGGGCGGGAAGTTGTCAAGTTGACACCTCACCCCCACCCCCCGCCCAGTGTGGTGTGTGTTCAGTGTTGCACCTGCCGGCCACGCCAACACAGTCCACCACCGCTCACTGATTGTTGGGCACCATTCCTTCCCCAGTCCCATCCCAAATCCTTATCCTGACCCCTTCCCAGTGCTATACAGTCGTAATAGTTTGGCGCTTTCCTCTGATAGTTCCTTTCTCTTTACTGACTGTGGGTGAATGAGATGTCCGGCACCAGTCATTAAGACTGGTGGGCCCTGAATGGCCGCGAACAGTTTAGTGGCCTGTAGTGAGGAGCCCAGGAGCTAACGGCTAGCACCAAGTTGGTCTCCACCTCTCCCTGATAAATGCTGGGTAGCATTATAAATATATGGCCACGTAGAGAATAATACAATAAAAACTGCTTGGTCAAACGCCAAAAACCATTCTTACACCACCTGGATAGTTATCTAGATGTTTGTGATGGTCTGAGAACATATTACGGTTCCAATAATTGTCTACTTGTAGTATGGCAAGTGAAACTTTGCCCTAAACAGAGAATATTCCCAGAATATATCTAAACAGAGAATATATGTTTCTTTTTCGTCTTCATGTTAAATTCTGTTTCTCCTTTACCTTCTCAGGCTCGTGGGGTGGGCGACCAAGCCCCCAAGTCGGTCCATGTTGGAAGACCTGGCTCTGCAGCCTCCGCCACAATGGGCCCCGTCCTTGCTCCTCCTTTGGCCTTTCTGACTACTCCCCTCGGCTCCCCACCCTCCTCTGTGGTTGGGTCGAGCCCCAAGCCCCCAGTGGTGACTACCTCGTCCACTGGCCCGGCTCAGTCTCTAGTTGTGACTAATGCGCCTTTTAACCCCTCTCTCTCTCTGGGGGTTCTCAACGCCGTCCTCGATACGGCTGCACTCGCTCGATTCCTTCCCGTTCTGATGCCTTTCAAGCCTTGTTTGGTCCCGCTTCGTGGGCCAAATACTTTGATCTCCTCCCTCTTGATTCTGAGCCTCCTGACGATTTCTCCCTCCATCGCATCTTGTTGATTCCGTGGATGCCTGTTACCTTCAACCCCACTCGTCTCGGTACACGTGTCATTGTTGCTCCTTCTTAGGATGCAGCTTCCCGCTTGGCTGCCTTATCCTGCCATAGCGAGACCCTTGTTCGGTTCTTCAAGAACGCTCGGTTGAATGCCAGTGTTGGCACTATTCTCCTCCCACCTCATGTTGCGACCGTTGTTCGGAATCTGCAAGACTGCCACGATGATATTCGGCATATCCTCGATGCCCAGGGCCATTCTGTCCTATAGGTAGACACGTTTACTCGTCCCCCTCGTGGTCGTCGCCGTCAACCCCTTCGGGTTGTGAAGATTACCTTTTATGGTAGGACCCTTCCACCTTCCACCCTCTGTCATTCTTGCTCGTACCAGGTGCTCTGTCCACGAGTACATTCCTTCTCCTAGGCTCTGTAACAAGTGCTGGAGGTTTGAGCATGGTGCCCTCCACTGTTCAGGAATTGTCTCCATCTGTCCTTTGTGTGGGGGGTGAAGGTCACTCTAAGTCGGAGTGCACTTCTCCCCAGGCTCGCTGCCTCAACTGCGGTGAGGGCCCACTCTACCTTCTCCCGTGTGTGTATCCATTACAAGCTTGAGGCAGCCATCCTCAACTTGAAGCACCGGGAGCTTTTATCTCTTCCTAAGGTGAGGTGCCAGGTTCACCGGCTCCCGCCTTATGCTAACGTCTCTTATGCTCGCGTGTAGCACTCTTCCTCTCCTCGTCCTTCCCACCTTCCTCAGACTCACAACCGTTTCCGGGCCTTGGACCTTGATACGCCTGCTGCCCCCTCCTCTGTTCCTTTGAGTTCTGTCCTGAAGGGTCCCCCTCCTGGTCCTCTGTCTGGGGTTCCCCTTCTTTCTACCAGGTCTGTCATGTCTCCTGTGTCTTCTTCCTCGTCTCCCTCCGATCCTCCTTCCCATCCTTCTCCTCCGTCTATTGACTCTCCCTGCCGCCTGTCGGTGCAGGCTGATGTCCATCGCTCTCCTAACGGCCGTCGTGTGTGCTCTCGTTCAGCTTCTCCTGTTGAGACGCTGGAATCTGTTGCCCAGTACGTAGTTGCTGGGACACCGGTCTCTTTAAGTCAGAAGCGTAAGCCTGGCCCCTCTCCTTCCTCCTCTCCGGTGGGTAAGAAGGCTTCGCTTATTTCCTCGGCCCCTACTACTGGCTCTATCGCTCCTTCCCCTCCCATTTCGGTGGTTGCACCCCCTGTTCATGCTATGAAGGTTTCTTTGGCCCCCACTTCCCTCTCGGTTACTGCCCTTGCTGAGGTGCGTTCCCCTCTTTCTACTCTCCCTCTTCCTGCTGCTGTCCTTGACTGCTCCTCTCAGTTGTCTCCTCCTCTTCCTCCTCCTCCTCCGGACCCCGCCTGTCAACCTCTGGTCTGTTCTCGCGCTTCCTTCCCTCTGTCTTTGCTCAGTTTACCCATGCCCCCTAACCCTGACTTTGCTGACCCTGATCTTCTTTAACGTGCTATGTTGCTTTTTCGCCTTTGTTTCATCCTTGTTCTCTGTTGTTGTCCTTTCTCTTCTCGTCGATGTCTATTCTTCAATGGAACGTTCGAGGTTATTACGCCAATTTCATTGAACTCCAACTTCTGATTTCGTGGTTTGCGCCCCTTTGTGTCTGTCTCCATGAGCCGATGCTTGGTGCTCGTCCTGGTCACTTTCGTGGCTATTTCTTTCTCCCCCCCCCCCCCCCGGCTGTTGCTGGGGCTCCTAATTCTTCTGCTCTCTTGATTCACTCTGATGTTCTCTTTGTCCCCTTACTTTTCCTTCGCCTCTCCATTGTTCTGCTGCTCGTATCTTTGTGGGGAAATGGAACGCAGTTGGTTCCATTTATCTCCCCCCGAGTGTCCCGCTTTCTCTTCCTGATCTGAAACACCTCCTCGACTCCTTGCCAGAGCCTGTGCTCCTGCTGGGTGATTTCAATTGTCGTCATTCTTTTTGGGGTGATGTTCTCACAAACACTCGAAGTCGCCTTCTTGAGCCGTTTATTCTCTCTTCTTCCCTGTCTCTTTTGAATTCTGGTGAGCCCACGCATTTGGACTCTTGGACTCGCACCCTTTCCTGTCTTGATCTTTCTCTTTGCTCGTCTTCTCTTTACTTAGATTTCACGTGGCAGGTTCTTGATGGCCTCCATGGCAGTGACCATTTCCCCATCCTTGTTACCTTTTTCTCTTTTCGCCCTCCCCTCTCCTTCCCTCGGTGGCAGTTTGCTAAAGCGGACTGGAACCTATTTACCCTCAGTGCTGCTCTCTCTGACCTCTCCCTTCTGCCTCTCCCTCGCTCTCTCCTCCTTTTTCATGACACTGTCTTCGACGCTGCCCTCCACTCTATTCCTTGCTCTTCCTCTCGGGGTCCACGGAAGTGCGTTCCCTGTTGGAATGCAGACTGTGCTCGGGCTGTCCACTGTAAGCGTGCAGCCTGGAAGAGACACCGCCGTCTGCAGACGGCCGATTTTTTTCTTTTCTTTCGGAAGGCGAGTGCGGTGGCCCATAGGGCCATCCGTACGGCTAAGTGTGAATGTTGGGCATCTTATGTCTCCACCATTATGTCCGAAACTCCTCTGCCACAGATCTGGAAGCATATCCACAAGATAGCGGGAAAGTTCATTCCCGATGTTTCACCAGTCCTTCACCTCCGTGATACTCTTGTGGCGGACCTGTTGCAGGTCGCTACCGAACTGGGTTCCCACTTTTCTTCTGTTAGCTCTGGTCTTCATCTTCCCCAATCTTTCCTTCTTCGTAAACCTGTCCTTGAATCTCATCCTTTCGATTTGTGCACTCGTCCTTTCGACTTCCCTATAACGTTCCATTCTCTCTCTCTGTATAATCGGATCTGGGAGTCGTCGTCGGTCCCTGAGGACTGGCTCGATGCCGTTGTCCACCCTGTTCGCAAACCAGGGTCTCTGGGAACATCCCCTAAGGACTTTCGCCCTATTGCCCTCACAAGTTGTGTCTGCAAACTCTTTGAACGCATGGTTAATATTCGTCTGATGTGGTTCCTGGAACACGATCACCTCCTCTCCTCTTCTCAATTTGGTTTCCGCAAGTGCCGCAGCACAACAGATGTCCTGGTGAACTTGGAGGTCTATATTCGTACTGCTTTTGTTGTGAAGACCTCCGTTGTTGCCGTCCTTTTTGACCTGGAAAAGGTTTACAACACCACTTGGCGTTATCATATTCTATCCCAGCTTCATTCTTTTGGCCTTCGTGGTCATCTCCCTCTCTTTCTCCGCAGCTTCCTCTCTCGTCGTTCCTTTTGGGTGCGCCTTGGTACTCTCTCTCTGCCTCTTTTCAGCAATACGAAGGTGTGCCCCAAGGCAGTGTTCTGAGCACTATTCTTTTTCTGGTTGCCCTCAATGGTCTTCTTTCCTCTCTTCCTTCAGGCATCTTCTTCGCTCTCTGTCGATGATCTTACCTTTTGCTGTCAGGGTGAAGATTCGCCTCTCCTTCAACGCCGGCTTCAACTTGCGATTGATGCCGTGTCGTCTTGGGCCACCGATCATGGCTTCAAGTTCTCTTCTACTAAGACTTGTGCCATGACTTTTACTCGAAAACGGGTCGTTCTTCGTCCCTCTTTGTCACTTTATGGTCATCCCCTTGAGTACAAAGATTCCGCGAAGCTTTTGGGATTATTCTTTGACACTCGTTTGTCTTGGTCTCCCCATATCTCTTACCTTCGTGTTGAGTGCTTTAAGGCCCTTGTCCTCCTTTAGGTATTTTCCCATACTTCTTGGGAAGTAGATAAGTGCACTCTCCTTGCTTTACATTCCTCTCTGGTCCTGTTTAAGCTCGATTATGGTTGCCCTGCTTACTCGTCTGCTTCTCCATCTACTCTTCGCCGTCTTGATGCTTTGCACCATACTGGGTTGCACCTCAGTTCTGGTGACTTTTGTTCGACTCCCGTCCTCAGCTTGTATGCCGACACTGGCTTCCTGTCTCTCCAGAACCGCCGTGATCGCTACTGTCTTCGCTATCCTGCGCGGTCCTTGCAGCATCCTTCCTCTCACCTCTGTCGTGCTTTAACTTTTACCCCTCCTGCAGTTCCTGTTCCTCTTCACCACCTCCCTCTTTCTGTTCGGTTATCTCGCTTACAGGATTCTCTTTCCATTCGTATTTCTAACATTTCTCCTCGTGTTGTTCCTTCTTTGCCCCCATGGAGAGTCCCCCTTCCGCAGTTTTGTACATCCTTGACCCGCATCACTAAAGCTTTTACCCCTCCTACGGTTCTAAAACGCCTTTTCCTTGAACACTTTTCTTCTCACTCCCACTCCGTTTCCGTCTTCACTGATGGGTCTAAGTCTGCGGACGGTGTTGGCTACTCTGTTGTTTTTCCTGATCACACTTATATGTGTAGCTTACCTCTGGAGACTAGCATCTACAGCAGAGTTTTATGCTATTCTCTATGCTCTTCGTCTCCTACTCTCTCATTGTCACTCTTCCTTTGTAGTTGTTGTTGACTCTCGTAGTGCCCTCATGGCTTTCGGATCTTTTAATCCGGTTCATCCAGTGGTTGTCGAGATTCAGCATTGGCTGTTTCTTGTTCACAGTAAATTTAAGTCGGTTGAGTTTTGTTGGGTTCGCAGCCATATTGGTGTCTCTTTAAATGAGCGTGTGGATGCTGCCGCCAGGGAAGCTGTCCGCTCTTGTCCCATCTCTCATAAAGGTATTCCTTATTCTGACTTTTACCTGGTTATCCATTACTCCATCCTTACCCGTTGGCAGGCTTGTTGGTCGTCTGTTACTGGTAACAAACTACGTTCTCTTAAAGGTTGTGTGTCCTTGTGGCCGTCCTCTTACTACCGTAACCAGCAATGGGAAACAGCTCTGGCGAGGTTGCGTATTGGCCTTACTCGCTAAACTCATAGTCACTTGATGGAGCGCTGCCCTGCTCCTTATTGTCCTAATTGCATTGTCCCTTTTATGGTTGTGCATATCCTTGTTGAATATCCTGACTTCCGGGATGAGCATGTGTCTTGTTTTCCGACTGTCCCCCGCGGTCGCTTGTCTCTCGATAGTATTCTTGGTGACTCGGATACTTTTGATATCGTTTGCCATATGTGTTTCTGTTCTCGTATTGACGTCCTTGGTGATATTTAGCACCCTCTGATTATCCCGCACATTTGATGGTGCTACATAACCTTCCCGGTTTGGTGCCTTCTTTTTGATAATTACTTACTTGGTTTAAAATATAAAACGTTTATGCTAAACTCGTTTTCTTTGGAACGGTCTGAAGAAATTGGTGTTCGGGAAATAATATTCTAGGAGATACGCAAATAATTTAGAATTTCATATGTGACATCTTTTAGAGTATTATACCCTATTAATGTAACCAAATGGAATGATCCCTAACCTAAGTATAATGTAGCCTTAACCTAACCACGGATAGGGAGTTGATAACAGCACTAATTACATAGTGGTTTTGAAGTGATTACCAACAGCGTACCTCCTCCCTCAGGAAAGATTGCATGCTCTGACCTGAGGGAGGAACCCGTTATTTTCACACACACACACACACACACACACACACACACACACACACACACACACACACACACACACACACACACACACACACACACACACACACTATACAAAAGGAAAGATCAATAATCATTCAGGGACCGCCTCAGATAACTGTGGAAACCAAGGTAGACTGTATGCAATTGAAGAAAGCAAGTCACAGAGCTGCTTAGAGCGTTACGCCTTCAAGAGGCCTAAAGGAATTAGGTAGAAATATAAAGGCTGGGGTCATATACTATATAATGAGAACTCTGAAAAGCTAGACCACTGAAACTGATATTCAGCAGCTCCAATAATTTTGATGAACCGGAAACGAGATCTCAGAACAATGAGTGGATTTGAAAGGGTCTAGCTCGAAAATTACATGACCCAAGGAGAAATAAAAGCAAAGACAGAACAAAGAAAGAGCAGAGAAGAGAGAAGGAATGAAGGGAGGAGAGTGACCATTAGCCAGCAAGAGGAGAGAGTGAGACAAGAGAGAGGAAACAAGAGAGCAACACCAACATTTGAGCAATATAGTGCAAGAACATATAAATAGTAACTCGACGAATGAGCAGCGAGAGCCCCGGATAGAAACAATTGGCTCCCAGGCCTGACGTGGCGCAAACCACCAGAGCACCTCCAGGTCCTCTCTAAGACCAATCATGGCAGATTTCCAACACCCATCTTCCACCGGACATACAGAGAACAATACAACAATAAAGACTGAAGATCTGGTACACAAATGCTGATGGATTGTCAAATAAAGCAGATGAACTCAAGGAAAGGACTAAGGAAACACACCTGATGTAATAGCATTAGTTGAGCTCAAACTAACTGGTATGATTAGCAATGAGATATCCAAAGAGAATACCAAATAATGAGAAGTAAAAGACTACAGAGAGGAGGAGGTGGTGGTGTGGCCCTGCTGGTGAAGAGAACCTCGATCTTTGCAGGGTTTCTTTGGAGGTGACAAACAACTCCAGGGACTGTATTGTGGGAATAATTGTGTTGGATGGTGAGAAAGTGGTTGTGGCTATAGTCTACAACCCCCCAAGACAACCACACAAGACTGGGGGCAAGAACATTAAATTAAGAACAGAGAAAGCTTGATGATGCACTAAGGAGTGATAGTCACAGCCCATAGACTGTAAGCTCAGCCCCGGGTTATGGGAGACTTCAACCAGGGCCAAATCATCTGGGAAACAATGGACCTAAGATGAGATGAAACATGGAGAGCAAAGGTTGTAGAAGTAGTAGAGAGGAACTTCCTGACGCAACATGTCAGGGAGGGAACAAGGAGAAGGGTGGTGACCCACCAGCTGGGACACACCTGGTCTTCACACACAATAAGATGGACGTTGAAAACATTCACTATGGAATACTATTAGGAGCCAGTGACCACTGTTTTAATCTTAGAATACACAGCTCGTCCTCATGTTTAGATAATACTTATGTGACTATGTGCACCATCGTACACACATAGACTTAATGAACAATTATGTAACGGACTGTTGTACAAGACCTAGCATTTCCCCTTCCCCCTTCCCCTTCCCCCTCCCCCCCCCCTGTTCATCCCTCCCCATATTTCCTTCCCCTTCCCCCTCCCCTGTGTCGCGCCCGGCCCTCATCTGCCATAAAACTATGGAGTCAAGTGTCCTTAGGCAAGTGAGACCGTCGCAGGCCATACGTCCCCTTCCCCAATCCTCCTCCCCGATCCTCCTCCTCAGCCCGTTCCCCAACCGTATTCCCCTTCTCTCCTGTCTCCTCTATAGCCATTGACAAATGAGGGGCAATAAACTCAGTCGGTGCCATATACATACCCTGCTCCGCTTTCCTTGGATGTAACCGTGGGAACGTGCTAGAAATCTACTGTAGGGAAACAGGCCCCTTCAGGGCAGGCCTATAGCCTATCCTGGAGGGATAGGCTATAGGCTATGTGGTGGGACAACCACACTGTGGGACAACCACACTGTGGGACAACCACACTGTGGTACAACCACACTGTGGGACAACCACACTGTGGGACAACCTCACTGTGGGACAATCACACTGTGGGACAACCACACTGTGGGACAACCACACTGTGGGACAACCACACTGGGACAACCACACTGTGGGAAAACCACACTGTGGGACAACCACACTGTGGGACAACCACACTGTGGTACAACCACACTGTGGGACAACCACACTGTGGGACAACCACACTGTGGGACAACCACACTGTGGGACAACCACACTGTGGGACAACCACACTGTGGGACAACCACACTGTGGGACAACCACACTGTGGGACAACCACACTGTGGTACAACCACACTGTGGGACAACCACACTGTGGGACAACCACACTGTGGGACAACCACACTGGGACAACCACACTGTGGGACAACCACACTGTGGGACAACCACACTGTGGGACAACCACACTGTGGGACAACCACACTGTGGTACAACCACACTGTGGGACAACCACACTGTGGTACAACCACACTGTGGGACAACCACACTGTGGTACAACCACACTGTGGGACAACCACACTGTGGTACAACCACACTGTGGGACAACCACACTGTGGGACAACCACACTGTGGGACAACCACACTGTGGGACAACCACACTGTGGTACAACCACACTGTGGGACAACCACACTGTGGTACAACCACACTGTGGGACAACCACACTGTGGGACAACCACACTGTGGTACAACCACACTGTGGTACAACCACACTGTGGTACAACCACACTGTGGTACAACCACACTGTGGTACAACCACACTGTGGGACAACCACACTGTGGGACAACCACACTGTGGGACAACCACACTGTGGGACAATCACACTGTGGGACAACCACACTGTGGGACAACCACACTGTGGGACAACCACACTGTGGGACAACCTCACTGTGGGACAACCACACTGTGGGACAACCACACTGTGGTACAACCACACTGTGGGACAACCACACTGTGGTACAACCACACTGTGGTACAACCACACTGTGGGACAACCACACTGTGGGACAACCACACTGTGGGACAACCACACTGTGGGACAACCACACTGTGGGACATATCTGGCCTCCCTCGGCCGCTGATAGCAACGGCGTCTTGAATAAAGTTATTTCATATCAAGCTTGGCCCCTGGGCCCCTGGGCCCTGGCCCCTGGGCCCTGGCCCCTGGGCCCTGGCCCCTGGGCCCTGGCCCCTAGGCCCCTAGGCCCTGGCCCCTGGGCCCTGGGCCCCTGGAACCTGGCCCCTGGGCCCTGGCCCCTGGGGCCCTGGCCCCTGGGCCCCAGACCCTGGGCCCTGGCCCCTGGGCCCCTGGCCCCTGGCCCCTGGCCCCTGGCCCCCTGGGCCCTGGCCCCTGGCCCCTGGGCCCTGGCCCCTGGGCCCCTGGCCCCTGGGCCCCTGGCCCCTGGGCCCTGGCCCCTGGCCCCTGGGCCCTGGCCCCTGGGCCCTGGCCCCTGGCCCCTAGGCCCTGGGCCCCTGGCCCCTGGGCCCTGGCCCCTGGCCCCTGGGCCCTGGCCCCTGGCCCCTGGGCCCTGGCCCCTGGGCCCTGGCCCCTGGCCCCTGGGCCCTGGGCCCTGGCCCCTGGCCCCTGGCCCCTGGGCCCTGGCCCCTGGGCCCTGGCCCCTGGGCCCTGGCCCCTAAGCCCCTGGGCCCTGGCCCCTGGGCCCCTGGCCCCTGGGCCCTCTTAGAGAGGGGAACTGCCGAGTACCACTCCAGGTATACTCCAGGGGATCAACAAGGGGCCACAAGACCTGGGGGGGCCCCACCAGGGGGCCACAAGACCTGGGGGGGGCCCCACCAGGGGACCACAAGACCTGGGGGCCCCCACTAGGGGGCCACAAGACCTGGGGCCCCCACCAGGGGACCACAAGACCTGGGGGCCCCCACCAGGGGACCACAAGACCTGGGGGCCCCCACCAGGGGGCCACAAGATCTTGGGGCCCCCCACCAGGGGACCACAAGACCTGGGGGCCCCCACCTGGGGACCACAAGACCTTGGGGTCCCCCCAGGGGACCACAAGACCTGGGGGCCCCCACTAGGGGGCCACAAGACCTGGGGGCCCCCACCAGGGGACCACAAGACCTGGGGGCCCCCACCAGGGGACCACAAGACCTGGGGGCCCCCACCAGGGGGCCACAAGATCTGGGGGCCCCCCACCAGGGGACCACAAGATCTGGGGGCCCCCACCAGGGGACCACAAGACCTGGGGGCCCCCACTAGGGGGCCACAAGACCTGGGGCCCCCACCAGGGGACCACAAGACCTGGGGGCCCCCACCAGGGGACCACAAGACCTGGGGGCCCCCACCAGGGGACCACAAGACCTGGGGGGCCCCACCAGGGGACCAACAGCCCGACACCACAAACAATTGACTACTAAGTCTGGGGACCGGCGCACCAGGGCCCTCGAGGGCCCTCGGGCACGTTGGTGTTCAGGTTTAAAAAGACGAATTTATACGCTGTTAATGGCTTTTACCGCCTAGAGTGTGTGGGGGGGGGGAGGAGACTGTCAGACACTTTACAATAGCGTATTAAGGCCCAATGGTGAGTTATAATGTGTACTCTCCTAGGTGTGCTTGCGGGGGTTGAGCGCTGGCTCTTTGGTCCCGCCTCTCAACCGTCAATAAACAGGTGTACAGGTTCCTGAGCCTACTGGGCTCTATCATATCTACATTGTAAACTGTGTATGGAGTCAGCCTCCACCACATTACTGCCTAATGCATTACATTTACTAACTACTCTGACACTGAAAAAGTTTTTTTAATGTCTCTGTGGCTCATTTTGTTACTCAGCTTCCACCTGTGTCTCCTTGTGCGTGTGCCACCCGTGTTAAATAATCCATCCTTGTCTACCCTGTCAATTCCCCTGAGATTTTTTGTATGTGGTGATCATGTCTCCCCTTACTCTTCTGTCTTCCAGTGTCGTAAGGTGCATTTCCCGCAGTCTTTCCTCGTAACTCATGCCTCTTAGTTCTGGGACTAGCCTAGTAGCATACCTTTAGACTTTTTCCAGCTTCGTCTTGTGCTTGACAAGGTACGGGCTCCATGCTGGGGCCGCATACTCCAGGATTGGTCTTACATATGTGGTATACCAGATTCTGAATAATTCCTTACACAGGTTCCTGAAGGCAGTTCTGATGTTAGCCAGCCTCGCATATGCAGCAGATGTTATTCTTTTTATGTGGGCTTCAGGAGACAGGTTTGGTGTGATATCAACTCCTAGATCTTTCTCTGTCCATTTCATTAAGTACTTCATCTCCTATTCTGTATCCTGTGTCTGGCCTCCTGTTTCCACCGCCTAGTTTCATTACTTTACATTTACTCCGGTTGAACTTAAGTAGCTATTTGCTGGACCATTCATTCAGTCTGGGTCATCTTGTAGCCTCCTACTATCTTCCTCTGCTTTAATACTCCTCATAATTTTTTGCAACATCAGCAAACAATGAGAGAAACGAGTCTATACCCTCTGGGAGATCATTTACATATATCAGAAACAGTATTGGTCCAAGAACTGACCCCTGCGGGACTCCACTCGTAACGTCTCGCCAATCTGAGACCTCACCCCTCACACTGACTCGTTGTCTTCTGTTGCTTAGGTACTCCCTTATTCAATGGAGTACCTTCCCTTTCACTCCAGCCTGCATCTTCAGCTTTTTCACTAGCCTCTTGTGTGGTACTGTGTCAAAGGCTTTCTGGTAATCCAAAAATATGCAATCTGCCCACCCCCTCTCTTTCTTGTCTAATTTTTGTTGCCTGGTCGTAGAATTCAATTAATCCTGTGAGGCAGGACCTGCCATCCCTGAACCCATGTTGATGCTGTGTTACAAAGTTCTTTCACTCCAGATGTTCTACAAGCTTTTTTCGCACAATTTTCTCCATCAGCTTGCATGGTATGCAGGTTAGGGACACTGGCCTGTAGTTCAGTGCTTCCTGTCTATCCCCTTTCTTGTATATCGGGACTACGTTTGCCGTCTTCCAAATTTTTGGCAGTTCTCCTGTTACCAGTGATTTGTTATACACAATGGAGAGTGGCAGGCACAGTTCTTCTGTTCCTTCCTTTAGTATCCATTGTGAGATTCCATCTGGGCCTATAGCCTTTGTCACATCCAACTCTAGCAAAATCTTCCTTACATCCCCACTGGTAATCTCAAACTCTTCCAGTGGTTCCAGGCTATCTATTCCCTCTCTTATCTCTGGAATTTCTTGCTCTAATGCGAAGACCTCCTGGAATTTCTTATTCAGTTCCTCGCACACTTCTTTGTCGTTTGTAGTGAATCCTTCTGCCCCTATCCTTAATTTCATAACCTGTTCCTTTACTGTTTTTTTTCTCCTAATGTGGCTATGCAGCAAGTTAGGCTGAGTCTTTGCCTTGCTTGCGATGTCATTTTCGTATTGTCTTTCTGCCTCTCTTCTCATCCTGACATATTCATTCCTGGCATTCTGGTATCTTTCTCTGCTCTCCAGTGTCCTGTTATTCCTATAGTTTCTCCATGCCCTTTTACGTTGCTGCTTAGCTAGCCTACATCTCAGATTAAACCATGGGTTTCTCATCTTCATTTCTCTGTTTTCCTTTTGGACTGGGACAAACTTGTCTGCCGCCTCCTTGGGTAATCAGGTCAAGACTTTACAAGAATACTTTAGGCCCCAATATAACTAAGGTCTTAAATAGGCTTCCAAGTGGTATATAGTCGTAATGGCTTGGCGCTTTCCCCCCCTGATAATTCCTGCACTCTTAGCGTGTACCTAGCAAGACACAGGGTACACACCTGGTACACCTCTCAGTGTAGATGTGTACCTCTTCCAGGTACCGTCTGGGGGGTACTCTTCCAGGTACCGTCTGGCGGGCCCTATGACTGGAATCTTCACTCTAAGTTACCTCTAAGTTATAAATGATGTATGTATGTATATATGGATGTAATGCATATATAACGTGCATACGGGGAAAACAACATTGAAAAATAAAGAGATTAGTGAACGCGTTTTTGACCCGTAGTACAGACCTTACTCTGAGCAACATGAGGGGAGAGTGAAGAACACGAGGGGGAGAGTGAAGAACACGAGGGGAGAGTGAAGAACACGAGGGGAGAGTGAAGAACACGAGGGGAGAGTGAAGAACACGAGGGGAGAGTGAAGAACACGAGGGGAGAGTGAAGAACACGAGGGGAGAGTGAAGAACACGAGGGGGAGAGTGAAGAACACGGGGGGAGAGTGAAGAACACGAGGGGAGAGTGAAGAACACGAGGGGAGAGTGAAGAACACGAGGGGAGAGTGAAGAACACGAGGGGGAGAGTGAAGAACACGAGGGGAGAGTAAAGAACACGGGGGGAGAGTGAAGAACACGGGGGGAGAGTGAAGAACACGAGGGGGAGAGTGAAGAACACGAGGGGGAGAGTGAAGAACACGAGGCGAGAGTGAAGAACACGAGGGGAGAGTGAAGAACACGAGGGGGAGAGTGAAGAACACGAGGGGAGAGTGAAGAACACGAGGGAAGAGTGAAGAACACGAGGGGAGAGTGAAGAACACGAGGGGGAGAGTGAAGAACACGAGGGGAGAGTGAAGAACACGAGGGGAGAGTGAAGAACACGAGGGGAGAGTGAAGAACACGAGGGGAGAGTGAAGAACACGAGAGGAGAGTGAAGAACACGAGGGGAGAGTGAAGAACACGAGAGGAGAGTGAAGAACACGAGAGGAGAGTGAAGAACACGAGAGGAGAGTGAAGAACAGAAGAACATGTGGTGCATTGAGCTCCTGACCATCTGGGTTCGAATCCTTCTGGGGTATGGAGTTTTCAGTTGCATATATTATAAATATAATATAATATATATATATATATATATATATATATATATATATATATATATATATATATATATATATATATATATATATATATATATATATATATATATATATATATATATATATATATATACTCACGTAGTTGTGCTTGCGGGGGTTGAGCTCTGGCTCTTTGGTCCCGCCTCTCAACTGTCAATCAACAGGTGTACAGGTTCCTGAGCCTACTGGGCTCTATCATATCTACATTGTAAACTGTGTATGGAGTCAGCCTCCACCTGGTGAGTGTATACTCACCAGAGTGTATAGAGAGTGTACTCACCACAGTGTACAGAGAGTGTACTCACCACAGTGTACAGAGAGTGTACTCACCACAGTTTACAGAGTGTACTCACCAGAGTGTACAGTGTACTCACGAGAGTGTACAGAGTGTACTCACGAGAGTGTACAGAGAGTGTACTCACCACAGTGTACTCACCAGAGTGTACAGAGTGTACTCACCAGAGTGTACAGAGAGTGTACTCACCAGAGTGTACAGAGTGTACTCACCAGAGTGTACTCACCAGAGTGTACAGAAAGTGTACTCACCAGAGTGTACAGAGAGTGTACTCACCAGAGTGTACAGTGTACTCACAAGAGTGTACAGAGAGTGTACTCACCAGAGTGTACAGAGAGTGTACTCACCAGAGTGTAAAGAGAGTGTACTCACCAGAGTGTACAGAGAGTACTCACCAGAGTGTACAGAGAGTACTCACCAGAGTGTACAGAGAGTGTACTCACCAGAGTGTACAGAGAGAGTACTCACCAGAGTGTAAAGAGAGTGTACTCACCAGAGTGTACTCACCAGAGTGTACAGAGAGTACTCACCAGAGTGTACAGAGAGTGTACTCACGAGTGTACAGAGAGTACTCACCAGTGTACAGAGAGTGTACTCACGAGTGTACAGAGAGTACTCACCAGAGTGTACAGAGAGTACTCACCAGAGTGTACAGAGAGTACTCACCAGAGTGTACAGAGAGTACTCACCAGAGTGTACAGAGAGTGTACTCACCAGAGTGTACAGAGAGTACTCACCAGAGTGTACAGAGAGTGTACTCACCAGAGTGTACAGTGTACTCACCAGAGTGTACATGTCGTGGTTCTCAGAAATGGTGGCGACAGTGGTCCAGGCGTGGTGGGTGAGGAAGGCCAGTCTGGCAGCGTTGTGTGACGAGTCCGGCGCTACTGTGCGGATGAAGCGAGGGTACGACGACCTGTCGCTCAGCGCCGGCGACACCGATCCGAACGACACCTGTCAACCGAACACACAGACAGACATTATTATTAACATCTTTACCGAGAAAAGATGCAATTTTGCCTAATCTGAATCATTAAGTTCTTAGTGTAAATCGTATTCACTGTCACACAGGACAGTGAAGTGCAAAATACAGGAAACAAAACACAATCAAATCTTCCCATAGTAGGAAAGCAGCATGTCAAGGATTTGGGAATAATGATGTCCGACGACCTAACGTTTAGGGAGCATAACCAAGCAAATATTGCGTCAGCCGGGAAAATGATCGGATGGATTACGAGAACTTTCAAATCCAGGGATCCCATCACAATGATTGTACTCTTCAAGTCACTTGTGTTGTCCCGTCTTGAGTACTGCTCAGTACTCACTTCCCCCTTCAGAGCAGGAGAGATTGCTGAAATTGAGGGAATACAGAGAACATATACGGCACGCATAGACGCGATAAAACACCTAAATTTTTGGGATCGTCTCAAAGCTCTCCAAATGTACTCAGTAGAAAGGAGACGAGAGAGATACCAAATAATATACACGTGGAAAATACTGGAGGGACAAGCCCCAAATCTGCACAGTAAAATAACAACGTACTGGAGTGAACGATATGGAAAAAAAATGCAGAATAGAACCAGTGAAGAGCAGAGGTGCCATGGGTACCTCTGAATCAGCTCTGAAACACTAAACATCAGAGGTCCGCGGTTGTTCAACACCCTCCCAGCGAGCATAAGAAATATTGCCGGAACAACCGTGGACATCTTCAAGAGGAAACTAGATAGTTTTCTTCAAGGAGTGCCGGACCAACCAGGCTGTGGTGGATATGTGGGCCTGTGGGCCGGGCTTGGGGAGTAGAAGAACTCCCCAAGCCAAGCCAAGCCAAGCCAAACCAACTGAGCCACACACAGTAAGGAGCTCTTGTGGAGGATGGAGTGAACAGTCACAGCTGTTTAGCATCGATCTCAATTTAAATAGAGCTGGAGGGACCATTATTTTCACAATTTTGGCACAAAACTTAACATTAAGTAGAGTTATTCTCTCATAACTAGAAGGTGGTGTTGGTTCCTCTCTCACGTTAACTACTCTGGGTCAGGATGATGGGCATGGCAGCACTTTGTACTACATGTAAGCCTTGTAGCAAGGCGTGAAATATAATAGTCAACAACAGAACACATAAAGGCAAAGTAAATGCCCCGAACCATATTTTGTTAATGCTAAATCCTTTGCCCGAGAGAATTTGGAGAGATTCAAGTCGCTCAACAAGATTTTTGCGAAGGTTGTTAATGAGATTGATATCATTGACCTCGATTGCAAGATATTTATTGGATATCAGGTCTCCCCCGGCCACTGCGGTAATATTATAGATCTCAGGGGGAAGAGAATGGGGGACAGGAACCCTTGTTTTATCAACAGAGATAATGACAACACATTCCAATATTTTCTTGGAAAGTGGCTCAAGCAATGCTTATAGTCTGGTGTTATTGTGGGGCGCCCCCCCCCCCCGTTAGTGTGTGGGGGGAGGCTGCACCCACCACCAGAGATCTGCCGCACCCACCACCAGAGATCTGCCGCACCCACCACCAGAGATCTGTCTCACTCACCGCCAGAGATCTGCCCCACCCACCACCAGAGATCTGCCTCACCCGCCACCAGAGATCTGCCCCACCCACCACCTGAGATCTGCTCCACCCACCACCAGAGATCTGCCTCACCCGCCACCAGAGATCTGCCCCACCCACCGCCAGAGATCTGCCTCACCCACCACCAGAGATCTGCCTCACCCACCGCCAGAGATCTGCCTCACCCGACACCAGAGATCTGCCGCACCCACCACCAGAAATCTGCCTCACCCACCACCAGAGATCTGCCTCACCCACCACCAGAGATCTGCCTCACCCACCACCAGAGATCTGCCGCACCCACCACCAGAGATCTGCCTCACCCACCGCCAGAGATCTGCCTCACCCACCACCAGAGATCTGCCTCACCCACCGCCAGAGATCTGCCTCACCCGACACCAGAGATCTGCCGCACCCACCACCAGAGATCTGCCGCACCCACCACCAGAGATCTGCCGCACCCACCACCAGAGATCTGCCACACCCACCGCCAGAGATCTGCCACACCCACCGCCAGAGATCTGCCACACCCACCGCCAGAGATCTGCCACACCCACCGCCAGAGATCTGCCACACCCACCGCCAGAGATCTGCCACACCCACCGCCAGAGATCTGCCACACCCACCGCCAGAGATCTGCGACACCCACCACCAGAGATCTGTGGCACACACCGCCAGAGATCTGCCGCACCCACAGCCAGAGATCTGCCACACCCACCACAAGAAATCTGCCGCACCTACAGCCAGAGATCTGCCACACCCACATCCAGAGATCTGCCACACCCACAGCCAGAAATCTGCCTCACCCACCGCCAGAGATCTGCCATACCCCCCACCAGAGATCTGCCGCACACATAGCCAGAGATCTGCTGCAACCACCACCAGAGATCTGCCGCACCCACCGCCAGTGATCAGCCACACCTACCACCAGAGATCTGCCGCACCCACCACCAGAGATCTGCCTCACGCACCACCAGAGATTTGCCTCACCCACTACCAGAGATCTGCCTCACCCACTACCAGAGATCTGCCTCACCCACCGCTAGAGATCTGCCCCACCCACCGCCAGAGATCTGCCGCACCCACAGCCAGAGATCTGTCCCACCCACCACCAGAGATCTGCCGCACCCACCACCAGAGATCTGCCCCACCCACCACCAGAGATCTGCCCTCCCACCACCAGAGATCTGCCCCACCCACCACCAGACATCTGCCGCACCCACCGCCAGAGATCTGCCCCACCCACCACCAGAGATCTGCCCCACCCACCGCCAGAGATCTGCCTCACCCACCACCAGAGATCTGCCTCACCCACCGCCAGAGATCTGCCCCACCCACCGCCAGAGATCTGCCCCACCCACCGCCAGAGATCTGCCCCACCCACCACCAGAGATCTGCCACACCCACCACCAGAGATCTGCCTCACCCACCGCCAGAGATCTGCCCCACCCACCACCAGAGATCTGCCCCACCCACCACCAGAGATCTGCCCCACCCACCACCAGACATCTGCCGCACCCACCGCCAGTGATCAGCCACACCTACCACCAGAGATCTGCCGCACCCACCACCAGAGATCTGCCTCACGCACCACCAGAGATTTGCCTCACCCACTACCAGAGATCTGCCTCACCCACTACCAGAGATCTGCCTCACCCACCGCTAGAGATCTGCCCCACCCACCGCCAGAGATCTGCCGCACCCACAGCCAGAGATCTGTCCCACCCACCACCAGAGATCTGCCGCACCCACCACCAGAGATCTGCCCCACCCACCACCAGAGATCTGCCCTCCCACCACCAGAGATCTGCCCCACCCACCACCAGACATCTGCCGCACCCACCGCCAGAGATCTGCCCCACCCACCACCAGAGATCTGCCCCACCCACCGCCAGAGATCTGCCTCACCCACCACCAGAGATCTGCCTCACCCACCGCCAGAGATCTGCCCCACCCACCGCCAGAGATCTGCCCCACCCACCGCCAGAGATCTGCCTCACCCACCACCAGAGATCTGCCACACCCACCACCAGAGATCTGCCTCACCCACCGCCAGAGATCTGCCCCACCCACCACCAGAGATCTGCCCCACCCACCACCAGAGATCTGCCCCACCCACCACCAGACATCTGCCGCACCCACCACCAGAGATCTGCCCCACCCACCACCAGAGATCTGCCCCACCCACCACCAGAGATCTGCCCCACCCACCACCAGAGATCTGCCCCACCCACCACCAGAGATCTGCCTCACCCACCACCAGAGATCTGCCCCACCCACCACCAGACATCTGCCGCACCCACCACCAGAGATCTGCCCCACCCACCGCCAGAGATCTGCCCCACCCACCACCAGAGATCTGCCCCACCCACCGCCAGAGATCTGCCCCACCCACCACCAGAGATCTGCCTCACCCACCACCAGAGATCTGCCTCACCCACCACCAGAGATCTGCCTCACCCACCACCAGAGATCTGCCCCACCCACCACCAGACATCTGCCGCACCCACCACCAGAGATCTGCCCCACCCACCGCCAGAGATCTGCCCCACCCACCACCAGAGATCTGCTTCACCCACCGCCAGAGATCTGCCCCACCCACCACCAGAGATCTGCCCCACCCACCACCAGAGATCTGTCCCACCCACCACAAGAGATCTGCCCCACCCACCACCAGAGATCTGCCCCACCCACCACCAGAGATCTGCCCCACCCACCGCCAGAGATCTGCCTCACCCACCACCAGAGATCTGCCCCACCCACCACCAGAGATCTGCCCCACCCACCACCAGAGATCTGCCTCACCCACCACCAGAGAACAGCCTCACCCACCGCCAGAGATCTGCCCCACCCACCACCAGAGATCTGCCCCACCCACCGCCAGAGATCTGCCTCACCCACCACCAGAGATCTGCCCCTCCCACCACCAGAGATCTGCCCCACCCACCACCAGAGATCTGCCTCACCCACCACCAGAGACCTGCCTCACCCACCACCAGAGATCTGCCTCACCCACCGCCAGAGATCTGCCTCACCCACCACCAGAGATCTGCCCCACCCACCACCAGAGATCTGCCCTACCCACCACCAGAGCTCTAGAGGCCACTAAATTACTTGTCTACTCACAGACCGGAACGACACCTGGCATGGTACTGAGGGTCGGGACATGTAATATTCTTGCGGATCATGTCTTTCCTAAACTGTTTATGTTATTAGGTAAATATTTTCAGTATGTGACACCGTTGTATCCGTCGCTGGTAACACCAGCTGCGTATGTTATCATTCGGTCCTACATCAAGCAAATACATTTTGTGTTATTTAATACAACCCGGGATTTATGAGATATACACTCACAACTGTGTATATCACCCCCTCACTCACTCACAACTGTGTTTATCTCCCCCCTCACTCACAACTGTGTATATCACCCCCCCTCACTCACAACTGTGTATATCTCCCCCTCACTCACAACTGTGTATATCACCCCCTCACTCACAACTGTGTATATCACCCCCTCACTCACAACTGTGTTTATCTCCCCCCTCACTCACAACTGTGTATATCACCCCCCCTCACTCACAACTGTGTATATCACCCCCTCACTCACAACTGTGTATATCTCCCCCCTCACTCACAACTGTGTATATCACCCCCTCACTCACAACTGTGTATATCTCCCCCCTCACTCACAACTGTGTATATCACCCCCTCACTCACAACTGTGTATATCTCCCCCCTCACTCACAACTGTGTATATCACCCCCTCACTCACAACTGTGTATATCCCCCCCTCACTCACAACTGTGTATATCACCCCCTCACTCACAACTGTGTATATCACCCCCCCCTCACTCACAACTGAGTATATCACCCCCTCACTCACAACTGTGTATATCTCCCCCCTCACTCACAACTGTGTATATCACCCCCTCACTCACAACTGTGTATATCACCCCCTCACTCACAACTGTGTATATCTCCCCCTCACTCACAACTGTGTATATCACCCCCTCACTCACTCACAACTGTGTATATCTCCCCCTCACTCACAACTGTGTATATCACCCCCTCACTCACAACTGTGTATATCATCCCCTCACTCACAACTGTGTATATCTCCCCCCTCACTCACAACTGTGTATATCTCCCCCCTCACTCACAACTGTGTATATCTCCTCACCCCCTCACTCACAACTGTGTATATCACCCCCCTCACTCACAACTGTGTATATCACCCCCCCTCACTCACAACTGTGTATATCTCCCCCTCACTCACAACTGTGTATATCACCCCCTCACTCACAACTGTGTATATCACCCCCCTCACTCACAACTGTGTATATCACCCCCTCACTCACTCACAACTGTGTATATCACCCCCTCACTCACAACTGTGTATATCACCCCCTCACTCACAACTGTGTATATCACCCCCCCTCACTCACAACTGTGTATATCACCCCCCCTCACTCACAACTGTGTATATCACCCCCTCACTCACAACTGTGTATATCACCCCCTCACTCACAACTGTGTATATCACCCCCCTCACTCACAACTGTGTATATCACCCCCCCTCACTCACAACTGTGTAAATCACCCCCCCTCACTCACAACGGTGTATATCACCCCCTCACTCACAACTGTGTATATCTCCCCCCTCACTCACAACTGTGTATATCACCCCCTCACTCACAACTGTGTATATCACCCCCCTCACTCACAACTGTGTATATCACCCCCCCTCACTCACAACTGTGTATATCACCCCCTCACTCACAACTGTGTATATCTCCCCCCTCACTCACAACTGTGTATATCTCCTCACCCCCTCACTCACAACTGTGTATATCTCCTCACCCCCTCACTCACAACTGTGTATATCTCCTCACCCCCTCACTCACAACTGTGTATATCACCCCCTCACTCACAACTGTGTATATCACCCCCTCACTCACAACTGTGTATATCTCCCCCTCACTCACAACTGTGTATATCTCCCCCTCACTCACAACTGTGTATATCACCCCCCTCACTCACAACTGTGTATATCACCCCCCCCTCACACACAACTGTGTATATCACCCCCTCACTCACAACTGTGTATATCACCCCCCCTCACTCACAACTGTGTATATCACCCCCTCACTCACAACTGTGTATATCACCCCCTCACTCACAACTGTGTATATCACCCCCCTCACTCACAACTGTGTATATCACCCCCCCTCACTCACAACTGTGTATATCACCCCCTCACTCACAACTGTGTATATCACCCCCTCACTCACAACTGTGTATATCACCCCCCCTCACTCACAACTGTGTATATCACCCCCTCACTCACAACTGTGTATATCTCCCCCCTCACTCACAACTGTGTATATCACCCCCTCACTCACAACTGTGTATATCACCCCCTCACTCACAACTGTGTATATCACCCCCTCACTCACAACTGTGTATATCTCCCCCTCACTCACAACTGTGTATATCTCCCCCCTCACTCACAACTGTGTATATCACCCCCTCACTCACAACTGTGTATATCTCCCCCCTCACTCACAACTGTGTATATCACCCCCCCTCACTCACAACTGTGTATATCACCCCCTCACTCACAACTGTGTATATCACCCCCCTCACTCACAACTGTGTATATCACCCCCTCACTCACAACTGTGTATATCTCCCCCCTCACTCACTCACAACTGTGTATATCACCCCCCCCCTCACTCACAACTGTGTATATCACCCCCTCACTCACAACTGTGTATATCTCCCCCTCACTCACAACTGTGTATATCACCCCCTCACTCACAACTGTGTATATCACCCCCCTCACTCACAACTGTGTATATCACCCCCCCTCACTCACAACTGTGTATATCTCCCCCCTCACTCACAACTGTGTATATCACCCCCCCTCACTCACAACTGTGTATATCTCCCCCTCACTCACAACTGTGTATATCTCCCCCTCACTCACAACTGTGTATATCACCCCCCCTCACTCACAACTGTGTATATCACCCCCTCACTCACAACTGTGTATATCTCCCCCTCACTCACAACTGTGTATATCACCCCCTCACTCACAACTGTTTATATCTCCCCCTCA
Organism: Procambarus clarkii; assembly: GCF_040958095.1. Taxonomy (NCBI): domain Eukaryota; kingdom Metazoa; phylum Arthropoda; class Malacostraca; order Decapoda; family Cambaridae; genus Procambarus; species Procambarus clarkii. The sequence goes on along the minus strand of NC_091199.1, from coordinate 4,559,463 downwards.
CTCACAACTGTGTATATCACCCCCCCTCATACACAACTGTGTATATCACCCCCCTCACTCACAACTGTGTATATCACCCCCCCTCATACACAACTGTGTATATCACCCCCCCTCATACACAACTGTGTATATCACCCCCCTCATACACAACTGTGTATATCACCCCCCCTCACTCACAACTGTGTATATCTCCCCCCTCACTCACAACTGTGTATATCACCCCCTCACTCACAACTGTGTATATCACCCCCCCTCATACACAACTGTGTATATCACCCCCCCTCATACACAACTGTGTATATCACCCCCCCTCATACACAACTGTGTATATCACCCCCTCATACACAACTGTGTATATCACCCCCTCACTCACAACTGTGTATATCACCCCCCCTCACACACAACTGTGTATATCACCCCCCTCACTCACAACTGTGTATATCATCCCCTCACTCACAACTGTGTATATCACCCCCTCACACACAACTGTGTATATCACCCCCTCACTCACAACTGTGTATATCACCCCCCTCACTCACAACTGTGTATATCATCCCCTCACTCACAACTGTGTATATCACCCCCTCACTCACAACTGTGTATATCACCCCCCCTCACTCACAACTGTGTATATCACCCCCCCCCCCCCCCTCACACACAACTGTGTATAGCACCCTCAGGCAATACAGAAGATGGCAGTGAAAGCCTCCATCATACACAGGGCTTCAGGGGGGCGGCATACACCGGGCTTCAGAGTCGAGGATATTGACCTGCAAGTCAAGCAGCCTAGGGTGTATTCTCAAGGATAATATACGCCAGCGAGGCAATACTCAGACCTCTGTTGGACCTTAATATACCAGCAGGAAAAATACAGAATACATGTCATTTGGGTCGTAATCCGTATTTCAAACAGGTGTTATTGATGCTAATACTCAAGGTAAGCTAATATACACTCACAGGTAGACCAATATACACTCACAGGTAGACCAATATACACTCCCAGGTAGACCAATATATACTCACAGGTAGACCAATACACACTCACAGGTAGACCAATATACACTCACAGGTAGACCAATATACACTCCCAGGTAGACCAATATATACTCACAGGTAGACCAATATACACTCACAGGTAGACCAATATACACTCACAGGTAGACCAATACACACTCACAGGTAGATCAATATACACTCACAGGTAGACCAATATATACTCACAGGTAGACCAATATATACTCACAGGTAGATCAATATATACTCACAGGTAGACCAATATACACTCCCAGGTAGACCAATATATACTCACAGGTAGACCAATATACACTCACAGGTAGACCAATATACACTCCCAGGTAGACCAATATATACTCACAGGTAGACCAATATATACTCACAGGTAGACCAATATATACTCACAGGTAGACCAATATACACTCCCAGGTAGACCAATATATACTCACAGGTAGACCAATATATACTCACAGGTAGATCAATATACACTCACAGGTAGACCAATATACACTCCCAGGTAGACCAATATATACTCACAGGTAGACCAATACACACTCACAGGTAGATCAATATATACTCACAGGTAGACCAATACACACTCACAGGTAGACCAATATACACTCCCAGGTAGACCAATATACACTCCCAGGTAGACCAATATACACTCACAGGTAGACCAATATACACTCCCAGGTAGACCAATATATACTCACAGGTAGACCCAATACACACTCACAGGTAGATCAATACACACTCACAGGTAGATCAATACACACTCACAGGTAGACCAATATACACTCACAGGTAGACCAATATACACTCACAGGTAGACCAATATACACACTCACAGGTAGACCAATATACACACTCACAGGTAGACCAATATACACACTCACAGGTAGACCAATATACACACTCACAGGTAGACCAATATATACTCACAGGTAGACCAATATACACACTCACAGGTAGACCAATATACACACTCACAGGTAAACCAATATATACTCACAGGTAGACCAATATACACACTCACAGGTAGACCAATATACACACTCACAGGTAGACCAATATATACTCACAGGTAGATCAATATACACTCACAGGTAGACTAATATACACACTCACAGGTAGACCAATATACACACTCACAGGTAGACCAATATACACTCACAGGTAGATCAATATACACTCACAGGTAGATCAATATACACTCACAGGTAGACTAATATACACACTCACAGGTAGACCAATATACACACTCACAGGTAGACCAATATACACTCACAGGTAGATCAATATATACTCACAGGTAGACCAATATACACACTCACAGGTAGACCAATATATACTCACAGGTAGATCAATATACACTCACAGGTAGACTAATATACACACTCACAGGTAGACCAATATACACTCACAGGTAGACCAATATACACTCACAGGTAGATCAATATACACTCACAGGTAGACTAATATATACTGTGACGGTAAAGCGTTGGTGTTCGGCTGTTTCAAAAGCTGGGGGCAGGGACTCGTCACATAACAAAAAAAAAAAAGAGAAGTTTGTCCTTTCGTCTGTGGTAAGGTAATGGGAAGACACAAAACACAAAGTATAAACAATGAAATTTTAATTACTCTAGAAAACAAGATATGAATAAAGACAATCTCGTAAAATTCAAAACAAGTCAACAAACAAAACAACATGAATAATTACTGGCAGTGAAAAGGTTACTCTAAGACAAGTAAGAGCAAGTAAAATAAATCAGTGAGGTGAGGTGCTGAGAATACTGGCTTCAAGCTGCCACCTCCCTTAGCACACGACAGCCAGGGCTTTGTCTACTATAGAGAGATGTCAACTCCAAGGAGCACAGGGATATTCTGAGGAGACGGCGTGCTGCTGGCCCAGACGTCGACTCCTGTGGTGGCGTGAGTGCAGGTGCGGCGACACACCAGCCAATCAGCAACAGGCAGGCGGAGAATAAGTAGTTTGCTGGTTTGACGGCGGGCGGTAGCCGGTGTGTCTGGTGGTGCAAGGTACGCTTTGCTTCCTGGGCAAAACGTTTGGCGATACTGGTGGACGTATCTTCAATATAGTATCTTGTACTTGAATGACGTAAATGTGTAGGGAAGAGCAGGCTCAATCTCTCTTGAAAGAGATTATCGTCACAATACTCACAGGTAGACCAATTTACACTCAAAGGTAGACCAATACACACTCACAGGTAAACCAATTTACACTCACAGGTAGACCAATATACACTCACAGGTAGAACAATATACACTCACAGGTAGACCAATATACACTCACAGGTAGACCAATATACACTCACAGGTAGACCAATATACACTCACAGGTAGACCAATATATACTCACAGGTAAACCAATATACACTCACAGGTAGACCAATATACACTCACAGGTAGAACAATATACACTCACAGGTAGACCAATATACACTCACAGGTAGACCAATATACACTCACAGGTAGACCAATATATACTCACAGGTAAACCAATATACACTCACAGGTAGACCAATACACACTCACAGGTAGACCAATACACACTCACAGGTAGACCAATACACACTCACAGGTAGACCAATTTACACTCAAAGGTAGACCAATATACACTCACAGGTAAACCAATTTACACTCAAAGGTAGACCAATATACACTCACAGGTAAACCAATTTACACTCACAGGTAGACCAATATACACTCACAGGTAAACCAATTTACACTCACAGGTAGACCAATATACACTCACAGGTAAACCAATTTACACTCACAGGTAGACCAATATACACTCACAGGTAGACCAATTTACACTCACAGGTAGACCAATATACACTCACAGGTAGACCAATATACACTCACAGGTAGACCAATATACACTCACAGGTAAACCAATTTACACTCACAGGTAGACCAATATACACTCACAGGTAGACCAATATACACTCACAGGTAGACCAATATACACTCACAGGTAGACCAATATACACTCACAGGTAAACCAATATACACTCACAGGTAGACCAATATACACTCACAGGTAGACCAATATACACACTCACAGGTAGACCAATATACACTCACAGGTAGACCAATATACACTCACAGGTAGACCAATATATACTCACAGGTAGACCAATATACACACTCACAGGTAGACCAATATACACTCACAGGTAGACCAATATACACTCACAGGTAGACCAATATACACTCACAGGTAGACCAATATATACACTCACAGGTATACCAATATACACTCACAGGTAGACCAATATACACTCACAGGTAGACCAATATACACTCACAGGTAGACCAATACACACTCACAGGTAGACCAATACACACTCATAGGTAGACCAATATATACACTCACAGGTAGACCAATATATACACTCACAGGTAGACTAATATATACTCTCAGGTAGACCAATACACACACACAGGTAGACCAATATACACATACAGGTAGACTAATATATACTCACAGATAGACTAATACACACTCACAGGTAGACCAATATATACTCACAGGTAGACCAATATACACTCACAGGTAGACCAATATACACTCACAGGTAGACCAATATACGCTCACAGGTAGACCAATATACACTCACAGGTAGACCAATATATACTCACAGGTAGACCAATATACACTCACAGGTAGATCAATATACACTCACAGGTAGACCAACACACACTCACAGGTAAACCAACACACGCTCACAGGTAGACCAACACACACTCACAGGTAGACCAACACACACTCACAGGTAGACCAACACACACTCACAGGTAGACCAACACACACACAGGTAGATCGACACACACTCACAGGTAGACCAACACACACTCACAGGTAGACCAACACACACTCACAGGTAGACCAATATACACTCACTGGTAGACCAATAATCTCTTGGAGGAAGAGGTCCTATGCAATGTCTGGGGAAGAGGGCCTATGCAATCTCTGGGGGGAAGATGTACTATGCATTCTCTGGAGAAGAGGTCCTATGCAATCTTTGGGGGAAGAGATCCTATGCAATTTCTGGGGGGGGGAGAGGTCCTATGCAATCTCTGGGGGGAAGAGCTAGGTCCTATGCAATTTCTGGTGGGAAGAGATCCTATGCAATCTCTTGGGGGGGGAAGAGGTCCTATGCAATCTCTGGGGGAAGAGATCCTATGCAATCTCTGGGGGAAGAGGTCTTATGCAATCTCTGGGGGGAAGAGGTCCTATGCAATCTCTGGGGGAAAGAGGTCCTATGCAATCTTTGGGGGAAGAGATCCTATGCAATTTCTGAGGGGAAGAGGACCTATGCAATATATGGGGGGGAAGAGGTTCTATGCAATCTTTGGGGGGAAGAGGTCCTATGCAATCTATAGGGTAAGAGGTCCTATAGAATATCAAGGATAGACGTCCTATAGAATTTCTGAAGAAATGATTCATATGGCTTACAGAATGAGTATGTACCTTGATGGGGTTCTGGGAGTTCTTCTACTCCCCAAGCCCGGCCCGAGGCCAGACTTGACCTGTGAGAGTTTGGTCCACTAGGCTGTTGCTTGGAGCGGCCCGCAGGCCCACATACCCACCACAGCCCGGTTGGTCCGGCACTCCTTGAAGGAAACAATCAAATTTCCTCTTGAAGATGTCCACGGTTGTTCCTGTAATATTTCTGATGCTCGCTGGGAGGACGTTGAACAACCGCGGACCTCTGATGTTTATACAGTGTTCTCTGATTGTGCCTATGGCACCTCTGCTCTTCACTGGTTCTATTCTGCATTTTCTTCCATATCGTTCACTCCGGTATGTTGTTATTTTACTGTGTAGATTTGGGTCCTGGCCCTCCAGTATTTTCCACGTGTATATTATTTGGTATCTCTCTCGTCTCCTTTCTAGTGAGTACATTTGGAGAGCTTTGAGACGACAGCAATAATTTCGGTGTTTTGTCGCCAATGAATATCTGTATCTGTAATAAAAATACTATATCTGAATTAAAGACTATGGCGACCTGTCACGGCACTGTTGCTTGGGTCCCTTGTCATACCCGCGAGGTGGAGGCTACTGCCTCAATGTTCAGCCGTAATCACAATATCTGTTGTTGTCTAACCGTATTACTAAGCCACTCTCACTACTCAATGTCTCGTCCTTGTAACACTGATGTGCCCCCAGATATGAGTTATTTGTCGAGGACACCTGCCACATGTGAGTATGGGGTGCACAGTACTGCCACTCACAGGATGAGTATTGGGTGCACAGTACTGCCACTCACAGGATGAGTATTGGTGCACAATACTGCCACTCACAGGATGAGTATGGGGTGCACAGTACTGCCACTCACAGGATGAGTATGGGGTGCACAGTACTGCCACTCACAGGATGAGTATGGGGTGCACAGTACTGCCACTCACAGGATGAGTATGGGGTGCACAGTACTGCCACTCACAGGATTAGTATGGGGTGCACAGTACTGCTACTCACAGCATGAGTATTGGTGCACAATACTGCCACTCACAGGATGAGTATGGGGTGCACAGTACTGCTACTCACAGCATGAGTATTGGTGCACAATACTGCCACTCACAGGATGAGTATGGGGTGCACAGCACTGCCACTCACAGGATGAGTATGGGGTGCACAGTACTGCCACTCACAGGATGAGTATGGGGTGCACAATAAACTACCACTCACAGGATGAGTATGAGGTGCAAAGTACTGCCACTCACAGGATGAGTATGGGGTGCACAATACTGCCACTCACAGGATGAGTATGGGGTGCACAGTACTGCCACTCACAGGATGAGTATGGGGTGCACAGTACTGCCACTCACAGGATGAGTAAGGGGGTGCACAATACTGCCACTCACAGGATGAGTATGGGGTGCACAGTACTGCCACTCACAGGATGAGTATGGGGTGCACAGTACTGCCACTCACAGGATGAGTATGGGGTGCACAGTACTGCTACTCACAGCATGAGTATTGGTGCACAATACTGCCACTCACAGGATGAGTATGGGGTGCACAGTACTGCCACTCACAGGATGAGTATGGGGTGCACAGTACTGCCACTCACAGGATGAGTATGGGGTGCACAGTACTGCCACTCACAGGATGAGTACGGGGTGCACAGTACTGCCACTCACAGGATGAGTACGGGGTGCACAGTACTGCCACTCACAGGATGAGTATGGGGTGCACAGTACTGCTACTCACAGCATGAGTATTGGTGCACAATACTGCCACTCACAGGATGAGTATGGGGTGCACAGTACTGCCACTCACAGGATGAGTATGGGGTGCACAGTACTGCCACTCACAGGATGAGTACGGGTTGCACAGTACTGCCACTCACAGGATGAGTACGGGGTGCACAGTACTGCCACTCACAGGATGAGTATGGGGTGCACAGTACTGCTACTCACAGCATGAGTATTGGTGCACAATACTGCCACTCACAGGATGAGTATGGGGTGCACAGTACTGCCACTCACAGGATGAGTATGGGGTGCACAGTACTGCCACTCACAGGATGAGTATGGGGTGCACAGTACTGCCACTCACAGGATGAGTATGGGGTGCACAATAAACTACCACTCACAGGATGAGTATGGGGAGCACAATATACTACCACTCACAGGATGAGTATGGGGTGCACAATAAACTACCACTCACAGGATGAGTATGGGGTGCACAATACACTACCAATCACAGGATGAGTATGGGGTGCACAATACACTACCACTCACAGGATGAGTATGGGGTGCACAATAAACTACCACTCACAGGATGAGTATGGGGAGCACAATAAACTACCACTCACAGGATGAGTATGGGGTGCACAGTACACTACCACTCACAGGAAGAGTATGAGGTGCACAATACACTACCACTCACAGGAAGAGTATGGGGAGCACAATACACTACCACTCATAGGAAGAGTATGGGGTGCACAATACACTACCACTCACAGGAAGAGTATGGGGTGCACAATACACTACCACTCACAGGAAGAGTATGGGGTGCACAATACACTACCACTCACAGGAAGAGTATGGGGTGCACAATACACTACCACTCACAGGAAGAGTATGGGGTGCACAATACACTACCACTCACAGGAAGAGTATGGGGTGCACAATACACTACCACTCACAGGAAGAGTATGGGGTGCACAATACACTACCACTCACAGGAAGAGTATGGGGTGCACAATACACTACCACTCACAGGATGAGTATGGGGTGCACAATACACTACCACTCACAGGAAGAGTATGGGGTGCACAATACACTACCACTCACAGGAAGAGTATGGGGTGCACAATACACTACCACTCACAGGAAGAGTATGGGGTGCACAATACACTACCACTCACAGGATGAGTATGGGGTGCACAATACACTACCACTCACAGGAAGAGTATGGGGTGCACAATACACTACCACTCACAGGAAGAGTATGGGGGTGCACAATACACTACCACTCACAGGAAGAGTATGGGGGTGCACAATACACTACCACTCACAGGAAGAGTATGGGGGTGCACAATACACTACCACTCACAGGAAGAGTATGGGGGTGCACAATACACTACCACTCACAGGAAGAGTATGGGGGTGCACAATACACTACCACTCACAGGAAGAGTATGGGGTGCACAATACACTACCACTCACAAGAAGAGTATGGGGTGCACAATACACTACCACTCACAGGAAGAGTATGGGGTGCACAATACACTACCACTCACAGGAAGAGTATGGGGGTGCACAATACACTACCACTCACAGGAAGAGTATGGGGTGCACAATACACTACCACTCACAGGAAGAGTATGGGGTGCACAATACACTACCACTCACAGGAAGAGTATGGGGGTGCACAATACACTACCACTCACAGGAAGAGTATGGGGGGTGCACAATACACTACCACTCACAGGAAGAGTATGGGGTGCACAATACACTACCACTCACAGGAAGAGTATGGGGTGCACAATACACTACCACTCACAGGAAGAGTATGGGGTGCACAATACACTACCACTCACAGGAAGAGTATGGGGGGTGCACAATACACTACCACTCACAGGAAGAGTATGGGGTGCACAATACACTACCACTCACAGGAAGAGTATGGGGGTGCACAATACACTACCACTCACAGGAAGAGTATGGGGGTGCACAATACACTACCACTCACAGGAAGAGTATGGGGGTGCACAATACACTACCACTCACAGGAAGAGTATGGGGGTGCACAATACACTACCACTCACAAGAAGAGTATGGGGTGCACAATACACTACCACTCACAGGAAGAGTATGGGGTGCACAATACACTACCACTCACAGGAAGAGTATGGGGTGCACAATACACTACCACTCACAGGAAGAGTATGGGGTGCACAATTCACTACCACTCACAGGAAGAGTATGGGGGTGCACAATACACTACCACTCACAGGAAGAGTATGGGGTGCACAATACACTACCACTCACAGGAAGAGTATGGGGGGTGCACAATACACTACCACTCACAGGAAGAGTATGGGGTGCACAATACACTACCACTCACAGGAAGAGTATGGGGAGCACAATACACTTCCACTCACAGGAAGAGTATGGGGTGCACAATACACTACCACTCACAGGAAGAGTATGGGGTGCACAATACACTACCACTCACAGGAAGAGTATGGGGTGCACAATACACTACCACTCACAGGAAGAGTATGGGGGTGCACAATACACTACCACTCACAGGAAGAGTATGGGGGTGCACAATACACTACCACTCACAGGAAGAGTATGGGGGTGCACAATACACTACCACTCACAGGAAGAGTATGGGGGTGCACAATACACTACCACTCACAGGAAGAGTATGGGGTGCACAATACACTACCACTCACAGGAAGAGTATGGGGTGCACAATACACTACCACTCACAGGAAGAGTGGTAGATTACTGTGCATCACTAACCAACAAAAGGTATAAAATACAATTAATTATTTTAATGATTATTTTATACAAATTTGAGAGATTAATTGTTACAATCTAAGCAGAACAACTCACAATCACAACGTTTCGTTCACCTTCGTTCAGAACGATAGAGTGTACACAGGGTTGACCGACAACGTGTGAGGCTGTGAGACAGGCGGGATATTGATATAATCCGTGCACAATGACAACAATGAAGGCGGTGCAACATGACCCAAGTGAAGAGTGACAATCATGTGAAGATGCCTCAACACATTCATTATACACGGCCGCTGCGTTCACCAATTATAATGAGTGACATCTATAACATATTCTGATGCTCCATTATGGAGATGTCCATCACTTTGTGAAGCAATTTACCTACGTTCCCCCTCAATATATAGAAAATGCTTGGTTAAATATATATATATATATATATATATATATATATATATATATATATATATATATATATATATATATATATATATATATATATATATATATATATGTCGTACCTAATAGCCAGAACGCACTTCTCAGCCTACTATTCAAGGCCCGATTTGCCTAATAAGCCAAGTTTTCATGAATTAATGTTTTTTCGTCTACCTAACCTACCTAACCTAACCTAACCTAACCTAACCTAACCTGTATATATATATATATGTGTATATATATATATATATATATATATATATATATATATATATATATATATATATATATATATATATATATACATATATATATATATATATATATATATATATATATATATATATATATATATATATATATATATATATATATATATATACACACATATATGTTGTACCTAGTAGCCAGAATGCACTATTGGCCTACTATGCAAGGCTCGATTTGCTTAATAAGCCAAGTTTTCATGAATTTATATATTTTTCCTTATTTTTTCTTATGAAATGATAAATCTATCCATTTCATTATGTATGAGTTCATTTTATTTTATGAGTTGAAACTAACATAGGTATATGACCGAACCTAACCAACCCTACCTAACCTAACCAACCCTACCTAACCTAACCAACCCTACCTAACCTAACCAACCCTACCTAACCTAACCTAACCTAACCTAACCAACCCTACCTAACCTAACCAACCCTACCTAACCTAACCAACCCTACCTAACCTAACCTACTCTACCTAACCTAACCTAACCTAACCAACCCTACCTAACCTAACCAACCCTACCTAACCTAACCAACCCTACCTAACCTAACCAACCCTACCTAACCTAACCTACCCTACCTAACCTAACCAACCCTACCTAACCTAACCTACCCTACCTAACCTAACCAACCCTACCTAACCTAACCAACCCTACCTAACCTAACCAACCCTACCTAACCTAACCAACCCTACCTAACCTAACCAACCCTACCTAACCTAACCTACCCTACCTAACCTAACCAACCCTACCTAACCTAACCTACCCTACCTAACCTAACCTACCCTACCTAACCTAACCAACCCTACCTAACCTAACCTACCCTACCTAACCTAACCAACCCTACCTAACCTAACCAACCCTACCTAACCTAACCAACCCTACCTAACCTAACCAACCCTACCTAACCTAACCAACCCTACCTAACCTAACCAACCCTACCTAACCTAACCAACCCTACCTAACCTAACCAACCCTACCTAACCTAACCAACCCTACCTAACCTAACCTACCCTACCTAACCTAACCAACCCTACCTAACCTAACCAACCCTACCTAACCTAACCAACCCTACCTAACCTAACCAACCCTACCTAACCTAACCAACCCTACCTAACCTAACCAACCCTACCTAACCTAACCAACCCTACCTAACCTAACCTACCCTACCTAACCTAACCAACCCTACCTAACCTAACCTACCCTACCTAACCTAACCTACCCTACCTAACCTAACCAACCCTACCTAACCTAACCAACCCTACCTAACCTAACCTACCCTACCTAACCTAACCTACCCTACCTAACCTAACCAACCCTACCTAACCTAACCAACCCTACCTAACCTAACCAACCCTACCTAACCTAACCAACCCTACCTAACCTAACCAACCCTACCTAACCTAACCTACCCTACCTAACCTAACCAACCCTACCTAACCTAACCTACCCTACCTAACCTAACCAACCCTACCTAACCTAACCAACCCTACCTAACCTAACCAACCCTACCTAACCTAACCAACCCTACCTAACCTAACCAACCCTACCTAACCTAACCAACCCTACCTAACCTAACCAACCCTACCTAACCTAACCAACCCTACCTAACCTAACCAACCCTACCTAACCTAACCTACCCTACCTAACCTAACCAACCCTACCTAACCTAACCTACCCTACCTAACCTAACCTACCCTACCTAACCTAACCAACCCTACCTAACCTAACCAACCCTACCTAACCTAACCTACCCTACCTAACCTAACCTACCCTACCTAACCTAACCAACCCTACCTAACCTAACCAACCCTACCTAACCTAACCAACCCTACCTAACCTAACCAACCCTACCTAACCTAACCAACCCTACCTAACCTAACCTACCCTACCTAACCTAACCAACCCTACCTAACCTAACCTACCCTACCTAACCTAACCAACCCTACCTAACCTAACCTAACCTAACCTAACCTAACCAACCCTACCTAACCTAACCTACCCTACCTAACCTAACCAACCCTACCTAACCTAACCAACCCTACCTAACCTAACCTAACCTAACCTAACCTAACCAACCCTACCTAACCTAACCTACCCTACCTAACCTAACCAACCCTACCTAACCTAACCTAACCTATCTAAACTTAACCTAAACTAACATAACTAAGTCAACAATTTATGTTCTTGATGTAATATAATGATAAAAATTAAAAAAAAGCAATTGGAAACAATTTATTGAAAATAAAGAAAATCACTCGGCCTATTAGGCAAATCGGGCCTTGCATAATAGGCCGAGAAGTATGTTCTAGCTACTAGGTACGACATATATATATATATATATATATATATATATATATATATATATATATATATATATATATATATATTATTAAATATGACCGAAAGAGTAAGATTAATAATTCTAACACGAATTTTCTAAATATTTCTAATGTTTCTTTTCACTGTCGATGGTAATTGAGAAATCAATTCTCCAAAATTCATTTTTATTTCTAGTCTGACGTGACATTTGAACGCGTTTCGTAATAACTTATTACATTTTCAAAGACTTTAGTTTACACACACACAACTATAACCTGCAAACACTAAACAGAGTTTAAACAGCTTTCATTTTATACCTGCATTTGGGTGAGGTGATATGTTACAACAGTTTTGGATGAGGTGAAAACAAACTTTCAACACAAGGCAGAACATGAAACAATGGGTATAATATTTTGTAAGTTAAAGGGAAGAATGGAAGTAACTGTAAAGGGCCTATTGGCCCATATTTCTTGATGCTTCTATATTGGAGCGGAGTCTTGAAGTTGATAGAATATAGTTGTGCATTAATTGGCTGTTGATTGCTGGTGTCGACTTCTTAATGTGTAGTGCCTTGCAGATATCTAGCCGCCTGCTATCGCTGTATCTATCGATGGTTTCCGTGTTTTTTGTTAACATTTCTCTGGTGATGGTCTGGTTGTGGGAAGAGATTATATGTTCCTTAATGGAGCCCTGTTGTTTATGCATCTTGATGTGGGTGTTTAACTATTTGACCTGCTCCACCTGATGTGGGGGGTGGTCCACACCACCCACGACTGGTGGGCGTGTGGACCAGAGCATGACACTAATAACGACCCGATCAAGGCACGAGAGCACGATATCACACACGACACGAACGACCACAGAACAACACATAACCACCACAGAACAACACATAACCACCACAGAACAACACATAACAACAACAGAACAACACATAACCACCACAGAACAACACATAACGACCACAGAACAACACATAACCACCACAGAACAACACATAACAACAACAGAACAACACATAACCACCACAGAACAACACATAACCACCACAGAACAACACATAACGACCACAGAACAACACATAACGACCACAGAACAACATAACAACCACAGAACAACACATAACCACCACAGAACAACATAACAACAACAGAACAACACATAACCACCACAGAACAACACATAACCACCACAGAACAACACATAACCACCACAGAACAACACATAACCACCACAGAACAACATAACAACCACAGAACAACACATAACAACCACAGAACAACACATAACCACCACAGAACAACACATAACAACCACAGAACAACATAACAACCACAGAACAACACATAACAACCACAGAACACATAACCACCACAGAACAACACATAACGACCACAGAACAACACATAACCACCACAGAACAACACATAAGGACCACAGAACAACACATAACCACCACAGAACAACACATAACCACCACAGAACAACACATAACCACCACAGAACAACACATAACCACCACAGAACAACACATAACCACCACAGAACAACATAACAACCACAGAACAACACATAACAACCACAGAACAACACATAACCACCACAGAACAACACATAACAACCACAGAACAACACATAACCACCACAGAACAACACATAACAACCACAGAACAACACATAACGACCACAGAACAACACATAACAACCACAGAACAACACATAACCACCACAGAACAACACATAACAACCACAGAACAACACATAACGACCACAGAACAACACATAACAACCACAGAACAACACATAAGGACCACAGAACAACACATAACGACCGCAGAACAACACATAACAACCACAGAACAACACATAACAACCACAGAACAACACATAACGACCACAGAACAACATAACAACCACAGAACAACACATAACAACCACAGAACAACACATAACCACCACAGAACAACACATAACAACCACAGAACAACATAACAACCACAGAACAACACATAACCACCACAGAACAACACATAACCACCACAGAACAACACATAACAACCACAGAACAACACATAACGACCACAGAACAACACATAACAACCACAGAACAACATAACAACCACAGAACAACACATAACCACCACAGAACAACACATAACAACCACAGAACAACACATAACGACCACAGAACAACACATAACAACCACAGAACAACACATAACGACCACAGAACAACACATAACAACCACAGAACAACATAACAACCACAGAACAACACATAACCACCACAGAACAACACATAACCACCACAGAACAACATAACAACCACAGAACAACACATAACCACCACAGAACAACACATAACCACCACAGAACAACATAACAACCACAGAACAACATAACAACCACAGAACAACACATAACAACCACAGAACAACATAACAACCACAGAACAACACATAACCACCACAGAACAACACATAACAACCACAGAACAACATAACAACCACAGAACAACATAACAACCACAGAACAACACATAACCACAGAACAACATAACAACCACAGAACAACACATAACAACCACAGAACAACATAACAACCACAGAACAACATAACAACCACAGAACAACACATAACAACCACAGAACAACACATAACAACAACAGAACAACACATAACCACCACAGAACAACATAACAACAACAGAACAACACATAACAACCACAGAACAACATAACAACCACAGAACAACACATAACAACCACAGAACAACACATAACAACCACAGAACAACACATAACCACCACAGAACAACATAACAACCACAGAACAACACATAACCACCACAGAACAACACATAACCACCACAGAACAACATAACAACCACAGAACAACATAACAACCACAGAACAACACATAACAACCACAGAACAACATAACAACCACAGAACAACACATAACCACCACAGAACAACACATAACAACCACAGAACAACATAACAACCACAGAACAACATAACAACCACAGAACAACACATAACCACAGAACAACATAACAACCACAGAACAACACATAACAACCACAGAACAACATAACAACCACAGAACAACATAACAACCACAGAACAACACATAACAACCACAGAACAACACATAACAACAACAGAACAACACATAACCACCACAGAACAACATAACAACAACAGAACAACACATAACAACCACAGAACAACATAACAACCACAGAACAACACATAACAACCACAGAACAACATAACAACCACAGAACAACATAACAACCACAGAACAACATAACAACCACAGAACAACATAACAACCACAGAACAACATAACAACAACAGAACAACACATAACCACCACAGAACAACATAACAACCACAGAACAACATAACAACCACAGAACAACACATAACCACCACAGAACAACACATAACAACCACAGAACAACACATAACAACCACAGAACAACACATAATCACCACAGAACAACACATAACCACCACAGAACAACATAACAACCACAGAACAACATAACAACCACAGAACAACACATAACCACCACAGAACAACACATAACAACCACAGAACAACATAACAACAACAGAACAACACATAACCACCACAGAACAACACATAACAACCACAGAACAACACATAACCACCACAGAACAACACATAACACCACAGAACAACATAACAACACAGAACAACACATAACCACCACAGAACAACATAACAACAACAGAACAACACATAACCACCACAGAACAACACATAACAACCACAGAACAACATAACAACAACAGAACAACACATAACTACCACAGAACAACATAACAACCACAGAACAACACATAACTACCACAGAACAACATAACCACCACAGAACAACACATAACCACCACAGAACAACACATAACAACCACAGAACAACACATAACGACCACAGAACAACACATAACCACCACAGAACAACACATAACAGACCACAGACACATACACACATAACCACCACAGAACAACACATAACACCACAGAACAACATAACAACCACAGAACAACACATAACCACCACAGAACAACACATAACAACCACAGAACAACATAACAACCACAGAACAACACATAACAACCACAGAACAACACATAACCACCACAGAACAACACATAACAACCACAGAACAACACATAACCACCACAGAACAACACATAACCACCACAGAACAACACATAACCACCACAGAACAACACATAACAACCACAGAACAACACATAACGACCACAGAACAACACATAACAACCACAGAACAACATAACAACCACAGAACAACACATAACCACCACAGAACAACACATAACAACCACAGAACAACACATAACGACCACAGAACAACACATAACAACCACAGAACAACACATAACAACCACAGAACAACACATAACAACCACAGAACAACATAACAACCACAGAACAACACATAACAACCACAGAACAACACATAACCACCACAGAACAACACATAACCACAGAACAACATAACACCACAGAACAACATAACAACCACAGAACAACACATAACCACCACAGAACAACACATAACCACCACAGAACAACACATAACAACCACAGAACAACACATAACGACCACAGAACAACACATAACAACCACAGAACAACATAACAACCACAGAACAACACATAACCACCACAGAACAACACATAACAACCACAGAACAACACATAACGACCACAGAACAACACATAACAACCACAGAACAACACATAACCACCACAGAACAACACATAACAACCACAGAACAACATAACAACAACAGAACAACACATAACCACCACAGAACAACACATAACAACCACAGAACAACATAACAACCACAGAACAACACATAACAACCACAGAACAACACATAACCACCACAGAACAACACATAACAACCACAGAACAACATAACAACCACAGAACAACACATAACCACCACAGAACAACACATAACCACCACAGAACAACACATAACAACCACAGAACAACACATAACGACCACAGAACAACACATAACAACCACAGAACAACATAACAACCACAGAACAACACATAACCACCACAGAACAACACATAACAACCACAGAACAACACATAACGACCACAGAACAACACATAACAACCACAGAACAACACATAACGACCACAGAACAACACATAACAACCACAGAACAACATAACAACCACAGAACAACACATAACCACCACAGAACAACACATAACCACCACAGAACAACATAACAACCACAGAACAACACATAACCACCACAGAACAACACATAACCACCACAGAACAACATAACAACCACAGAACAACATAACAACCAACAGAACAACACATAACCACCACAGAACAACATAACAACACAGAACACATACAACAACAGAACAACACATAAGCACCACAGAACAAACCATAACAACACAGAACAACACATAACACCACAGAACAACATAACACCACAGAACAACACATAACCACCACAGAACACACATAACAACCACAGAACAACATAACAACAACAGAACAACACATAACCACCACGACAACAAATAACAACACAGAACAACATAACGAACCCACAGAACAACACATAACCACCACAGAACAACATAACAACCACAGAACAACACATACCACCACAGAACAACACATACCAACCACAGAAAACATAACAACAACAGAACAACACATAACACCACAGAACAACACATAACCAACCACAGAACAACACATAACAACCACAGAACAACACATAACAACCACAGAACAACACTAACACCACAGAACAGACACATACCACCACAGAACACACATAACAACCACAGAACAACACATAACTACCACAGAACAACAATAACCACCACAGAACAACCATAAACAACCACAGAACAACACATAACACCACAGAACAACACTAACAACCACATAACAACACATAACGACCACAGAACAACACATAACAACCCAGAACAACACATACACAACCCACAGAACAACACATAACACCACAGAACAACATACAACAACAGAACAACACATAACCACCAGAACAACACATAACAACCACAGAACACATAACAACCACAGACACACATAACGAACCACAGAACAACACATACCACCACAGAACAACACATAACAGACCACAGAACAACACATAACCACCACAGTACAACCACACTAACCACCACAGAACAACACATAACAACCACAGAACAACATAACAACCACAGAACAAACACATAACCACCACAGAACAACACATAACAACCACAGAACAACACATAACAACCACAGAACAACCATAACAACCACAGACAACATAACCACATAACAACACTAGCACACAAACATATAACAACCACAGAACAACACATAACAACCACAGAACAACACATAACCACCACAGAACAACATAACAACACAGAACAACACATAACAACCACAGACCAACACATAACAACCACAGAAACAACACATAACAACCACAGACAACACTAACAACCACAGAACAACATAACAACACAGAACAAACATAACAACCACAGAACAACACATAACAACCACAGAACAACATAACAACCACAGAACAACATAACACCACGAACACACATAACAACCACAGAACAACATAACAACCACCAGTGAACCAACCTAGCAACTAACATACACAGACACATAACACCACAGAACACACATAACAACCACAGAACAAACATAACAACCACAGAAACAACACATAACCACCACAGAACAACACATAACAACCACAGAACAACACATAACAACCACAGAACAACACATAACCACCACAGAACAACACATAACCACCACAGAACAACATAACAACCACAGAACAACATAACAACCACAGAACAACACATAACCACCACAGAACAACACATAACAACCACAGAACAACATAACAACAACAGAACAACACATAACCACCACAGAACAACATAACAACAACAGAACAACACATAACCACCACAGAACAACACATAACAACCACAGAACAACATAACAACAACAGAACAACACATAACTACCACAGAACAACATAACAACCACAGAACAACACATAACTACCACAGAACAACATAACCACCACAGAACAACACATAACCACCACAGAACAACACATAACAACCACAGAACAACATAACAACAACAGAACAACACATAACCACCACAGAACAACACATAACAACCACAGAACAACATAACAACAGAACAACACATAACCACCACAGAACAACACATAACAACCACAGAACAACATAACAACAACAGAACAACACATAACCACCACAGAACAACACATAACAACCACAGAACAACATAACAACAACAGAGCAACACATAACAACCACAGAACAACACATAACAACAACAGAACAACACATAACAACCACAGAACAACACATAACAACAACAGAACAACACATAACAACCACAGAACAACACATAACAACAACAGAACAACACATAACAACCACAGAACAACATAACAACAACAGAACAACACATAACAACAACAGAACAACACATAACAACCACAGAACAACATAACAACAACAGAACAACACATAACAACCACAGAACAACACATAACAACAACAGAACAACACATAACAACCACAAAGTAAACAACGCACCAATCAACTTCACAACAAACAAAGACAATAAGGAAAGCAGAGAAAAGATACAAAATAATCCCAGTAAACAAGGCGGACCTTCCAAGAACAAACCTATCATAGCAATGAACAATAATGAACCAGGAATGAACAATTATATAACATGAAAGAACAGTGATTGAAGAACTGTGAATTATATGATGATAAACTAATAAACTACGGTATAACTACACAGAACAATTGTATAACGTAAGAACAACTCCTGAACAACGACATAACAGCAATCTTCACTTGTGCAATACTGTGTTGCGGCCCGTGTTAGCATGTTGATTTTTATTCACAACTCCATTACAAGTTACAACTTCCCTTAACTCCTTAATGGAGGGTTTTAAGACGTCAGAAGCGGTGCTTTCTGGAGGCGTCAGGGGGTCTCCTTCGTCACCGTGTCAAGCCGCTGTCTTCCCAGACCCGCCGGATGGCACGTTGCTATGGCACCCGTTACACAGTTACGTGCCAGTGGAACAACGAGAGGAAAGAACACGAGTGGTATAACCCTTCTGTTCTTGTAATGTTGACATTGAGCAATACAAGTGGTGTATAACTGGTTGAATCCTTGTTGCAGCCTTCAGATCCTGATGTTGCAATGTTGCTCCTGTGCAACATTTGCGGTGCTAGAGTCATAATTATTTTATCAATCCGTGTAATATTCTGTGGTAAGGAAATATTTACATTGCTACTCTCATTTGTATGTTTTAAGTCTGGTGTGAGATGTCATTCCCTAATGTTCCCACATGACTCGCCGCCCGGCCGACAGGTATTTGGTGGCAGCAGTTATCACATTAATGATAACTTATGGTCATGTGGAAGTTGTCGTGTAAGTACTCTTGCCCTTGTCAAGTGACCCCTGGCTGCTGCCAGGGGTCACTTGACACTTCTCCAATCTCAGTGTATGATGACCTGACCGTCCAACTAACTATAGCCTGACAGTAACAGTTAGCTGTTTATATAGAAGGCTATAGATCTGGTATTACAAGGATGTGTATTGTATTAAAAACTGTCGTTTACTGTATGATACGCCTTGTGAGCAAAGCGTGCTGTGAGATGGTACGGTGACCTGAGTCTCCTGGAAAAGGTTTGTCCCAAGACATTAGCCGAGGGAGTGATGCATGCACAATTGTCACAACCTTCCTTTCAGTTTAATTCATTATATTAGACTCAATATTGCATATAATAATATACTAATAATAATAATAAAGACCCTGTTACATATCAATATTGTATATATTAATATACTAATAATAATAATAATAATAATAATAATAATAATAAAGAAACTGTTACGACTCAATATTGTATATAATAATTAACCTTGCTGAGGGACCTATGTAATTACATCAATAAGACTAAATGAGTCAACCACTCTGAGGCGACTACGGGCATATGAGTGAACTAGTTTCGTCTGGTAGTCCAGTAAGCTTTGTTAATTATCTTTGAAAATTAGTTTGTCAAGCAGCCATGGGTCAGCTTGCTTGCTGGCGGCAAGTTAGGTCAGAGATTAGTGAAGGATTGGCAGGCAGTGGAGACATAGAGACCACTCCCGAAGCCAGTACATCTCGGCCGGGAATTGTGCATTAAGGTAAAGATAGCTTGTTGAAGTTCAGTACAGTAATTGTTTAACTCCTCACTGCCTCTAGTGATAGGGATATGTCAGTTTTAGGCAGTGTTCAATTATAACTTGGTGTTTAATAAATGGCATTGAATTAATGGTGTTTACTGAGTTTTTTGCCCATTTATATATCTTTATTGTTGAATGCACGATCCTGTGTTATTCAAAAAGTTTCCTGTATATATATATATTTATATGGCAGGTAAAAGCTGCCACCTGTTACATGACCGTCGAACTAACTGTAGAATCCTGATTTAGTTGCATCACCAAATTCTTGTGTGCTCAACCACTTAGAGTGGACGGTAGAGCGACAGTCTCGCTTCATGCAGGTCGGCGTTCAATCCCCGAGCGTCCACATAAGGTTGGCCACCATTCCTTCCTCCCCGTCCCATCCCTAACCCTTATCCTGACTCCTTCCCAGTGATATAGAGTCGTAATTTCTCCAAATAATTCCCTCCCTCCCGGAGATTCTTGTCTCAGCTAGTCTATAGTCATCTTTGCAATGATACTCTACACCCAGAAGTTAGATGAAGACTTTGCAACACTCTCCGTCTTAACACGAGCAACACAACTACTCCGATGCTCGCGGAGTTCAGAACACAAACATGATAAATACCTCCAAAGTATACCTGATCAACCAGGCTGTGATTCACATGTGAGGATGCCTGTAGCTCCGAGGATGCCGGGCCGCAGGGGCGTCGATCCCTGGCACCTAGACACAGTAACTGTACCACCCAGCCATGGTACAGTGGTACTACACGGTACTAACACCACACTACCACAATGAACGGAGTTATGTATACTCCCAGGGTAAGGTACACTCCCAGGGTAAGGTACACTCCCAGGGTAAGGTACACTCCCAGGGTAAGGTACACTCCCAGGGTAAGGTATACTCCCAGGGTAAGGTATACTCCCAGGGTAAGGTACACTCCCAGGGTAAGGTACACTCCCAGGGGAAGGTATACTCCAGGGGTAAGGTACACTCCCAGTGTAAGGTACACTCCCAGGGTAAGGTACACTCCCAGGGTAAGGTACACTCCCAGGGTAAGGTACACTCCCAGGGTAAGGTACACTCCCAGGGTAAGGTACACTCCCAGGGTAAGGTACACTCCCAGGGGAAGGTATACTCCAGGGGTAAGGTACACTCCCAGTGTAAGGTATACTCCCAGGGTAAGGTATACTCCCAGGGTAAGGTATACTCCCAGGGTAAGGTACACTTCCAGGGTAAGGTATACTCCCAGGGTCAGGTATACTCCCAGGGTAAGGTACACTCCCAGGGTAAGGTATACTCCCAGGGTAAGGTATACTCCCAGGGTAAGGTACACTCCCAGTGTAAGGTACACTCCCAGGGTAAGGTATACTCCCAGGGTAAGGTATACTCCCAGGGTAAGGTATACTCCCAGGGTAAGGTACACTGCCAGGGTAAGGTATACTCCCAGGGTATGGTATACTCCCAGGGTAAGGTACACTCCCAGGGTAAGGTACACTCCCAGGGTAAGGTACACTCCCAGGGTAAGGTACACTCCCAGGGTAAGGTATACTCCCAGGGTAAGGTATACTCCCAGGGTAAGGTACACTCCCAGGGTAAGGTACACTCCCAGGGTAAGGTATACTCCCAGGGTAAGGTACACTCCCAGTGTAAGGTACACTCCCAGGGTAAGGTACACTCCCAGGGTAAGGTACACTCCCAGGGTAAGGTACACTCCCAGGGTAAGGTGTACTCCCAGGGGTAAGGTACACTCCCATGGTAAGGTACACTCCCAGGGTAAGGTACACTCCCAGGGGTAAGGTGTACTCCCAGGGTAAGGTACACTCCCAGGGTAAGGTACACTCCCAGGGTAAGGTACACTCCCAGGGAAAGGTACACTCCCAGGGTAAGGTGTACTCCCAGGGTAAGGTACACTCCCAGGGTAAGGTGTACTCCCAGGGTAAGGTACACTCCCAGGGTAAGGTGTACTCCCAGGGTAAGGTACACTCCCAGGGTAAGGTACACTCCCAGGGTAAGGTACACTCCCAGGGTAAGGTACACTCCCAGGGTAAGGTACACTCCCAGGGAAAGGTACACTCCCAGGGTAAGGTGTACTCCCAGGGTAAGGTACACTCCCAGGGTAAGGTGTACTCCCAGGGTAAGGTACACTCCCAGGGTAAGGTGTACTCCCAGGGTAAGGTACACTCCCAGGGTAAGGTGTACTCCCAGGGTAAGGTACACTCCCAGGGTAAGGTACACTCCCAGGGTAAGGTGTACTCCCAGGGTAAGGTATACCGTGGGAGTATACCTCAGGGGGTGGAGGGAGCCACAAGAGGCAGTGGGCCACCACAAGCCCTTGAGCACGGCGGCTCCTCCTCCAGATATTGACCCTGCACCTCCCCGCTCCCTGCACCTCCCCGCTCCTGCACCTCCCCGCTCCTGCACCTCCCCGCTCCTGCACCTCCCCACTCCTGCACCTCCACGCTCCTGCCCCTCCCCGCTCCTGCACCTCCCCGCTCCTGCACCTCCCCACTCCTGCCCCTCCCCGCTCCTGCACCTCCACGCTCCTGCACCTCCCCGCTCCTGCCCCTCCCCGCTCCTGCCCCTCCCCGCTCCTGCACCTCCCCGCTCCTGCACCACCCCGCTCCTGCACCTCCCCGCTCCTGCACCTCCCCGCTCCTGCACCACCCCGCTCCTGCACCACCCCGCTCCTGCACCTCCCCGCTCCTGCACCTCCCCGCTCCTGCACCTTCCCGCTCCTGCACCTCCCCGCTCCTGCACCTTCCCGCTCCTGCCCCTCCTCGCTCCTACACCTCCCCGCTCCTGCACCTCCCCGCTCCTGCACCACCCCGCTCCTGCACCACCCCGCTCCTGCACCTCCCCGCTCCTGCACGTCCCCGCTCCTGCACCACCCCGCTCCTGCCCCTCCCCGCTCCTGCACCACCCCGCTCCTGCACCTCCCCGCTCCTGCACCTCCCCGCTCCTGCACCACCCCGCTCCTGCACCACCCCGCTCCTGCACCTCCCCGCTCCTGCACCTCCCCACACCTGCACCTCCCCGCTCCTGCACCTCCCCGCTCCTACACCTCCCCGCTCCTGCACCACCCCGCTCCTGCACCTCCCCGCCCCTGCCCCTCCCCGCTCCTGCACCTCCCCGCTCCTGCACCTCCCCGCTCCTGCACCACCCCGCTCCTGCACCTCCCCGCTCCTGCCCCTCCCCGCTCCTGCACCTCCCCACTCCTGCCCCTCTCTGCTCCTGCACCTCCCCACTCCTGCACTTCCCCGCTCCTGCACCTCCCCACTCCTGCCCCTCCCCGCTCCTGCACCTCCCCGCTCCTGCCCCTCCCCGCTCCTGCACCTCCCCGTTCCTGCACCTCCCCGCTCTTGCCCCTCCCCACTCCTGCCCCTCCCCGCTCCTGCACCTCCCCACTCCTGCCCCTCTCTGCTCCTGCACCTCCCCACTCCTGCACTTCCCCGCTCCTGCACCTCCCCACTCCTGCCCCTCCCCGCTCCTGCACCTCCCCGCTCTTGCCCCTCCCCGCTCCTGCACCTCCCCGTTCCTGCACCTCCCCGCTCCTGCCCCTCCCCGCTCCTGCCCCTCCCCGCTCCTGCACCTCCCCGCTCCTGCCCCTCCCCGCTCCTGCACCTCCCCGCTCCTGCACCTCCACGCTCCTGCCCCTCCACGCTCCTGCACCTCCCCGCTCCTGCACCTCCCCGCTCCTGCACCTCCCTGCTCCTTGTTCAACGGGGGTATGGTCAACGGGAGTATGGTCAACGGGGGTATGGTCAACGTGGGTATGGTCAACGGGGGTATGGTCAACGGGAGTATGGTCAACGGGGGTATGGTCAACGTGGGTATGGTCAACGGGGGTATGGTCAACGGGAGTATGGTCAACGGGGGTATGGTCAACGGGAGTATGGTCAACGGGGGTATGGTCAACGGGGGTATGGTCAACGGCAGTATGGTCAACGGCAGTATGGTCAACGGGGATATGGTCAACGGGGGTATGGTCAACGGGAGTATGGTCAACGGGGGTATGGTCAACGGGGGTATGGTCAACGGGGGTATGGTCAACGGGAGTATGGTCAACGGTGGGTATGGTCAACGGTGGGTATGGTCAACGGTGCGTATGGTCAACGGGGGTATGGTCAACGTGGGTATGGTCAACGGGGGTATGGTCAACGGTGGGTATGGTCAACGGGGGTATGGTCAACGGTGGGTATGGTCAACGGGGGTATGGTCAACGGGAGTATGGTCAACGGGGGTATAGTCAACGGAGGTATGGTCAACGGGGGTATGGTCAACGGGGGTATGGTCAACGGGGGTATGGTTAACTGGGGTATGGTCAACGGGGGTATGGTCAACGGGGGTATGGTCAACGGGGGTATGGTCAACGGGAGTATGGTCAACGGGGGTATGGTCAACGGTGTGTATGGTCAACGGGGGTATGGTCAACGGGAGTATGGTCAACGGGGGTATAGTCAACGGGGGTATGGTCAACGGGGGTATGGTCAACGGGGGTATGGTCAACGGGAGTATGGTCAACGGGGGTATAGTCAACGGAGGTATGGTCAACGGGAGTATGGTCAACGGGGGTATAGTCAACGGAGGTATGGTCAACGGGGGTATGGTCAACGGTGGTATGGTCAACGGGAGTATGGTCAACGGGGGTATGGTCAACGGGGGTATGGTCAACGGGAGTATGGTCAACGGGGGTATGGTCAACGGGGGTATGGTCAACGGGAGTATGGTCAACGGGGGTATGGTCAACGGGAGTATGGTGTACGTTAGTATGGTCAACGGGAGTATGGTCAACGGGGGTATGGTCAACGGGGATATGGTCAACGGTGGTATGGTCAACGGGAGTATGGTCAACGGGGGTATGGTCAACGGGGTATGGTCAACGGCAGTATGGTCAACGGTGGGTATGGTCAACGGTGGGTATGGTCAACGGTGCGTATGGTCAACGGGGGTATGGTCAACGTGGGTATGGTCAACGGGGGTATGGTCAACGGTGGGTATGGTCAACGGGGGTATGGTCAACGGTGGGTATGGTCAACGGGGGGTATGGTCAACGGGAGTATGGTCAACGGGGGTATAGTCAACGGAGGTATGGTCAACGGGGGTATGGTCAACGGGGGTATGGTCAACGGGGGTATGGTCAACTGGGGTATGGTCAACGGGGGTATGGTCAACGGGGGTATGGTCAACGGGGGTATGGTCAACGGGAGTATGGTCAACGGGGGTATGGTCAACGGTGTGTATGGTCAACGGGGGTATGGTCAACGGGAGTATGGTCAACGGGGGTATAGTCAACGGGGGTATGGTCAACTGGGGTATGGTCAACGGGGGTATGGTCAACGGGAGTATGGTCAACGGGGGTATAGTCAACGGAGGTATGGTCAACGGGAGTATGGTCAACGGGGGTATAGTCAACGGAGGTATGGTCAACGGGGGTATGGTCAACGGTGGTATGGTCAACGGGAGTATGGTCAACGGGGGTATGGTCAACGGGGGTATGGTCAACGGGAGTATGGTCAACGGGGGTATGGTCAACGGGGGTATGGTCAACGGGAGTATGGTCAACGGGGGTATGGTCAACGGGAGTATGGTGTACGTTAGTATGGTCAACGGGAGTATGGTCAACGGGGGTATGGTCAACGGGGATATGGTCAACGGTGGTATGGTCAACGGGAGTATGGTCAACGGGGGTATGGTCAACGGGGGTATGGTCAACGGCAGTATGGTCAACGGGGGTATGGTCAACGGTGGTATGGTCAACGGCAGTATGGTCAACGGCAGTATGGTCAACGGGGGTATGGTCAACGGCAGTATGGTCAACGGGGGTATGGTCAACGGCAGTATGGTCAAGGGGGGTATGGTCAACGGCAGTATGGTCAACGGGGGTATGGTCAACGGCAGTATGGTCAACGGGGGTATGGTCAACGGCAGTATGGTCAATGAGGGAATGGTCAATTTTCCCTGAGCATTGAAGGAAAATTTATGATTTGTTCCATATTTCTTGAGTGTTTGCTTCACCTGCCACCCCATATTTGTTTGTGTACTTTATTGTACATGATTACATAATGTGTAGCATCAATATATACATAACTATTACAAGTGAAGTGAAAAAACACACCAACGGGATACATTAATAAACGTCTCAGACAGATTCGATTATTGTTGCAAGTCAAGCACTTCTAAGAACTCCTGAGAGATTAGACTCATGCCCAAGATGCAGTAGGCATTTCCTCTCCGAATTGTGACCCTGAGGAGCTGGAACAAGAAAATTTTCCCTCTTTGGTCTTTTTTAACACTGATCAATTTGCCGCCCAGTTCCTTCGGGAACTTCAATGCACATTTTCCCCACCAACCATGAGTCTCCGAGCTGATCGGAACAAAAGTGTAGCAGTGTGCCAGACCTCTGTATTTTATGACTTTCTGTGTTTCCATTAATCTGAATAGGTGTGGTTCTCGTTCTGCTGGGCAGCGGGCCGTGGCGAGGCTCCTCTTGATGATATCGATAACTTCTTCAAGTCTTGCACACTTACCCTGTGATTTACGACAATCCAAACCGTGATGCCCAAATTGGTCTGCCATGGCGCTTCCATTGATGCACCTGTGTTCGGTGAGGATGGCGGCAGCAAGGTGGAGGGCAACTCCAATACGGAGGGTGTCATGATCGAGGCGAGTTCCCAGGGCTGCATTAGGCCTAGCAAATAAAAAAATCCCTGGCATGGGGCGCTGTTACCGCTATGAGGACTTTGTTCTCAGCAGATGCGTTTTCAAACATTGTTGTGGAAGTCTTTTTCCATTATGGGGCTATCCCAGTGGGCCTGTCTGTGGTCGTCTGGGGCTTGTGGTCGGGGTAAATTGTGTGCATTGATTTCCCATTGACTTGCTACTTCAATGACTTAATAGACAATAATGCTAGAACCATAAAGCAGGTAATGAGTACAGTAATTACGTAGGACCAATAGTCATAAGGAATATTATTAAGGAAATGGGAATGGTAAGGGTAAACTGGTGTGTGTGTGAGCCAAGCTGACCTTCAAGTACTGGCAGCGAGCTGTGTGTGTGCAGGTCCTTACTCACGGGCTTCTCGCCGCACAGAAAATGACCGCGCCTTTTTAACGACGGTTCCTTCATATAAAGATGTTTTTGTCCCACAAAGCCATTACTAGTAACTTTGTAGCTTTAGAAAAACTTATGTATTAATTTTGCTGGTTTCTTTAAAGAAGAAAACCTGCCGCTAGGAGAGTTTATATATATATATATATATATATATATATATATATATATATATATATATATATATATATATATATATATATATATATATATATATATATATATATATATATATATATATATATATAAACATGTGAATAACAAGTTTTTAAGAAAGAAAGTATTTTCATTAATTTTATAAAATCTTCAGTTCTTTATATTAAATTTTATAATATTTTTTAAACATTGTAAATTTGTTTAAGGTGTTTAAAGTAAATTAATATTATTTACTTTATTGTATATATATATATATATATATATATATATATATATATATATATATATATATATATATATATATATATAATATTGTTATTGTTGTAACTACTAAACATACATTAAATTAAAATGTGCTTAAGATAGTCTGGAAAGCAACTAATTATAACATGGTAAACAATAATAATATCATCATCACTAATTTAAATTAAAATTCGAATTTGGTAGGGGTACCACCTCTGGTGCAATTGTAGGGACCCATAGCCTCAGTGAAGAGAATAAATGGTATTCAGAGAAGACCTTGTGGATTTTCACTGAATACTTTAATATTTTCTTCTACTATCCCAATTCTTTGTTTTTATTTTATAGTATATGATTGATTGATTTATTAATTGTATTACATTGTGTTACAGTTTACAGAACACACACACACACACACACACACACACACACACACACACACACACACACATATAACAATCACTCTAAGAAGACCTCATCCAGCTCTTCGGAGGTTGGGTGCGTGTCTAAGATACAGCACGCATTTCCTCTCTGGATCGCGACACTGAGGCGCTGGAAGAGGAAACTGACCACGTTTGAGTCTCTAGTTTGCCTAATGAGTGCCTCACCCACCTCCTTTAGGAACTTAAGTGCACATTTACCCCCAGGCGCCCAGAGTCTCAGAACCTATCGGCACGAACCTGCAACAACGTTCTAGATCCCTGAACTTATTCGTTTTCTGGGTCTCCCTGAAGGTGGCTACCCCACCTCCCTAAACTGTACTGTGAGGTAGATAGGTATAAGCCAATGTAGATGCACACATGTAAACCCACACGACCTGTTTACCTTCCCTCCATGGCATCATGGTGACTCCATCTGGGCATTTGTGACTTGATAGGTCTGCACAACTGAGGTTCTCTTTGTGCTGGACATCCAGCTGTAGCTAAAACTTCTCTTCATGATGTCATGGACTGCTTCATGTCTGGAAATCTTTCCCTGTGGCTTACGACAGATGAGACCATGGCTGCATATAGGTCTGTCGACATAGCCCCTGATACACTGGTGTTCAGTGGAGATAGGGGCGGCAAGGCGCAGGGAAGCCCCATTAATTAGGGCCCAATGGTCCTGACGGGTGCCCAAGGCGGAATTAGGGATAGCTAACAGTTAGTCCCCAGCACGAGAAGTGTGATGATGTCGACGCCATCTGTTGAGTGCACCCGACCCCAATTCTTTTAGGAGGGAAGGAGTGACAATGTCAACGCCATCTGTTGAGCACACCCGACCCCATTTTCTGTTCCACAGTGGAAGTCTATGATCTTACTGAACCCTGTGTAGTTTCTTACTAATGACATTTTACTCCTCAGAAGTGATGTGTGGTATCTTAGTCGGCAGGAATCAGTTCAACCAGGGCAGTCCTGAACTCAAAACATGTTCCAGTGGGAACAAGTGGACGAGTCAGTGTACACTGTGATTTGTCTGTGATACTTAGTGAGGTATTGGTGATTGGACCGACGTAGCCGGGATGGCCAAGTTGAGTTAGGAAATGGAAGTATTGTCCGTCTGTTAAGGCTTGTTATAATTGAAGCCTGTGTGGAAGACTGCAGTGTGTTGTAGAGACCTCTGCCAGTGTGTTGCTGGAGACCCCTGCCAGTGTGTTGCTGGAGACCCCTGCCAGTGTGTTGCTGGAGACCCCTGCCAGTGTGTTGCTAGAGACCTCTGCCAGTGTGTTGCTGGAGACCCCTGCCAGTGTTGCTGGAGACCAATGCCAGTGTGTTGCTGGAGATCCCTGCCAGTGTTGCTGGAGACCCCTGCCAGTGTGTTGCTGGAGACCCCTGCCAGTGTGTTGCTGGAGACCTCTGCCAGTGTGTTGTAGAGACCCCTGACAGTGTTGCTGGAGACCCCTGCCAGTGTTGCTGGAGACCCCTGCCAGTGTGTTGCTGGAGACCCCTGCCAGTGTTGCTGGAGACCCCTGCCAGTGTGTTGCTGGAGACCCCTGCCAGTGTGTTGCTGGAGACCCCTGCCAGTGTGTTGCTGGAGACCCCTGCCAGTGTTGCTGGCGACCCCTGCCAGTGTTGCTGGAGACCCCTGTCAGTGTTGCTGGAGACCCCTGCCAGTGTGTTGTAGAGACCTCTGCCAGTGTGTTGCTGGAGACCTCTGCCAGTGTGTTGCTGAGACCTCTGCCAGTGTGTTGCTGGAGACCTCTGCCAGTGTGTTGCTGGAGACCCCTGTCAGTGTTGCTGGAGACCCCTGCCAGTGTGTTGTAGAGACCTCTGCCAGTGTGTTGCTGGAGACCTCTGCCAGTGTGTTGCTGAGACCTCTGCCAGTGTGTTGCTGGAGACCTCTGCCAGTGTGTTGCTGGAGACCCCTGCCAGTGTTGCTGGAGACCCCTGCCAGTGTGTTGCTGGAGACCCCTGCCAGTGTTGCTGGAGACCCCTGCCAGTGTTGCTGGAGACCTCTGCCAGTGTGTTGCTGGAGACCTCTGCCAGTGTGTTGCTGAGACCTCTGCCAGTGTTGCAGGAGACCCCTGCCAGTGTTGCTGGAGACCCCTGCCAGTGTGTTGCTGGAGACCCCTGCCAGTGTTGCTGGAGACCCCTGCCAGTGTTGCTGGAGACCCCTGCCAGTGTGTTGCTGGAGACCTCTGCCAGTGTGTTGCTGGAGACCTCTGCCAGTGTGTTGCTGGAGACCTCTGCCAGTGTGTTGTAGAGACCC
Organism: Procambarus clarkii; assembly: GCF_040958095.1. Lineage (NCBI taxonomy): Eukaryota > Metazoa > Arthropoda > Malacostraca > Decapoda > Cambaridae > Procambarus > Procambarus clarkii. Next base: position 4,526,839 of record NC_091199.1, on the reverse strand, counting down.
CTGACAGTGTTGCTGGAGACCCCTGCCAGTGTTGCTGGAGACCCCTGCCAGTGTGTTGCTGGAGACCCCTGCCAGTGCTGCTGGAGACCCCTGCCAGTGTGTTGCTGGAGACCCCTGCCAGTGTGTTGCTGGAGACCCCTGCCAGTGTGTTGCTGGAGACCCCTGCCAGTGTTGCTGGAGACCCCTGCCAGTGTTGCTGGAGACCCCTGCCAGTGTTGCTGGAGACCCCTGCCAGTGTGTTGTAGAGACCTCTGCCAGTGTGTTGCTGGAGACCTCTGCCAGTGTGTTGCTGAGACCTCTGCCAGTGTGTTGCTGGAGACCTCTGCCAGTGTTGCTGGAGACCCCTGCCAGTGTTGCTGGAGACCCCTGCCAGTGTGTTGCTGGAGACCCCTGCCAGTGTTGCTGGAGACCCCTGCCAGTGTTGCTGGAGACCTCTGCCAGTGTGTTGCTGGAGACCTCTGCCAGTGTGTTGCTGAGACCTCTGCCAGTGTTGCTGGAGACCCCTGCCAGTGTTGCTGGAGACCCCTGCCAGTGTGTTGCTGGAGACCCCTGCCAGTGTTGCTGGAGACCCCTGCCAGTGTTGCTGGAGACCCCTGCCAGTGTGTTGCTGGAGACCTCTGCCAGTGTGTTGCTGGAGACCTCTGCCAGTGTGTTGCTGGAGACCCCTGCCAGTGTTGCTGGAGACCCCTGCCAGTGTTGCTGGAGACCCCTGCCAGTGTGTTGCTGGAGACCTCTGCCAGTGTGTTGCTGGAGACCTCTGCCAGTGTGTTGCTGGAGACCCCTGCCAGTGTTGCTGGAGACCTCTGCCAGTGTTGCTGGAGACCCCTGCCAGTGTGTTGCTGGAGACCTCTGCCAGTGTGTTGCTACAGACCTCTGCCAGTGTTGCTGGAGACCCCTGCCAGTGTTGCTGGAGACCCCTGCCAGTGTGTTGCTGGAGACCTCTGCCAGTGTGTTGCTGGAGACCTCTGCCAGTATGTTGCTGGAGACCCCTGCCAGTGTTGCTGGAGACCCCTGCCAGTGTGTTGCTGGAGACCTCTGCCAGTGTGTTGCTGGAGACCTCTGCCAGTGTGTTGCTGGAGACCCCTGCCAGTGTTGCTGGAGACCCCTGCCAGTGTTGCTGGAGACCCCTGCCAGTGTTGCTGGAGACCTCTGCCAGTGTGTTGCTGGAGACCTCTGCCAGTGTTGCTGGAGACCTCTGCCAGTGCTGCTGGAGACCCCTGCCAGTGTTGCTGGAGACCCCTGCCAGTGTGTTGCTGGAGACCTCTGCCAGTGTGTTGCTGGAGACCTCTGCCAGTGTGTTGCTGGAGACCTCTGCCAGTGTGTTGCTGGAGACCCCTGCCAGTGTGTTGCTGGAGACCTCTGCCAGTGTTGCTGGAGACCCCTGCCAGTGTGTTGCTGGAGACCTCTGCCAGTGTTGCTGGAGACCCCTGCCAGCGTGTTGCTGGAGACCTCTGCCAGTGTTGCTGGAGACCTCTGCAAGTGTGTTGCTGGAGACCCCTGCCAGTGTGTTGCTGGAGACCTCTGCCAGTGTTGCTGGAGACCCCTGCCAGTGTGTTGCTGGAGACCCCTGCCAGTGTGTTGCTGGAGACCCCTGCCAGTGTGTTGCTGGAGACCTCTGCCAGTGTTGCTGGAGACCCCTGCCAGTGTGTTGCTGGAGACCCCTGCCAGTGTGTTGCTGGAGAACCCTGCCAGTGTGTTGCTGGAGACCCCTGCCAGTGTGTTGCTGGAGACCCCTGCCAGTGTTGCTGGAGACCTCTGCCAGTGTGTTGTTGGAGACCCCTGCCAGCGTGTTGCTGGAGACCTCTGCCAGTGTTGCTGGAGACCTCTGCAAGTGTGTTGCTGGAGACCCCTGCCAGTGTGTTGCTGGAGACCTCTGCCAGTGTTGCTGGAGACCTCTGCCAGTGTTGCTTGAGACCTCTGCCAGTGTTGCTGGAGACCTCTGCCAGTATGTTGCTGGAGACCCCTGCCAGTGTGTTGCTGGAGACCCCTGCCAGTGTTGCTGGAGACCCCTGCCAGTGTGTTGCTGGAGACCCCTGCCAGTGTTGCTGGAGACCTCTGCCAGTATGTTGCTGGAGACCCCTGCCAGTGTTGCTGGAGACCCCTGCCAGTGTGTTGCTGGAGACCCCTGCCAGTGTTGCTGGAGACCCCTGCCAATGTTGCTGGAGACCTCTGCCAGTGTGTTGGTGGAGACCCCTGCCAATGTTGCTGGAGACCTCTGCCAGTGTGTTGGTGGAGACCTCTGCCAGTGTGTTGCTGGAGACCCCTGCCAGTGTTGCTGGAGACCTCTGCCAGTGTGTTGCTGGAGACCTCTGCCAGTGTGTTGCTGGAGACCCCTGCCAGTGTGTTGCTGGAGACCCCTGCCAGTGTGTTGCTGGAGACCTCTGCCAGTGTGTTGCTGGAGACCCCTGCCAGTGTTGCTGGAGACCCCTGCCAGTGTTGCTGGAGACCTCTGCCAGTGTTGCTGGAGACCTCTGCCAGTGTGTTGCTGGAGACCTCTGCCAGTGTGTTGCTGGAGACCTCTGCCAGTGTTGCTGGAGACCCCTGCCAGTGTGTTGCTGGAGACCTCTGCCAGTGTGTTGCTGGAGACCCCTGCCAGTGTGTTGCTGGAGACCTCTGCCAGTGTGTTACTGGAGACCCCTGCCAGTGTGTTGCTGGAGACCTCTGCCAGTGTGTTGCTGGAGACCCCTGCCAGTGTGTTGCTGGAGACCTCTGCCAGTGTGTTGCTGGAGACCTCTGCCAGTGTTGCTGGAGACCTCTGCCAGTGTGTTGCTGGAGACCTCTGCCAGTGTGTTGCTGGAGAGTAGAAATAGTTTTTGGCCACGGTGACGATACTGTGTAGGACTGGCCCATGATTTTCTGAGAAAGGTGAACTGGCCGGCGTGAGGACCACAGAAGACAGACTCAGGGAGGGAACCTTGCGTGGTGTACCATAGAAGATAGAAGTGGGCTCACTGGGAGAGAAGATTGCAGAATTTCTTTTATAGTGTCCTGTACGAAAGTGACACTTTCAGTGTTATATGTCATGTACATTTAAATATATATAGTTAACAAGTACACTTGGTGATGATTCTGTTTAATGTAGTTAACCCCACTTTTCCGTTGAGTGATTATTACTGCCAGTTTGTAATAACTTGCCTATGACTCTAGGTGGGGTCGAGTAAGGAGAGGCACTAAGGCCCCATATACAGTTTGATAAGTAAAGAACCTGGTTACTAGCTCTGTGAGGCCATAACAGAGAGCTTGCACAGCTAGGAGGCGTGCTTTGTCCTTCCCAGAAGCTGCCTCCAGCAATGCTGTGCCAATGTTCTCCACTATAGGGTTATCCTATTTGGCCTGTTTGGAAAAGTAAGTAATTATCAAAAGAAGGTGCCGAGCCGGGGAGACTAGCACCATCAAACGTGCGGGATATTCAAAAGGAGCTAAATATCACTAAGGATGCCAATACGAGAATAAAAGCTCATAAGGCAAACGATATCAAAGGCATCTGGCAAACGATATCAAAGGCATCTGGCAAACGATATCAAAGGCATCTGGCAAACGATATCAAAGGCATCTGGCAAACGATATCAAAGGCATCTGATTAACTAAAGATTCTATCGATGGACAGTCGAGAAGCAAGACTCACGCACGTCCTGGAAGTCAGGACATTCAACAAGGATATGCACAACTGTAAGAGGGACAATACAGTTAGGATAATAAGGAGCGGGGCGGCGCTCCATTAAGTGCCCGTGAGTTAAACGTGTATGGCCAATACGCAACCTTGCCAGAACTGTTTCCCACCGTCGGTTACGGTGATAGGAGGAAGGCCACGGGGGACCCACTACTCTTAAGAGCACGCAGTTTGTTATCAGTAACAGAAGACCAGCGATACTGCCACCGGGCAAGGACTGAGGTATGATTAATTAACTGGGTAGAAGTCAGAATAAGGAACACCTTTGCAAGAAATGGAACACGTGCAGATAGCTTCCTTAGTGGCTGCATCCGCACGCTCATTTAAGGACACACCAATACTGCTGTGAATCCAGCAAAACTCGACTGTATTAAATCTGCTGGAGATAAGAATCAGCCAATGTTGAATTTCGACTACGACAGAGTGGGACAAGATTAAAGGACTCCGGAGCCATGAGTCCATTGCAATAGTCAACTACAACAACAATGTAACATTGAGAGCAAGAAAGCAGCTGGTTATATTATTTTGGCAGAACAAAATAGCATAAAGTTGAGCCGTGAAGATGGTAGTCTCCGGAGGCAGGCGACACATATAGGTGTGGTCAGGCAACACAACAGAGTAGCCCACACCGTCAGCAGACTTAGACCCGTCGGTGAAGACGGAGACGGAGCGGAAGTGTGAAGAAAACTGAGCAAGGAAAAGGCGTTTCAGAACTGTAGGCGGGATAAAAGGCTTTGATTTGTGGGTCAAGGTTTTTCAAAATTTAAGAAGGGGGGACCCTCAATGGGGGGGCAAGGATGGAGCGACACGAGGAGAAATATTGATAACACGAACCGAGAGAGAATCTTGCAAGCAAGACAACTGTACAGAAAGGAGAAGGTGGAGAATGGGAATAATGGCCCACAGGAAGGGTAAAGTACAACATAAGTGAGAGTGAGGGTGTTGTAAGGACAGCACAAAGTAGCAAATCAGTAGCGATCACGGCGATCCCGTTGAGACAGGACGCCGGTTTAATCTTACAGGCTCAGAGTAGGAGTCGAACGAAAGGAACCAGAGCTGAGGCGTAACCCAGTATGGTGAAGAGCATCAAGACGACGAAGGGTGGAGGGAGAGGCAGACGAGTAAGCAGGTCAGCCATAATCGAGTTTAGACAGCACGAGAGAGGAACGTAAAGAGAGGAGAGTGCGGCTATCAGCTCCCCAGGAAGTATGGGACAAGACCTTAAATAAGTTAAGAGCCTTAGAGCATTCAACTCGGAGGTAAGAGATATGGAGTAACCAAAGACAAACGAGTGTCAAAGATTAGCGCCAAAAGCTTAGCAGAATCTTTATACAAAAGAGGATTACCATGGAGCGACAGAGGTGGGGGGGGGGGGGTTGAAGAACAACCAGCTTTTGAGTAAAGACCATAACACCAGTCTTAATGGTAGAGAACTTGAAGCCATGATTGGTGGCCCAGGACGACACGACATCAATCACAAGTTGAAGCTGCCGATGGAGGAAAGGCGAGTCATCACCTCGACAGCAGAGGTTAAGATCGTCAAAATAGAGAACTGAGAAAATGCCAGAGGGAAGGGAGGAAAGAAGACCATTGAGGGCAAGAAGGTAAAAATGTAGTGCTCAGAACACTACCTTAGGGAACACCTTCGTAATGCCTAACAGAGGTAGGGAGGGTGGTACCAAGCCTCACTCTAAAGGAACGACTAAAGAGGAAGATTTGTAGGAAGAGAGGGAGGTTACCACGAAGGCCAAAAGAATGGAGTTGGAACAGAATATGGCATCGCCAGGTGGTGTCATACGCTTTTTCCAGGTCAAAAAGGACAGCAACAACGGAGGTCTTCGTAGTAAAGGCAGTACGAATAAAGACCTCCGAGTTCACCAGGACATCTGTCGTGCTGCGGCCGTAGAACTGCAAAAATCTAAGGGACAAGATTCAAGAAGGGGTTTATGAGTAAGGAAAGAAGGAAGAAGATGAGAACTGGAGCAAAAAGTCAAAAAGTGTAAACCCAGTTCGGTCGCGACCGACATCGAATCCTCCACAATAGTACCACGGAGGTGAAGTACTGGCGAGACATATGGAAGGAGACATCTGGAACAAACTTACCTGCTATTTTATGAATTTTCTTCCAGATGGGGGGGGGGGGGAGAGGAGTGTCAGACGTGATGGTGGAGACATAAGATTTCCAACTCATATGCTTAGCCATACGGATGGTCCTATGGGCCACTGCACTCGCCTTCCGAAACAAAATTAAGGAATTAGCCGCCTGCCGGCGTCGGTGCTTCTTCCTGGGTGCTCGCTTACAACGGACAGACCAGCACAGTCTACATTCCACCAAGAAATGCACTTCCGCGTGCCACGGGAGGTAGAACGAGGAATAGAGCGGAGGACAGCACTTAAATCAGTGTCATGAAAAAGGTGGAGGGTTCGAGGGAGAGGCAGAGAGGTCGGAAGAAGTAAAGTTCCCAGTTATAGCATACGGTGAATTGATTCCCGTCAGCCTTGGAAAACTGCCATCTAGGGAAGGAGAGGGGAGGGTGTAAAGAGAAGGTGACACAGATGGGGAAATGGTCACTGTTTGAAGGTCATCAAGAACCCACCAGGTGAAATCTAAATAAAGAAAAGACGAACAGAGAGAAAGATCAAGATAGGAAAGGGTGCGAGTGTGGGAGTCAACATCAGTAGGCTCACCAGAATTCATAAGAGACAGAGAAGAAGAGAGGACAAATGGTTCAAGAAGGCGACCCCGGGTGTTCGTCAGAACATCACCCCAGAGGGTGTGCCGACAGTTAAAATCACCCAACAGGAGCACAGGCTCCGGTAAGGAGTCCAACAGGTGCTAAAGATCAAGAAGAGAAAGTGGGACATTCTAGGGGAGATAAATGGAACAAACTGTATACCATTTACTCACAAAGATACGGGCCGCAGAATACTGAATGCGCGACTGAAAAGGTATGGGGACGAAGAGAATATAATGACAGATTAAGAGAGCAGTAGAGTTATGGGCCTCAGCAAAAGCTGGAGTGTTTAGATAGAGGAATAATCACAAAAGTGACCAGGATGAGCACCAAGCATCGGCTCCCGGAGACAAACACAAAGGCGTGAATACTGCGTAGTCAGAAGATGCAGTTCATTGAAGTTGGTATAAAATCCACGAATATTCCATTGTAGAATAGTAATTGTCAAAGAGCGAAAGAACAGAAACAGACAACTAGGGAGAAACAAAGGCCAAGAAGAACACAGTATACTAAGTAAAATCAGGATCAGGATCGGTGAAATGTGGGCTTACGGGGCATAGGTAAACTTAGTAAAGACTATGGAGTCAAGGGTGTGGGATGACAGATCAGAGGCGGACTTACATAGTCAGGAGCGGGAAGAGGCGTCGGAGAGGGGCCGTCAAGGTTATTGTGGGGAGGAAGGACAGAAATAGGAAAGGGCACTGGATCCAGGGCAGCATCTGAAAGAGAATCAAGGACCAAGGAAACCTTCATAACTGGGACAGACGAATCCGCTACTGAAATGGCAGGGAATGCAGGGATAGTGTCAGAGTTGGAAAGTAAGGAATACATCGAAGCCTTCTTACCCGCCGGGGAGGAAGAAGTAGAGTAGACAGGTTTACGTTTCTGATGTTGAGAGTCAGGCGTACCAGCAGCAATGTACTATATGACAACCTCTACAGTCTCAAAAGGAGACGGAGAATGGAAGCTGTCAATGCGAACTTTGCCGGGAGGAGGATGGACGGATGGACAACAGCCTGGACAAACAGGCGGTGTGGAGGGCGAAGAAGGATCGGGGCGAGAAGAAAAAGAGGGCACAGGAGACAGGGAAGACTGTGAATGAAGAAAACACCAGACAGAGAACGAGGAGGAGGAGGACCCTCTGTTCCAGAACGTCCAGGAGCAGTGGTGGTGGACGTGACGGGGTTGAAGGCCTGGAAACGGTTACGAAACTGTGACAGTGTGAGAGGGCGAGGAGAAGTGGAACGCAACACACGAGCATAAGATATGCCAGAGAAAGAGGGAAAACGACGTACTTGGCGTCTCGTTGGCGTCACCAAAATTGTTGCAGAGAGCTTGGGAATAGCACTTCATCTTGGAATGACTCGAGGTTCCACACAAGGGGCAGAGACCTCACTTGTGCACCTGGAGGGACCATGCCCATGCCCTGCAGAGGCGAGGAGAGGAGTTGTACTCCTGAACGGAGTATCTGGCACCAGCAAGAATGACTCAAAACAGAACGGAACGGAACACGTGCAGTTGTCACGTGTTCGACCCCTCAGGAGAGACGCCGTTGTCACGTGTTCGACCCTTCAGGAGAGACGCCGTTGTCACGTGTTCATCCCTCAGGGGAGACGCCGTTGTCACGTGTTCATACCTCAGGGGAGACGCCGTTGTCACGTGTTCGCGTCGTTCGGAACGCCACCATTACAAGCAGCTACTCCACAGATCATCTAAGAGGCAATACAAGATCTTGACCTCTGGATGGTGCAAGTTAATTTTAACTATTGTAAACAAAACTATAATTTAATATTAAATTTCATTAATAAATTAATTTTACTCTGGCCTAATATATTGTTAAATCATAAAACCTTTCAGGTTAGTGGGATACATTTGTGAGGTGTTAATCTTATAGTTACTTGCTCCAGGTTTCTGAACAACATCATACACTCTACTTAATTTAACATTTAATTATAATTTATTATTTTATTAAAATAAAATACTGCTTCCCCCACAGTTACGCCCTACACAGTTACTTCCCCCACAGTTACTTCCCCCATAGTTACTTCCCCCACAGTTACGCCCTACACAGTTACTTTCCCCACAGTTACTTCCCCCATAGTTACTTCCCCCACAGTTACTTCCCCCACAGTTACTTCCCCCACAGTTACGCCCTACACAGTTACTTCCCCCACAGTTACTTCCCCCATAGTTACTTCCCCCACAGTTACTTCCCCCACAGTTACTTCCCACACAGTTACGCCCTACACAGTTACTTCCCCCACATTTACTTCCCCCACAGTTACGCCCTACACAGATACTTCCCCCACATTTACTTCCCCCCACAGTTACTTCCCCCACAGTTACTTCCCCCAGTTACTTCCCTAACAGTTACTCCCCAACAGTTACTCCCCCACAGTTACTTCCCCCACAGTTACTTCCCCCACAGTTACTTCCCTAACAGTTACTCCCCAACAGTTACTGCCCAACAGTTACTTCCCCCACAGTTACTTCCCCCACAGTCACTTCCCTAACAGTTACTCCCCAACAGTTACTCCCCCACAGTTACTTCCCCCACAGTTACTGCCCCACAGTTACTTCCCCCACAGTTACTGCCCCACAGTTACTTCCCCCACAGTTACTGCCCCACAGTTACTTCCCCCAATTACTTCCCCCACAGTTACTTCCCCCACAGTTACTTCCCCCAGTTACTTCCCCCACAGTTACTTCCCCCCAGTTACTTCCCCCACAGTTACTTCCCCCACAGTTACTTCCCCCACAGTTACTTCCCCCAGTTACTTCCCCCACAGTTACTTCCCCAGTTACTTCCCCCACAGTTACTTCCCCCACAGTTACTTCCCCCAGTTACTTCCCCCACAGTTACTTCCCCACAGTTACTTCCCCCAGTTACTTCCCCCACAGTTACTTCCCCCACAGTTACTTCCCCCACAGTTACTTCCCTCACAGTTACTTCCCCCACAGTTACTTCCCACAGTTACTTCCCCAACAGTTACTTCCCCAACAGTTACTGCCCCACAGTTACTTCCCCCACAGTTACTTCCCCCACAGTTACTTCCCCCACAGTTACTTCCCCAACAGTTACTTCCCCCACAGTTACTTCCCCAACAGTTACTTCCCCCACAGTTACTGCCCCACAGTTACTTCCCCCACAGTTACTGCCCCACAGTTACTTCTCCCACAGTTACTGCCCCCACAGTTACTGCCCCACAGTTACTTCCCCCACAGTTACTGCCCCACAGTTACTTCCGCCACAGTTACTTCCCCCACAGTTACTGCCCCCACAGTTACTTCCCCAACAGTTACTTCCCCCACAGTTACTTCCCCCACAGTTACTTCCCCCACAGTTACTGCCCCACAGTTATTTCCCCCACAGTTACTGCCCAACAGTTACTTCCCCCACAGTTACTTCCCCCACAGTTACTTCCCCCACAGTTACTGCCCCCACAGTTACTTCCCCCACAGTTACTTCCCCACAGTTGCTTCCCCCACAGTTACTTCCCCACAGTTACTTCCCCACAGTTACTTCCCCCACAGTTACTTCCCCACAGTTACTTCCCCCACAGTTACTGCCCCACAGTTACTTCCCCCACAGTTACTGCCCCACAGTTAGTTCCCCCACAGTTACTTCCCCCACAGTTACTGCCCCACAGTTACTTCCCCCACAGTTACTGCCCCACAGTTAGTTCCCCCACAGTTACTTCCCCCACAGTTACTGCCCCACAGTTAGTTCCCCCACAGTTACTGCCCCACAGTTAGTTCCCCCACAGTTACTTCCCCCACAGTTACTGCCCCACAGTTAGTTCCCCCACAGTTAGTTCCCCCACAGTTACTTCCCCCACAGTTACTGCCCCACAGTTACTTCCCCCACAGTTACTGCCCCACAGTTAGTTCCCCCACAGTTACTTACCCCACAGTTACTGCCCCACAGTTACTTCCCCCACAGTTACTGCCCCACAGTTACTGCCCCACAGTTAGTTCCCCCACAGTTACTGCCCCACAGTTCCCCCACAGTTACTGCCCCACAGTTACTTCCCCCACAGTTACTGCCCCACAGTTAGTTCCCCCACAGTTACTTCCCCCACAGTTACTGCCCCACAGTTACTTCCCCCACAGTTACTGCCCCACAGTTAGTTCCCCCACAGTTACTTCCCCCACAGTTACTGCCCCACAGTTACTTCCCCCACAGTTACTGCCCCACAGTTACTGCCCCACAGTTAGTTCCCCCACAGTTACTGCCCCACAGTTAGTTCCCCCACAGTTACTGCCCCACAGTTACTTCCCCCACAGTTACTGCCCCACAGTTAGTTCCCCCACAGTTACTTCCCCCACAGTTACTGCCCCACAGTTACTTCCCCCACAGTTACTGCCCCACAGTTAGTTCCCCCACAGTTACTTCCCCCACAGTTACTGCCCCACAGTTACTTCCCCCACAGTTACTGCCCCACAGTTACTGCCCCACAGTTAGTTCCCCCACAGTTACTGCCCCACAGTTAGTTCCCCCACAGTTACTGCCCCACAGTTACTGCCCCACAGTTACTGCCCCACAGTTAGTTCCCCCACAGTTACTGCCCCACAGTTAGTTCCCCCACAGTTACTTCCCCCACAGTTAGTTCCCCCACAGTTACTGCCCCACAGTTACTTCCCCACAGTTACTGCCCCACAGTTACTTCCCCCACAGTTACTTCCCCCACAGTTACTTCCCCCACAGTTACTGCCCCCCCACAGTTACTGCCCCACAGTTACTGCCCCAGGTGGTGAAAATATCGCGAAAAATCAACCTCGCGTTTAAAATTGTTGTCCGCGACTCGGGTTGTTTCTGGGAACAAAATCGAGAGGAAAAACAAAACAAAACTTGCACAAAAAAGTCTGAAATTCATCATCCGTGCCGAAGACTTGAGGAGGCGGGAGACAAAGACTAACTCCTGGCAACAATGACGAGGCCCAGACCCTCCAAGACTCTCTCCTGACACACCCTCACATTGTCTGCCCAACTGACCAGTTCCTTACAACCTGTTCTTTCCCCTAGCATGAAGAACACCCACCTGAGGAGTGTTCATGTCCTCATACAACCTGTTCTTCCCCCCCAGCATGAAGAACACTCTCCTGAGGAGTGTTCATGTCCTCATACAACCTGTTCTTTCCCCTAGCAGGAAGAACACTCTCCTGAGGAGCGTTCATGTCCTCATACAACCTGTTCTTCCCCCCAGCATGAAGAACACCTTCCTGAGGAGTGTTCATGTCCTCATACAACCTGTTCTTCCCCCCTGCATGAAGAACACCTTCCCGAGGAGCGTTCATGTCCTCATACAACCTGTTCTAACCCCCCAGCATGAAGAACACCTTCCTGAGGAGCGTTCATGTCCTCATACAACCTGTTCTTCCCCCCTGCATGAAGAACACTCTCCTGAGGAGTGTTCATGTCCTCATACTACCTGTTCTAACCCCCAGCATGAAGAACACCCTCCTGAGGAGTGTTCATGTCCTCATACAACCTGTTCTTCCCCCCTGCATGAAGAACACCTTCCTGAGGAGCGTTCATGTCCTCATACAACCTGTTCTAACCCCCCAGCATGAAGAACACCTTCCTGAGGAGCGTTCATGTCCTCATACAACCTGTTCTTCCCCCCTGCATGAAGAACACTCTCCTGAGGAGTGTTCATGTCCTCATACAACCTGTTCTAACCCCCCAGCATGAAGAACACTCTCCTGAGGAGCGTTCATGTCCTCATACAACCTGTTCTTCCCCCCAGCATGAAGAACACTCTCCTGAGGAGCGTTCATGTCCTCATACAACCTGTTCTTCCCCCCAGCATGAAGAACACTCTCCTGAGGAGCGTTCATGTCCTCATACAACCTGTTCTAACCCCCCAGCATGAAGAACACCCTCCTGAGGAGTGTTCATGTCCTCATACAACCTGTTCTAACCCCCCAGCATGAAGAACACTCTCCTGAGGAGCGTTCATGTCCTCGTACAACCTGTTCTAACCCCCCAGCATGAAGAACACCCTCCTGAGGAGTGTTCATGTCCTCATACAACCTGTTCTAACCCCCCAGCATGAAGAACAGTCGTGGAGAGTGTCGTCAGCTGCATGTGACATCTGTCTCCCGCGCCATAATCTACACCTGATGAGACCAGACAACACACTAAGAGAATCGCTCCTCCAATTTACCTGCAGTCAAGCGCGGAAGAGAAAAGAAAATGGGCATCAGAGAACGCATTTTCGGGGGAAACTAACAGATTAAGACATAACTGAAATATTTTCGGAGGAAACTAACAGATTAAGGCATAACTGAAACATTTTCGGGGGAACTAACAGATTAAGGCATAATTGAAACATTTTCTGGGGAAACTAACAGATTAAGGCATAACTGAAACATGTTGGAGGAAACTAACAGATTAAGGCATAACTGAAACATTTTCGGGGAACTAACAGATTAAGGCATAACTGAAACATGTTCGGAGGAAACTAACAAATTAAGCCATAACTGAAACAAGCTGAGTCAATTCTCTCCGTAAAACCCCAAATTAATATAAGGTCTGACTTGTCTGTGGGACATCGGGAATGGAGACAATTATATATTTGTAATCTCAAAATATTCTGCGTGTGGTCGACAGTGAGCAGAGAGACTCTTGATCGCTCATATGAGATCCGCAGGAGTCAAGTATATATACTAGTCACTGAGACGTGTGTGGCTCGCATCCTGGAGTATATCTCTGAGACTCTACTTTAGTCCGGGGCTATGGTCAAGGCTGAGGTATAGTTGCTGGTTGGTTATAGATAATATATATATTGTTAAATATGACCGAAAGGGTAATATATATTGTTGGATATGATTTCTGTGTTGCTTGTTAACAGACAACACAGAAATCATCGATAGATACAGCGATAGCAGGAGACTCAACATCAGCGAGGCACTACACATCAAAAAGTCAACACCAGCAATCAACAGCCAATTAACGCATAACTATATTCTACCCACTTCAAGACCCTGAACCAACATGGAAGCAGCAAGAGAAAGTATGGGCCAATAGACCTTCTGCAGTTACTTCCATTCATATGTTCACTTATCCAATTTATACCCATTGTTTCGTGTTCTGTCTTGTGTTTGTCACCTCGCCCAAAACTTTTGTACCATATCACCTCATCCAATAGAGTATAAGTATGAAGAATTTGTGTGTAAATTAAGTCTTTGAAAATGTAATACGAATTACGAAACGCGTTCAGGCGTCAGACAATTAAAAAATGAATTTTGGAGAATTGTTATTTTTATTACCAACGACAGTGAAGAAAAACATAAGAAATATTGAGAAAATTCGGGTTAGAATTATTAATCTTACCTTTTCGGTCATATTCAACATCATATATATATATATATATATATATATATATATATATATATATATATATATATATATATATATATATATATATATATATTCGAATCCCTATGATAGTACAGACAGGAAGCAACAGGTGACAGTACAGACAGGAAGCAACAGGTGACAGTACAGACAGGAAGCAACAGGTGACAGTACAGACAGGCAGCAACAGGTGACAGTACAGACAGGCAGCAACAGGTGACAGTACAGACAGGCAGCAACAGGTGACAGTACAGACAGGAAGCAACAAGGTGACAGTACAGACAGGAAGCAACAGGTGACAGTACAGACAGGAAGCAACAAGGTGACAGTACAGACAGGAAGCAACAGGTGACAGTACAGACAGGCAGCAATAGGTGACAGTACAGACAGGAAGCAACAGGTGACAGTACAGACAGGAAGCAACAGGTGACAGTACAGACAGGAAGCAACAAGGTGACAGTACAGACAGGAAGCAACAGGTGACAGTACAGACAGGAAGCAACAGGTGACAGTACAGACAGGAAGCAATAGGTGACAGTACAGACAGGAAGCAACAGGTGACAGTACAGACAGGAAGCAACAGGTGACAGTACAGACAGGAAGCAACAGGTGACAGTACAGACAGGAAGCAACAGGTGACAGTACAGACAGGCAGCAATAGGTGACAGTACAGACAGGAAGCAACAAGGTGACAGTACAGACAGGAAGCAACAAGGTGACAGTACAGACAGGATGCAACAGGTGACAGTACAGACAGGAAGCAACAGGTGACAGTACAGACAGGCAGCAATAGGTGACAGTACAGACAGGAAGCAACAGGTGGCAGTACAGACAGGAAGCAACAGGTGACAGTACAGACAGGCAGCAACAGGTGACAGTACAGACAGGAAGCAACAGGTGACAGTACAGACAGGCAGCAACACGGGACAGTACAGACAGGAAGCAACAGGTGACAGTACAGACAGGCAGCAATAGGTGACAGTACAGACAGGAAGCAACAGGTGGCAGTACAGACAGGAAGCAACAAGGTGACAGTACAGACAGGCAGCAACAGGTGACAGTACAGACAGGAAGCAACAGGTGACAGTACAGACAGGAAGCAACAGGTGACAGTACAGACAGGAAGCAACAGGTGACAGTACAGACAGGAAGCAACAGGTGACAGTACAGACAGGAAGCAACAGGTGACAGTACAGACAGGCAGCAACAAGGTGACAGTACAGACAGGCAGCAACAAGGTGACAGTACAGACAGGCAGCAACAGGTGACAGTACAGACAGGCAGCAACAGGTGACAGTACAGACAGGAAGCAACAAGGTGACAGTACAGACAGGCAGCAACAGGTGACAGTACAGACAGGAAGCAACAGGTGACAGTACAGACAGGAAGCAACAGGTGACAGTACAGACAGGAAGCAACAGGTGACAGTACAGACAGGAAGCAACAGGTGACAGTACAGACAGGAAGCAACAGGTGACAGTATACAGACAGGAAGCAACAGGTGACAGTACAGACAGGAAGCAACAGGTGACAGTACAGACAGGAAGCAACAGGGGACAGTACAGACAGGCAGCAATAGGTGACAGTACAGACAGGAAGCAACAGGTGACAGTACAGACAGGCAGCAACAGGTGACAGTACAGACAGGAAGCAACAGGTGACAGTACAGACAGGCAGCAACACGGGACAGTACAGACAGGAAGCAACAGGTGACAGTACAGACAGGAAGCAACAGGTGACAGTACAGACAGGCAGCAACACGGGACAATACAGACAGGCAGCAACAGGTGACAGTACAGACAGGAAGCAACACGGGACAGTACAGACAGGAAGCAACAGGTGACAGTACAGACAGGAAGCAACAGGTGACAGTACAGACAGGCAGCAACACGGGACAGTACAGACAGGAAGCAACAAGGTGACAGTACAGACAGGAAGCAACACGGGACAGTACAGACAGGAAGCAACAGGTGACAGTACAGACAGGAAGCAACAGGTGACAGTACAGACAGGCAGCAACACGGGACAGTACAGACAGGCAGCAACAGTTGACAGTACAGACAGGAAGCAACACGAGACAGTACAGACAGGAAACAACAAGGTGACACTACAGACAAGAAGCAACAGGTGACAGTACAGACAGGAAGCAACAGGTGACAGTACAGACAGGAAGCAACAGGTGACAGTACAGACAGGAAGCAACAGGTGACAGTACAGACAGGCAGCAACACGGGACAGTACAGACAGGAAGCAACAGGTGACAGTACAGACAGGAAGCAACAGGTGACAGTACAGACAGGCAGCAATAGGTGACAGTACAGACAGGCAGCAATAGGTGACAGTACAGACAGGAAGCAATAGGTGACAGTACAGACAGGAAGCAACAGGTGACAGTACAGACAGGCAGCAACAGGTGACAGTACAGACAGGAAGCAACAGGTGACAGTACAGACAGGAAGCAACAGGTGACAGTACAGACAGGAAGCAACAGGTGACAGTACAGACAGGAAGCAACACGGGACTGTACAGACAGGAAGCAACAGGTGACAGTACAGACAGGAAGCAACAGGTGACAGTACAGACAGGCAGCAACAGGTGACAGTACAGACAAGAAGCAACAGGTGACAGTACAGACAGGCAGCAATACGGGACAGTACAGACAGGAAGCAACAGGTGACAGTACAGACAGGAAGCAACAGGTGACAGTACAGACAGGAAGCAACAGGTGACAGTACAGACAGGAAGCAACAGGTGACAGTACAGACAGGAAGCAACAGGTGACAGTACAGACAGGAAGCAACAGGTGACAGTACAGACAGGCAGCAACAGGTGACAGTACAGACAGGAAGCAACAGGTGACAGTACAGACAGGAAGCAACAGGTGACAGTACAGACAGGAAGCAACAGGTGACAGTACAGACAGGAAACAACAAGGTGACACTACAGACAAGAAGCAATAGGTGACAGTACAGACAAGAAGCAACAGGTGACAGTACAGACAGGCAGCAACAGGTGACAGTACAGACAGGAAGCAACAGGTGACAGTACAGACAGGCAGCAACAGGTGACAGTACAGACAGGAAGCAACAGGTGACAGTACAGACAGGAAGCAACAGGTGACAGTACAGACAGGAAGGGCAGCTCACATGGATAATTTTGTACAGAAACATGAACACCTTTGTCTAATAAAGTATTAAATTCCTTAGTCATGATATTTTTAACAGATACTTTCCCATTGGATCCTTTATCAATATAGTTTAGTTATTAATAATAGACAAAAATAGACAATAATAGACATGAATTGGGGGCTAGAAATAGCCTAAACTACTCTGTCCCTTTGAGATGTATTTTTTTCTTGTCTCAATAAACATATGGCAATAATTACACCACACGCTGGGGCGGCGGTGAGTGGATCACTGCGCCAGTAATCTATTTAACAGTTCCAGACACCTGCTGGAACCCTGGAAGAAACCGTAGAAGACATAGAAGCAGCTATGTACAGGAGAACTGGGAACCATCCAAGGGGGGTGTCAGCCTTCAAACAGAAGACGGTTGGAACGTCGGCCAATCAGTAAGCAGCTAGGCTTGTGACGTCATAGCTAGAGAGCCGACGGTGCCACATGTATCCCTCAGTTGATAGCAGTTCCCAACAGGTGGGACGAGACACAGGCAGAGACCTGTGTTCTACACATAATGACACCTACAGCTATGTATCTCTAGGTGCTACATTCAACCCCTCACATCTACGACTGGTAACAAGTAGACGTAAAAGACGCATAAGCAACTATGTTCCAGAGAACTGGAATTGGGGAAGTAACTAGGCTTCAGAGGACACAACGTTAGATGTGAGGCCCTTTGACCTGACGAGACAAGTAATTACTGTGGGAGGAGGCCGGAACCAGTACACTGGGGGGAGGAAGGGAGGGAGGGAGAGAGAGAGAGAGAGAGAGAGAGAGAGAGAGAGAGAGAGAGAGAGAGAGAGAGAGAGAGAGAGAGAGAGAGAGAGAGAGAGAGAGAGAGAGAGAGAGAGAGAGAGAGAGAGAGAGAGAGAGAGAGAGAGAGAGAGAGAGAGAGAGAGAGAGAGAGAGAGGCTGTCTTTACCACACTGGCAATCCCGACAGATCGGGGTGAAGATCTGTTGGTACTACCAGGTTTTGGGACAGAGGGACCTGGCCAGCCCTCCGTTCAGAGCTTGAAGCAACTGACTGGATGCCTCGCTCCAGGGGGACGTGAACAGCCAAGCAAACGCTTTCACCAGTCATATACTGGACCTCCAGCCCAGGTACCTCCCTCACCGCCAGCATGTGACCAGCTCACTGATCAGCCTGGGGGTGGAGTGTGGATATTACTGGCGGGTGGCAGCTGAACCCAAAAACCAGGTCTGGAGGAGGCAAGGCAAGGCAACTATCAGGAGAAAGCGAGAAGCCATTAAGGCTATATGGCACTGGGAAGGGGTCAGGATAAGGATTTGGGATAGGACGGGGGGAAGGAATGGTACTCAACCACTTGAATGGTTGGGAATTGAACGCCGACCTGCATGAAGCGAGACCGTCGCTTTACCGTCCAGCCCAAGTGGATGGCTAAGGCCTGGAGGAGATATAAACGGCATCCCTCGGCTCATAACAGAAACATTCATAGACAAACTTGTCGAATAAAGAAAGAAGTTCAAACGTGGACTATATCCAGATGGGCATCCGGAAACTGGAAGACAACTTGCATCTGGAAGGGTTGGCTCCAAGGTCTGGTCGTCCCTGGTGAAGGAGCGACAGGGACACTCATCTGAGGACACAATCCCGCCTCTAAACAGAGAAGATGGTACTGTGGCAACCAACAATCAGAAGGCTGATCTACTGACAAACCACTTTGCTGCCAAGATGCAGGTCCCTGATCCTGAACGTCAGCCTCCACATCTTGCCCCAAGCACTGTGTCTAGGTTGACTGAAGTGGTTATAAATCAGGCTGAAGTTCTCCATCTCCTTAACACGCTAGACACAAGCAAAGCTGTGGGGCCAGATAAGGTCAGTCCAAGACTACTACGCTGCTGCGCTGACCTGTTGGCTCCACCTCTCACGCGCCTCTTCCAACTGTGCCTGGCTCAAGGAAGGTGACCCTCCTTATGGAAGAAGACAGACGTTGTTCCAGTGCACAAAAAGAAGAGCCGCTCAGTAGTTAGTAAATACAGACCTGTGTCACTGCTTTCCATTACTGGCAAGATCCTAGAATTATTAATTGCTCAGCAAATGATATAATTTTTTGACCGTCATCGGCTAATTTGTGATCGACAGTATGGTTATAGAAAAGGCCGATCTTCTGCTGATCTCTTGCTAAATCTCTCCTCTAAGTGGCATCAGTCACTGGATGAGTCCAAGATCAGCTGTGTTGTTGCTCTAGACACAGCAGGAGTCTTTGATCGGGTCTGACACTCTGGGTTACTAGTGAACCTTCAAGCACTAGGCAAGAACGGACTCTAAGGGTAGTCCTCAATGGAGCAGAATCCGATAGCCACTCAATTGGTGGCAGCGTTCCACAGGGTGGTGTGCTTGGCCCTCTGCTGTGGAATGTTTATTTCAACGATCTTCTTCATCTCATTCCTGAAGCTCAAGCCTATACTGATGACTGGACTTTAAGCTTCACATACATGAAGGAAGAAATACCAACTGCTGCCAGAATCATCAATCACCCAATTTCAGCGATTACTACCCGGGGTTGGAGATGGCAGGTCACATTTGCGGCTGAGAAGACACAGCGATGATGATAACTAAACTGCACATAGCAAATCGGACACCTTGCAAATGGGAGGCAAAACCCTAGAGTTCACAGGTGAAACTGACATCTTGGGAATGTAGTTCGACTCTTCAATGACAATGAAGAGCCTCGTGCTTAACCCAGCTTAAGAGGCAGTCAGGAAACTTACAGCTCTACGGCGCATCTCACTCCTTCTTGACAGCAAGGGATGCAAAACCTTATATGAAGCACAAGTTCGCTCCCATCTAGAGTAAGCACCCCTTTCCTGCAATTCATTCATCAGACTGTTGGACAAAGTGGAGAGCCGAACAAGAAGACTTATCTCTAGTCTTGACCAAGTCTGGTGGGAACGGTCTGAACATCAGAGCCTGCAACACCGTCGTGACGTTGTTGGTCTTACTGTTATGTACAAGGCCAACATCCTCAAAGTTCCGCACCTGGCCCAACTCCGTGGACTACCAGTAGTTCCCACCCGTAGCACTAGGCTCTCAACCTTCAATAGTCTCATGCTGAAAGCATGCTTTACTTTCTTAGGAACACTCCATGAGCGATCTTTCACTCCTAGACTGACTGGCATCTGGAACTTGTCCACTCAACAGGTTGATACACGGGAGATCAGGTCAACTGATCATATGAAGGCTCTGGCACACAGTTGGCTACAGGCTCATCCTCTTCCTTATGTGATTGTTACCTAATGTTGTTAATGAGTAAAGGCTTTTCCTACTGATGCATATAACAGGCTCATGGAATAAATGGGCCTGTAAGAGTAGGTTTCAACTTAACTGAGGAAGGATTACAGCTCTTGCTTACAGTTTCACCAGGTTCCTTTTCCTATATGACAGTTTCAAAGCACATTCTTACGAAATAAATGAGTTTTTAGGAGCAGGCTTCAGATGAGCTGAGGTAGGATAACAGCTCTTGCTTGCAGTTTCACTAAGTACATCATTTGACAGCCATTATTAAACCTAGTCTTAGTTAAGAGAGAGAGAGAGAGAGAGAGAGAGAGAGAGAGAGAGAGAGAGGAGAGAGAGAGAGAGAGAGAGAGAGAGAGAGAGAGAGAGAGAGAGAGAGAGAGAGACAGAGAGAGAGAGACAGAGAGAGAGAGAGACAGAGAGAGAGAGACAGAGAGAGAGAGACAGAGAGAGAGGAGACAAAGAGAGAGAGAGAGCTACATTGTTAAAAATATATATTTTTTACGGCCTCTGACGCTTATCTGAGATTGAGGCAATCAGTCACCTGATTTTGTTCCATCTCTTCGCCCTTTATTATAATTTTATGTCGAATGTTGGTGGCGTAGGGTGTACTCACCTAGTTGTACTTGCGGGGGATGAAATCTTGCTCTTTGGTCCCGCCTCTCAACTGTTAACTGGTGTACAGGTTCCTGAGCCTACTGGGCTCTATCATATTTACATTGTAAACTGTGTATGGAGTCAGCCTCCACCACATCACTTCCTAATGCATTCCACCTCTTAACTACTCTGACACTGAAAAAGTTTTTTCTAATGTCTCTGTGGCTCATGTGGGTACTCGGCATCCACCTGTGTCCCCTTGTGGTGTACCACCCGTGTTAGGTAATCCATCCTTGTCTACACTGTCAATTCCCCTGAGAATTTTTGTATGTAATGATCACGTAACAAACTAGGTTTGTTGTAAGAAATTACTCATTATAGATTCATTATTTTGTCCATGGGGTCTTGAAAGTTGTAGTGAGAGGGTAATGTACCTCACATTGGAGGTGAGAAGGTCCTCCCTCGGGGATTAGGACAGTAGTGTGTATACAAGGTCGCCACCTCCTCGGGGA
The DNA here is from genome assembly GCF_040958095.1 of Procambarus clarkii. Classification (NCBI taxonomy): domain Eukaryota; kingdom Metazoa; phylum Arthropoda; class Malacostraca; order Decapoda; family Cambaridae; genus Procambarus; species Procambarus clarkii. Next base: position 4,505,525 of record NC_091199.1, on the reverse strand, counting down.
TTAGGACAGTAGTGTGTATACAAGGGTCGCCACCTCCTCGGGGATTAGGACAGTAGTGTGTATACAAGGGTCGCCACCTCCTCGGGGATTAGGACAGTAGTGTGTATACAAGGTCGCCACCTCCTCGGGGATTAGGACAGTAGTGTGTATACAAGGGTCGCCACCTCCTCGGGGATTAGGACAGTAGTGTGTATACAAGGGTCGCCACCTCCTCGGGGATTAGGACAGTAGTGTGTATACAAGGTCGCCACCTCCTCGGGGATTAGGACAGTAGTGTGTATACAAGGGTCGCCACCTCCTCGGGGATTAGGACAGTAGTGTGTATACAAGGTCGCCACCTCCTCGGGGATTAGGACAGTAGTGTGTATACAAGGGTCGCCACCTCCTCGGGGATTAGGACAGTAGTGTGTATACAAGGTCGCCACCTCCTCGGGGATTAGGACAGTAGTGTGTATACAAGGGTCGCCACCTCCTCGGGGATTAGGACAGTAGTGTGTATACAAGGGTCGCCACCTCCTCGGGGATTAGGACAGTAGTGTGTATACAAGGGTCGCCACCTCCTCGGGGATTAGGACAGTAGTGTGTATACAAGGGGCGCCACCTGACAGTAGTGTGTATACAAGGGTCGCCACCTGACAGTAGTGTGTATACAAGGGTCGCCACCTCCTCGGGGATTAGGACAGTAGTGTGTATACAAGGGGCGCCACCTCCTCGGGGATTAGGACAGTAGTGTGTATACAAGGGTCGCCACCTCCTCGGGGATTAGGACAGTAGTGTGTATACAAGGGTCGCCACCTCCTCGGGGATTAGGACAGTAGTGTGTATACAAGGGGCGCCACCTGACAGTAGTGTGTATACAAGGGTCGCCACCTGACAGTAGTGTGTATACAAGGGTCGCCACCTCCTCGGGGATTAGGACAGTAGTGTGTATACAAGGGGCGCCACCTGACAGTAGTGTGTATACAAGGGTCGCCACCTCCTCGGGGATTAGGACAGTAGTGTGTATACAAGGGGCGCCACCTGACAGTAGTGTGTATACAAGGGTCGCCACCTCCTCGGGGATTAGGACAGTAGTGTGTATACAAGGGGCGCCACCTGACAGTAGTGTGTATACAAGGGTCGCCACCTCCTCGGGGATTAGGACAGTAGTGTGTATACAAGGGGCGCCACCTGACAGTAGTGTGTATACAAGGGTCGCCACCTCCTCGGGGATTAGGACAGTAGTGTGTATACAAGGGGCGCCACCTGACAGTAGTGTGTATACAAGGTCGCCACCTCCTCGGGGATTAGGACAGTAGTGTGTATACAAGGGGCGACACCTGACAGTAGTGTGTATACAAGGGTCGCCACCTCTCCTAGGTTTTAAAGTATCACTTGGAGTCATTCAGGTATTAAAGTAACTGTAATTAATAACTCCCTGTTGTCAAGTATGTTGATTAATTTAACGTCAGTTATGAGTGTAGAATCAAATCCCCTTCTTAATCCGAGAGCAGATGACCCGGTTGTACTGGCAGCAGCGGGTGGACAGGTCTTGTGGCTGGCCGCACCCTCCACCCTTCTCCCTCATGTTACTTCAGTAATTTACTGAAATTCAGGTTTTCATTTAATATTGTATTCAATAATACTGAGAGTATGTTTGATAACCAGCCTGGTTAAATATGAATGTAAAGGGTGAGATCTGGGTCGTATACCGTCAAGAGACAGTGACGTCACGTACCTTTGCGGGTACTACTTGACCGGGCGACGTACCTGTTGTTGTTGTTGTTGTTAAAGATTCGCTACTTGGAACAAGCAGTTCCAAGTAGCACGGGCTATGGTGAGCCCGTAGGACGTACCTGACCTACCCGGGGTTGAGGTTAGGCGCCCGACGTCACCACAGTCTTCCATATTTACTAATTCATATTGTACAAATTAAAGTCCACTAGAGAATATTGTAACTGATACAGCTTTTGTCAAGATAACTTATGTAATTACCACAAGTTAAATGATAATTCAACCATCTGGGGTTTGCCAATAATTAGATTAGTTTGTTCAATTCAGCCTGCTTTGTAATTGATAACTAGGCGGAGGAATACTAGGACAGGTCTCTCGGTGTGAGAGAGGAGGAGGAACAGTGAGTGTAGGCTGGACATCCAGTGGGAACAAGACCTCTCCCCTCTTTTGTCGAGGACCGGGCCGCGGGGACACTAAAAAGCCCCGAAATCATCTCAAGATAACTCAAGATAACTTCACAGGCTAGGCGGAACATCAGGCCGTTGTATGCAGGTATCTGTTATTCTTGACTTGGTATGCTGTAGGAACCCACACAGTTTGTGTTATAGGATTTACATTGCCGTTAGGTAGGGTTTTATTCAGGGTATTTGATAAACATTATTTTGATGCATAATTTTGATTAATAAATAAATTAAAGAATTTATTTTGTTGAGTGGAATTTCCTCCATTTTATTTTTGTTCACGTTGTTTTTGAATGCAAGCCTCACGTCTACACCTAGTCTCCTCATGCAAACCAACAAGCATTTACTTAATTAAAAAAGATAATTCCTTCCTTTTAATTTCCACATTAACATAGAGCTTGAACAAATCCACAAGGGCCGTGACGAGGATTCGAACCTCTCCCAACGAGGGAGTTGTGTAAAATCCTGGTTTGTGCCTCGGAGAGGCTACGGGATCCAGTAAGTGCAGTAGAACTTTGGTTTCAACTCTTTTAACCCTGTTGTAGCTCAGTCGATTAAGGCAGTATCTGTGATGCTCCCGGACGCAGGTTCGAATCCTCGTTCACGGCCCTTGTGGATTTGTTCATTTGATGCATCACATGAGTGTGATCTGTGTGTGTAAGGAAGAGCTTACCCCTCCCTTTCATATCATTGGGGATAGAATTACATGGGGACGCTTAATTGATGGTATCCTGCTTTCCGTCAATTGAGGAATTTACTCAGAACAGCAGGTGGTGGCGGCGAATGTTCAGAGTTGGCAGTTTAACATAGAAGAGGGCAGTACCTCTGAGTTGGTGATATCTAAATGGTCAAACGTTTAGTTCTCGAGGAATTGTACTGATGGTTTCTCAGCAGAACTCTGGTTTCTGTACATATTTTTTTAACTTTTCTTCAATAACGACCAGCTTTTAACCAGTAGTGAGGTTAAAGGTAGGCCCCCTGTTACACTCATGTCTCCCCGAGCTCTTCTGTCTTCTAGCGACGTGAGGTGCAGTTCACTCAGCCTTTCCTCGTAACTCATGCCTCTTAGTTCTGGGACTAGTCTAGTGGCATACCTCTGAACTTTTTCCACTTCGTCTTGTGCTTGACATGGTACGGACTCCATGCTGGGGCTGCATACTCCAGGATTGGTCTTACATATGTGGTATACAAGGTTCTGAAAGATTCCTTACACAGGTTCCTGAAGGCAGTTCTGATGTTAACCAGCCTTGCAATACGCCGCTGATGTTATTCGTTTGATGTTGGCTTCAGGAGACAGGTTTGGCGTGATATCAACTCCTAGATTTTTCTCTCTGTCCGTTTTCATGGAAGGATTTCATCTCACATTCGGTATCCAGTGTCTGGCCTCCTATTTTCCCCACCTAGTTTCATTACCTTACATTTACTTGGGTTGAACTTTAATAGCCATTTGTAGGACCATTCCTTCAGTTTGTGAAGGTCATCTTGAAGCCTCATAATATCTTCCTCCGTCTTAATCCTCCTCATAATGTTTGCATCATCAGCAAACATTGAGAGGAACGAGTCTATTCCCTCTGGAAGATTATTTACATATATCAGGAACAGTATAATCCGAGAACTGATCCCTGTGGGACTCCACTGGTGACGCCTCGCCACTCCGAGACCTCGCCCCTCACAGTGACTCGCTATCGTCTGTTGCTTAGGTACTTGTGGGAAACCGACCTGTGAGATTTATATTTATGAAATTTATATAGAGTTCATATTTACATTAATTTATATATTTTGATAGCAATTTGTATGATGTTTAGAGGAGTGTATTTCTGCAATATTCTCACAAATCTACTCCTTGCACATTAGGGGGGGTTTATATTAAATATATATATATATATATATATATATATATATATATATATATATATATATATATATATAATATATATATATATGTGACAATGTCAGACCACGGAGGAAAAATGAAACAGGAAATTTCCTTAAGTACTTTCGTATATTAAATACATCTTCAGATGGTCTGAAGATGTATTTATGGACCTTCTGAAGATGTATTTAATATACGAAAGTACTTAAGGAAATTTCCTGTTTCATTTTTCCTCCGTGGTCTGACATTGTCACATTCTTAATCACGTGTTTATTTTCGTGATATACACACACACATATATATATATATATATATATATATATATATATATATATATATATATATATATATATATATATATATATATATATATATATATATATATATATATGCAGCCAATCTAACTACAGTATTAAACTACATATATTAGTAATGAAAATTAGGAGGTGTTATTGTATGGTAGGCCTGGTCCAGCAGGTATAAACAAGAATGATGACACCAAATAATCCTCGTAGTTGAGGCTAACATCACCACCCATGTACTGGTGCACCAAGATTAATTCTTGCTTCCTCTTCTACTGTTCCTGTCAAAGGACACTTGCTGTAAAGCAGGAATCTGTATATATGACAGCTATATCAGAGGTAATATATTGGTATATTTGAAGATTAGGACCAAGGAATAATTACATGGATTATGTCGCTTTTCATGCGTGCTAACCGGTTCGCCCTATATCTACCTGACATTAACTGGCCAGAAAATGACTAGATAAGAAACGGGTTTCGGAAAGTCACTTCCATTGTTTAGATGTTGACTGCGTGTTGATGATGGAAGAAGCACTAATTTGATCTCCATAACACTTGGTCCAAGGGAGAATTATAGGAGCCGCACTCGCTCCTGCGACTCTGGTCTAGCCACAGTGCTGACTCCCTCCTACTCACGCCCCTGGCTCTCTTCTCCAGATGTCAATAATTGGTAGAAAGGTCACATTTACTCTGTTTTGGTACTGATAATTAAGTTAATTCAAATGAGATATTTGTATGATGTTAAAAGTCCAAAGACTGCTGTATTAAGAATAATTCCCAGCAGAATAGCTGGTGAATTTAATAGCGACGTGGCAATGATATCCCGTTTTCTATTGACGGAAAATTCCACTACAGACTACATTTTCTATGGGTTAACTTGAGTATTCAACCCAGCAGCAATATTATCTGCTTATTGTATTTAATATTAGTAAATGGTGTCGGGTTTTCCAACAGTACTCCCTTATCCAGTGGAGTACCTTCCCTTTCACTCCCGCCTGCATCTCCAACTTGTGCACTATGGTCTCTTATGTGGTACTGTGTCAAAGACTTTCTGGCAATCCAAAAATATGCAGTCTGCCCAGCCCTTTCTTTCTTGCCTGATTTTTGCTGGGGTGTGGGTGACCTGGGGTGTGAACATTTCAAATCTCTGCGACATCAAAGAATCCAGCAGTGTTTCCTGAAGTGACTCCAACGGCTTATAAAGCCCCTGAGGTCCATGTCTTATTCCAGCCCAGACCCGGAGTAATAAATTTTGGGGTGCAGGCGATGAGTCACAATAACGTGGCTAAAGTATGTTGACCAGACCACACACAGTTGACTTGAGAATGGTCCAGGACGGACCGAAACGTCGTCGTCCCTTCACCTTCCAGTGTGTGGTTTGATCAACAAATTTTGGGGTCCTCTTATCAGGAGATTGAAGGAGCACTGAGCAAGGTTATTTCTCATCTTCAGAGCCAGTAGGTGAGAGAGATACACTATGGAGTAAGTATAGATGTTTAGTGATTCGGATAACCAAGAGATACTGGAGGGCTGTTCTCGTGAGCAGAGATAGGAAATCTAGGGCCAGATTCACGAAAGCACTTACGAACGTGTACATCTTTCCTCAATCTTTGACGGCTTTGGTTACATTAATTAAACAGTTTACAAGCATGAAATTTCCCAATCAACTGTTGTTATTGTTCTAAACAGCCTCCTGGTGCTTCGGAGCTCATTAACTGTTTAATAATTGGAAACAAAGCCGCCAAAGATTGAGAAAAGATGTACAGGTTCGTAAGTGCTTTCGTGAATCTGGCCCCTGAACATTATAACACCGAGTTGATATGATGGACATTGGCCAGGATGAAACAGGGAGATCTTAGGAGAGCTCAAGACCAGGAGTAGCAGTTGTGGTGGCAGCAGCTGGGGGGGGGGGCGGGGAGAAGCTGTAATGACCAGGGTGGAAGCGGGTCACCAAATACAGGACGAAGCCATTACAAGGGATAGTTTTGAGAGGTACAAGTTCTGGAAGGAACAGCAGGCTGGAGGTGAGGAAAAAGTTCCAACTGGAGAAGTTGAAATTGGAACTTCAGGTAAAGAATGACGTAGAACAAGAAAACAAAGCTACGAGAAAATGAGGAACAAAAAACTTACGATAAATTGAGGAAGAAAGAAGCCTACAAGAAATTTAGGAAGAGGCGATGTTGCAAGAAATTGACCTTGAGCAAGAGAAAATATGAGGAGGAATGGAAAAAAGAGAGAGACAAACGCTTAGACAGAGAAACTAACAAGAGGATTGCAGGACAGAGAAGATCAAGGTACAACAGAGGGTCCACACTACACATGAAACAATACTGGAACAGCCGTCACGGCCTAACATGTACCAACGTTCACGCTGACTGAGGCAGAATTTGTTCTGAACATTTTGAAAAAGTCGCAACGATTTATCAGTTTAAGAATCAACGCGTTCCATCATTATGAGGTAAAGTATCATAGTGTTCTGTGTTGTACCAGCTTTTCTTCTTACACCAGAGGCGTATAGGAAACGTTTTGGGCAAATGGTTAAGGCACCAAGCCGTTCATGGAGACGGCTTGGGATTTATCCCGGCGATTTTAGTGTCAGTATAATTCATTTGGAGACATACGCCAATCTTAAGCAACTGAAGCCCATAGAACAGTTGTTGAGCATGTTACTTCTAGAGACAAAATTAAAAATACAGAAAGCTTGAATTGTCTATGTGAGAGATGCCGCTGACAGAGCTGATATGTTCAGGAAAGTCTAGCGAAGCCTAGTGAAGCCTAGCGAAGCTTAGCGAAGCCTAGACGAGAGCAGAGTCAAACAAGCGGCCAAATGCCATTCAGCAAACCACAAAGTGCCTGCTTGCTGAACAATAATTCCACTAATCATTTTCCAAATCCTTATAAACAATATGAGAAGCGTGGTGAATACAAGACGGTAGCCTATGCTATCTACCGAGGACTTCTGCAGGAGACAGTGATAAATATGCAAATTCTAATCATGTGCAAAAGTATTTCTAGTATTTCATTTTTATTTGAACAATAAAAAGAGGAAACACAGAGAATGTCTCCTTTCAGCTGACAATAAAATCCGTGTGTTTGTACTTACAGTAAAACCCGGGATTATGTCAAGGCTACACAAGACAGTGGTTGAGAACACCTGACGAACACACGACCCTCAACCAGGCTACACAAGACAGTGGTTGAGAACACACCTGACGAACACACGACCCTCAACCAGGCTACACAAGACAGTGGTTGAGAACACCTGACGAACACACGACCCTCAACCAGGCTACACAAGACAGTGGTTGAGAACACACCTGACGAACACACGACCCTCAACCAGGCTACACAAGACAGTGGTTGAGAACACACCTGACGAACACACGACCCTCAACCAGGCTACACAAGACAGTGGTTGAGAACACCTGACGAACACACGACCCTCAACCAGGCTACACAAGACAATGGTTGAGAGCACACCTGACGAACACACGACCCTCAACCAGGCTACACAAGACAATGGTTGAGAACACCTGACGAACACACGACCCTCAACCAGGCTACACAAGACAATGGTTGAGAACACCTGACGAACACACGACCCTCAACCAGGCTACACAAGACAATGGTTGAGAACACACCTGACGAACACACGACCCTCAACCAGACTACACAAGACAATGGTTGAGAACACCTGACGAACACACGACCCTCAACCAGGCTACACAAGACAGTGGTTGAGAACACACCTGACGAACACACGACCCTCAACCAGGCTACACAAGACAGTGGTTGAGAACACACCTGACGAACACACGACCCTCAACCAGGCTACACAAGACAGTGGTTGAGAACACCTGACGAACACACAACCCTCAACCAGGCTACACAAGACAGTGGTTGAGAGCACACCTGACGAACACACGACCCTCAACCAGGCTACACAAGACAATGGTTGAGAACACCTGACGAACACACGACCCTCAACCAGGCTACACAAGACAATGGTTGAGAACACCTGACGAACACACGACCCTCAACCAGGCTACACAAGACAATGGTTGAGAACACACCTGACGAACACACGACCCTCAACCAGACTACACAAGACAATGGTTGAGAACACCTGACGAACACACGACCCTCAACCAGGCTACACAAGACAGTGGTTGAGAACACCTGACGAACACACGACCCTCAACCAGACTACACAACACAGTGGTTGAGAACACCTGACGAACACACGACCCTCAACCAGGCTACACAAGACAATGGTTGAGAACACCTGACGAACACACAACCCTCAACCAGGCTACACAAGACAATGCTTGAGAACACCTGACGAACACACGACCCTCAACCAGGCTACACAAGACAATGCTTGAGAACACCTGACGAACACACGACCCTCAACCACAAGGGGACCAGCAGCAGCCTAGTACAAATATGTACATGGATCGGAATTTCTGTGCGATGAATAAGAAACAGGAAATAACCCCACACTGGGCAACTCAACATGACTGGTAAGAATCATCGTCGGAGAGGTATTGCACTTGTGACAAACTTGGTCATTATTCCCATGAGTGCAAATGCCCTAAGATGGTAATATTACTGACCGAGGCTGAAGCTGGGAAGCCATTTATTTATGAGTATTGGTGTGCGGGAAGCACCTGTCAAGCTTCACACTGGGTCCAGGTATCATTGCTTCATTACTTCATTACCAGGTATCATTGCTTCATTACTTCAGTTGTCACAACTGAAGGTTGTGACAACTGGTGGCCAGCCAAAATGGAGTCCGCACATTGAGAGACGGAAGGACGGGGCAACAAAGAGTGAAGGACTCGTGGTTCAACCTTGACGACGAGCGGACGTCTGGACACCACCTCCGCCTGGGGGCCGCCTGAGGGCCGCCTGGGGGCCGCCTGGGGGCCGCCTGGGGGCCGCCGGATATCGTTATGTTTCGCGATTCTGGATTATGATACTGTCCTTCGGCGTCCCTGTCCAACGCTCTGGATTGTTACGACGCCTGGCGCACATATCACCTTGGGTCACGGGGTTGTTGTTAGATTTTGAATGTTTTCTGGTTGGTTTTCCCGGCGGGGTGACGGTGTCCGGCGCCGGCTTGACCAGAAGGTGCCGGGAGTTGGAGGGTCTTGGTGGGCTCCTGGTGTGTCTTTAGCCGTGGTGGGTGACAGGTTTCTGCCCTGCCGAGGGGCACTGGACGTCTTTTTGCGTTTTAGTTTGCAGCCGAGTTTTTGGTTTTGCTACCTGGTGTTCTCTGTGTGGGGCGGGGCCGGTGCTTGTCCCCCTGAGGGACTCCTGGGGCTCCCCAGTGTTCTCTGTGTGGGGCGGGGCCGGTGCTTGTCACACTGAGGGACTCCTGGGGCTCCCCAGTGTTCTCTGTGTGGGGCGGGGCCGGTGCTTGTCCCCCTGAGGGACTCCTGGAGCTCCCAGTGTTCTCTGTGTTGGGCGGGGCCGGTGCTTGTCACCCTGGGGGACTCCTGGAGCTCCCAGTGTTCTCTGTGTGGGGCGGGGCCGGTGCTTGTCACCCTGGGGGACTCCTGGAGCTCCCAGTGTTCTCTGTGTGGGGCGGGGCCGGTGCTTGTCACCCTGGGGGACTCCTGGAGCTCCCAGTGTTCTCTGTGTGGGGCGGGGCCGGTGCTTGTCACCCTGGGGGACTCCTGGAGCTCCCAGTGTTCTCTGTGTGGGGCGGGGCCGGTGCTTGTCACCCTGGGGGACTCCTGGAGCTCCCAGTGTTCTCTGTGTGGGGCGGGGCCGGTGCTTGTCACCCTGGGGGACTCCTGGAGCTCCCAGTGTTCTCTGTGTGGGGCGGGGCCGGTGCTTGTCACCCTGGGGGACTCCTGGGGCTCCCCAGTGTTCTCTGTGTGGGGCGGGGCCGGTGCTTGTCACCCTGAGGGACTCCTGGGGCTCCCCAGTGTTCTCTGTGTGGGGCGGGGCCGGTGCTTGTCACCCTGGGGGACTCCTGGGGCTCCCCAGTGTTCTCTGTGTGGGGCGGGGCTGGTGCTTGTCACCCTGAGGGACTCCTGGAGCTCCCAGTGTTCTCTGTGTGGGGCGGGGCCAGTGCTTGTCACCCTGAGGGACTCCTGGAGCTCCCAGTGTTCTCTGTGTGGGGCGGGGCCAGTGCTTGTCACCCTGGTGGACTCCTGGAGCTCCCAGTGTTCTCTGTGTGGGGCGGGGCCAGTGCTTGTCACCCTGGGGGACTCCTGGAGCTCCCAGTGTTCTCTGTGTGGGGCGGGGCTGGTGCTTGTCACCCTGGGGGACTCCTGGAGCTCCCAGTGTTCTCTGTGTGGGGCGGGGCCGGTGCTTGTCACCCTGGGGGACTCCTGGAGCTCCCAGTGTTCTCTGTGTGGGGCGGGGCCGGTGCTTGTCACCCTGGGGGACTCCTGGAGCTCCCAGTGTTCTCTGTGTGGGGCGGGGCCAGTGCTTGTCACCCTGGGGGACTCCTGGGGCTCCCCAGTGTTCTCTGTGTGGGGCGGGGCCGGTGCTTGTCACCCTGGGGGACTCCTGGAGCTCCCAGTGTTCTCTGTGTGGGGCGGGGCCGGTGCTTGTCACCCTGGGGGACTCCTGGAGCTCCCAGTGTTCTCTGTGTGGGGCGGGGCTGGTGCTTGTCACCCTGGGGGACTCCTGGAGCTCCCAGTGTTCTCTGTGTGGGGCGGGGCCGGTGCTTGTCACCCTGGGGGACTCCTGGAGCTCCCAGTGTTCTCTGTGTGGGGCGGGGCTGGTGCTTGTCAGACTGGGGGACTCCTGAAGCTCCCAGTGTTCTCTGTGTGGGGCGGGGCCGGTGCTTGTCCCCCTGAGGCAACAACTAAGCCATTCATTCCCCCACCTTCGTAAGGATCCTCGGGTCCATCACCACACTCATACACATTTGCTTCCTGCTTCCCCTGCTACGTTGCAGGATTTGTTCGGCCCTGCTACTTGCCCTAAGTATTATGATCGTTGTCCCGACGACCACACCCGGCCTGATGATGTGCATATTCAGAGACACTTAGTTGACTCTGTGGACTGCCAGGTTACTTTTAACCTCAGACTGGTATACGTGTAGTTGCAGCCCCTTCTCAGGAGGCGGTCGCTCACCTGGCTACATTGTCCTGTTCACTGTGAACATATAAAAGAGGAAAGAATAATGAAAGAAATAATCCGTAAAGGAGTAAAAAGCACTACTCCTAACCAAAACATAAACCTGATAATATTCTACAAAACCAAGAAGACTTCCGAACTCCTTATCAAAAACAGCCCGAAGCCGACGGAGAACCCTCTACAGCAGTCAAGCGTTGTATACATGTACACTTGCCCCCACGAAGGATGTAACCTTCAATGTAAGTACATAGGTATGACGTCAACCAAGCTGACGAGGCGTTTGACATGCCATCTTCAATCTGGTGCCCCTAGGAATCACATGAGACAAGCCCATGACATTACTCTAACAAGAGAAATGTTGAACAAGAATACTTGCATAATAGACAAAACCCAAGATTCAAGAAGATTACAAATTCTTGAGGCAATTCACATAAGAATAGAGCGACCTACCATGAACACCCAAATCACGGAACTATTTACTCTACCCACCATGAGAGTAAGGACAAGACAAGAACATATCGATGCCAACACAGAAGACAATGCCCAACATAACAGGCCAATTACACTGGATTAATCTTTGTGTTTAGATAGGAGATGCCTCGTATGGGCCAATAAGCCTTCTGCAGCCCCTATGTTTATCCCTTATGTATCCCCCCATGTTTTCACCTTCATTGTATTATCACCTGACCTAATGCGGGTATAAAATCAACTAGTATTGTAAGATCTGTTCACTTGAGAATGAACCATGGAGGTTCGAAACGTCGTGCAAATTATACAAATAAGTGTAATACACTCTATAGTAAATCACTTCTTTTCTTCACCTTAAAAGTACGAAAATGAGTTTTGGAGAACTCCTATTTCAATTAAGCCCTGATGCTAAGAAAATAGTTAGAGGGATAGAAGCCCTAAACCAGAAAATAATAAATACAGAATATGCGGTCATATTCAATGAAACATATATATATATATATATATATATATATATATATATATATATATATATATATATATATATATATATATATATATATATATATATATGTTACGGACCCGAATCCAGCGTCCGAGCACGGAGCAGTGATGACCGCGCCATCTGTGGGTCAGCTCCCGAAACCCCCTCCAAATGGACGACGACACCTGGTGAGGACGAGGTGTACTGGCCACGAGGGCCAGTTTCCAGTCCTGTTCAGCTCACAACACAGCTGCTGCTGACCTCTGGTGTGGTGGTGCTCAGACGACAACGCCATCTATGGAGTGGATACGTCGGCCTGTAAGTGAGGTGCTTTAGTGTGTCCCTGTTATTGATGACGTGTCTGCTTAGAGTCGACCTGGTACTGCTGTAATGGAAGTTGAGTCAGTCTACCCAAGGCTGCCGTCTCGACACCAAGTGTTTTGCTGCAGCAGCTGTGAGTCGCCTCCCGGATGAACACTGTGGTGTTACCCTGCCTGTGAAGCGGCAGTTGAGGATTGTCATACCCGGGACTGACTGGTGGAGACGATTAACCACTGGGGTATTGTGGACAGGAGAGTGATCTGTGGTATCACACGAGGCTCCTGACTAGGGCGCTACCCTAGTATCGCTCGTGGAGTGGCCTGACCAGCGTTGCTGATCCGGAACCTGCCAGCTGTCTGCTGGACTTGTGGTTGACGGCCTCCACGGCAGTGCCCCCAGTGGAACTGTGTTTTGGCTGGCCTGTGGCCGGGGTAGACTCAGCTTTTCGAAGGATTCGTCGTGAGGCCACGAGAGCACCGAGAACTTGGCATCGAGAAGATCCAGAGTCTTCAGAAGAAGACGACAGTGTAGATAATACCCCTGTGGAGTGTTTATACCCTCCCCCGAGTAATCTTCTTATATATATTTATTGGTGGAGGTGTTAATTATAATATTAAGTTTTTGCCTTTCTTTCCCTTCCCCTTTTAATTTACTTGCGTTACGGATCACATCCCTTGAAAGCCACTACTGGCTTGGGGCCGGATACCCTTCCTCTAACGACATCAGAGTAAGAACCTAGTTGTGACTCGAGAGGGCCGTAACAATATATATATATATATATATATATATATATATATATATATATATATATATATATATATATACACAGGGTATGTGGATGCTGGTCAGAATTGCATTTCACCTTTGTAAACGTACATTAATGACACTATGTAAAAGACACCTCGAACACTGTCTATGTAGGACAGACGTAAATCGGTGTATTTACGTATGTAGGTTGGCTTAGCATTATAAAAGCACTACAATCACCTTCTGTGGTTGATTGTTCAATAAACCCCTGAACAATATGTTTAACACATCTCTAACCCTGTCTATGGAGGACAGAAGAAAATGTATATATGCTGGTTAGCATTGTAAATGTCTGGCCACGTGTGTGGTAGAAAATAATAATACACAAATATAAATATAAATCTTTACATCTGAGAGTTATAAGTCAGCTAACAATGGTAAACCTCTCGTGCTGTCAGAGCCAGAGCTGGCGGGCATGTCCCTCAGGTGACCTTCCTCAGTGACTTCTACCTCACCTGACCTACCTCAGTACCTTCTACCTCACCTGACCTTCCTCAGTACCTTCTCCCTCACCTGACCTTTCTCAGTACCTTCTCCCTCACCTGACCTTTCTCAGTACCTTCTACCTCACCTGACCTTTCTCAGTACCTTCTACCTCACCTGACCTTCCTCAGTACCTTCTACCTCACCTGACCTTCCTCAGTACCTTCTACCTCACCTGACCTTTCTCAGTGGCTTCTCCCTCACCTGACCTTTCTGAGTGGCTTCTCCCTCACCTGACCTTTCTCAGTGGCTTCTCCCCCACCTGACCTTTCTGAGTGGCTTCTCAATCACCTGACCTTCCTCAGTACCTTCTACTTCACCTGACCTTTGACTTCCAGGACGAGCGTGTCTTGCTTTCCGACCGCCCCTCGCGGTCACCTGTCCCTCGATAGAATTCTTGGTGACTCGGATACTTTTGATATCGTTCGCCTTATGCGTTTTAGTTCTCGTATTGGCATCCTTGGTGATATTTAGCGCCCTCTGATTATTTTGCGTATTTGATGGTGCTACATAGCCTTCCCGGTTTGGTGCCTTCTTTTGATAATTACTTACTTCACCTGACCTTCCTCAGTACCTTCTACCTCACCTGATCTTCCTCAGTACCTTCTACCTCACCTGACCTTCCTCAGTACCTTCTACCCCACCTGACCTTCCTCAGTACCTTCTACCTCACCTGACCTTCCTCAGTACCTTTTACCCCACCTGACCTTCCTCAGTACCTTCTACCCCACCTGACCTTCCTCAGTACCTTCTACCCCACCTGACCTTCCTCAGTACCTTCTACCTCACCTGACCTTCCTCAGTACCTTCTACCTCACCTGACCTTCCTCAGTACCTTCTACCTCACCTGATCTTCCTCAGTACCTTCTACCTCACCTGATCTTCCTCAGTACCTTCTACCTCCTACCTTGAGGTGCTTCCGGGGCTTAGTGTCCCCGCGGCCCGGTCGTCGACCAGGCCTCCTGAAACCTGATCCTCACCTGATCTTCCTCAGTACCTTCTACCTCACCTGATCTTCCTCAGTACCTTCTACCTCACCTGACCTTCCTCAGTACCTTCTACCCCACCTGACCTTGTTGGTTCACCTACGCCCCTCCCCGCCGCCCTCTCCACTATAAACCATCTTGGCTAGATTTCCCTATTCATTAGCTTTACCTATTTACTAACTCTACCCGGATTTCACCGAGCCTTTCGCTGGTCCTCACTAATTCACTCTTCTATTCCTTTGTTTTTCTCTTTTTCTTTTGACTGTGTAATCTGTTCTTGACTATGTCTGTTCTTCAATGAAAATATATACGTGGATTTTATGCCAATTTCCCTGAACTTTAACGTCTGGTCTCAGGGGAGCCAATGGTTGGCGCTCGTCCTGGTGACTTCAGTAATTATGACTTTCTCTCTTACATTCCAGCTGTGTAATAATAATAATAATAACAATAATAATAATAATAATAATATTTTATTAAGGAAAAGTCCATACATAGATGCAGTTAGAAACATAATGTTGGGCTTACAGAGGTGGTACATACATAATGTTGGGTTTACAGAGGTGGTACATACATAATGTTGGGTTTACAGAGGTGGTACATACATAATGTTGGGTTTACAGAGGTGGTACATACATAATGTTGGGTTTACAGAGGTGGTACATACAATACCTACAGTCGCTAGTATGTATAGCGTTTAGGGTAAAGTGTTGGGACCCGGACTTATACAGTCTATTCTCTTCCAGATTATTTTCCTTGTCGGAAAATCCGACACCATTTAATAATCATACAGATAATAGCTGTATTGTATAAACAAGTTACCCATAGAAAACGTAACTTGTAGTGGAATTACCATCTAAAGAAAACGGGATATCATCACCACATACTATTATAATTCACCAGCTATTCTGCTGGGAATTGTTCTTAAATACATTAGTCTTTGGACTTTACCATCATAAAACATCTTATATAAATTAACTTAATTATCAATATTAAAGTAGAGTAAATGTGACCCTTCTATCACTTTCTGACATGTGGACAATGTAAGCCAGGCGTCAGAGGGAGGAGGAAGGGGCAGCCATTGTTGTGTCACCTCCGAGACGTGTGGAGCAAATTCGGCTCCTATAATATCTGGACAATGTCGGCCAGTAACGTCAATAGTATGGAGTGTTAAACAGCCATTGTTTATACTAGACCAGAGGCTCACGGGAGCAAATGCGGCTCCTGTTAATTTTACTTGGACGTAGTGTTATGGAAACCAAGGGTGTACCATTTTCAACACGCTGTCAACAATTCAAGTTAAGTGTTCTTTCCGAAACCCATGTATCTTTCATTTATGGCCATTAATGTCATTATATAGGGTGACCCGGTTAGAGCACGTGGAAGCCTCAAACTAAAGGTAATTAAGCCAGGTCTTCAATGTTCCATGTACAGTATTTTCTCTGATATAGCTTGTCATATATAGGTATCTGGCTTTACAGCTAGCGCCCTTTTGACAGGTCAAGACGAGGAAGCAAGATTTGTGCACCAGTTACTGGGTGATGGAAGCTACCTCAAAGAGGATAATTTGGTGTCTACACCCTAGTTATACCTGGTGGACTAACCTGCTGTACTATAAGATAAGGAACCACTTCAATGTATGTAGTTAATACTGTAGTTTGATTGGCTGCATATATATAAAGATAACCCCCCTAATGTGTAGAGGATCGATTTGTGAGATTATGAGATTATTGCAGAAATACAGTCCACTTATCATTATACAAATTGCTATCGAAGTATATAAATTAACATAAATATAAATTCTATATATATTCATATAAATTAAATAAATATAAATCTCACAGGTCGGTTCCCACATTCCTTTTGTCCACTTGCTTTTTTCAGTCGAAGTTCCCATTACATCCGTCCCCCCCCCCTTCCCTTCCCTTCCTGTCACCTCTCCCTCCCGCTGTCTTCCCATCCCTCCCTCACCATCCCCCTCATTTACTGGCCTACCCTTTCCTCCCCCTTCCACCTACTGTGACTGGCCATGAGGGAGAGGAAGAGAGAGAGACGGAAGAGATGAGGAAGAGAGAGACTGGGCTAATGTGAGAGGTGAGAGGTGTAGTGAGAGAGGAGGTGGTGGCGAGGCGGGAGAGGTCTCGCATGGTAATAATACTCTCTCCTCCACCCTAGAGACCCGCAAGTGGTGAGGGGGGGGGGGGAGGTGGGTTGGTGGGACGAGGGGGGGGTATGTGCGTTGGTGGGACGGGGGGTATGTGGGTTGGTGGGGGGGGTATATGGGTTGGTGGGAGGGAGTAGGTGGTGGTAGTGACGGAGGAGGAGTTGGTGTGGGTGACAGTATCTTGTATGTCTCGATCATATCCCATTTACTTATTCGTTCCTCTAGGATTGTAAGGTCTAATATTCCATTAGCCTAGCTCAACTATATTACTTCTGCCACTAATCATGTTGCAAACCTCTGCATCTTTCAGTTTTTAATTAGATGTTTCCCGAGGAGCGGATTCCAGGTCGATGCTGCATATTCCAGTATTGGTCTAACATAGGTTGTTTACCTGCAGTTGGTTGCCAGAGGTATCCGGCAGGCCCACATAACAATGGCAAGCCGGCTGCTCTGGCTCTTCCTCCACGACCTTGTCTAAATGTTGCTTCAACACCTCAACTTTTCATGACTATATTTCGCACAGTTGTTGGGAGGGAACTGAAGACCTTTGGCACAACTGTAGTCCATAGAGTGGTGTGTGACTGTACCTGTGGCACCACTGTAGGTCATACAGTGGTGTGTGACTGTACCTGTGGCACCACTGTAGTTCATACAGTGGTGTGTGACTGTACCTGTGGCACCACTGTAGTTCATACAGTGGTGTGTGACTGTACCTGTGGCACCACTGTAGGTCATACAGTGGTGTGTGACTGTACCTGTGGCACCACTGTAGTCCATAGAGTGCATATGAACACTATGAACACCCGGCCCTCCTGTACCCTAGATGCATAATACAGGAAGCCACTGTCGTGTCCCCTCTAGAGAGTACACTTTGAGTGCTTCTTGAGTGTTCCAATAATTTAGGTGCTATATATTGTATATGTGTGCCGTATAGACACAGTATAGCGCGGTGTCTCTATATTCCCTCTATTTCAGAAAGTTCTCCTGCTCTGAAGGGATTAGAGTATCCAGCAGACCTCAGGGTGGAACAGTACCAGTGATCTGAAGGTTAGGTTAGGTTAGGTTAGGTTAGGTTAGGTTATCTGAAGGTTCTGTTAGTCCACTCTCTCATTTTCCTGGTTGATGCTTGTGTTGTTCTACTCTTAAATATTTGGTCGTTCACTTTACAAGTTGCTTTCCTTCCTATGAGGAAATGTAATTGGGTCTTGAATGCAGTTTTTGGTGTTAATTCTTCATTTATTCCATATTAAATATCTGGAATTTATCATTGTTAAAGGTCATATTTGTTGCCCAGTTCAAGATTTATGTAATATCAGCTTGTAGTGTTCGATGTCTTCACACTCAGGAAATTTTCATGTAGTTTCTTAATTGTCTGCAAATATTGACACGAAGCTGTGACTTGTATTTCTATATCTGATATGAAAGTGAGAAAAAGTAGTGGAGGCAGGACTGTGCCCTGAGGCACAGAGCTCTTCACTGTGACCAGGCAGGATTTTGTTTGATTGACTGTTACTGTTTGCATTCTGTTTATGATGAAACAGAATATCTATAACTGTACTTTATCAGTTATTCCTTTGGACCTCCTTTTATGGGTCATGAGATCATGGCCGCATATTTCATATGACTTAGCAAAGCCCGTGAAGAAAATATCTGTGTTTCTTCTAATGTTTCCGTTACTTCGTTACAACGGTTGAGTAGGTTAAAAAGAGAACTGATTTAGGTTTCTAAAGGACGTTCTTATGTTTGCCAGCGTCATATATGCTGCTGATGTTATCTTGTTTATGTGTGCCTCCGCTGTGAGTGTTGGCACTACATCCTCTCCCAAATCCCTCTCTGTGATTCCTGTAGCTGCCTTTCCCATATGGTGTTGATTCCTTCTGGTCTCCTTTCTTCCTTTCCCATCTTCATTACCTTACAATTATTGAGATTGAATTCTAGCAACCACTAGTCTGCCCACTCCTGGAGTTCGAAGAGGTTATCCCAGCTTACTTCTCCATCTTATACACCAGTCTTTCATAAGGAACATCAAAAACTTTTTAAAAATCTAGGGAAATACAGTCCATCCTGTCTTTTTTGTGCTGACATATTTTAGTAAACGTGTAGAACTCTCTCAAGTTTGTCAGACGTGACATCATTCATCATCTACACCAATACTACCATTTTGTTACCAAGTTAATCCTCTTCTGGGGCTACACCATTCTCAACGTGGTCACCTGACCACTCTGTGTGGTACACTTGTCACTGATCTTGGTCTGTAATTTAGTGCCTCTTGTCAATCCTTTTTATTTAAATATTGGGATTACCTGTCTCTATTTCCAGAGTTCTGGGAGATTTCCTTCTCCAGACGCTTTATTAAACAATTGTCTTAAGTGGGTGGTAAAGTACCTCAGCAGCCTCCTTTAACAGCCTTAGTGATATAAATGCTGGTTCACCTGCAACTGTCTCGTATAGTTTCACAAGAATAATCTACCTCGTCTACATCCTGTGTCATCCAGTGTTTCTTCTGGCCATCTGTCAACCTTGGTCTCCATGTTGAAATCTTGTTTTGTTGAGCTTCTCACATACCTTCTTGTCATTTTCTGTTAGTATTTCATTCTGTTATATCTCATCATATGGTCTCGTATTGTTGTTGTTCCCATTATATGACTGCAAGACAGCTGTAGTTGGGAAGTAGCTTTTGCTACAAAGTCATTTTTAAACAGCCTCTGAACTTCCCATCTGACTCCTGTATAGTGATCTATGGCTCACTTTAGTACCTTCCCATGGTTCTGTGTCCCCAGTTAACTCTTTAACTGTCGTGTTTGGTCCAGTACTTCGCTTCTCTGTCGTGCCTCTTGTACCAGGTGTTGACTGGGCCTTCCTCATCCACCTCCTCCATGAGTGGCATGAAGTACTCTGTGCCATTTGATGTCTTCGCTCCCAATTCACTGTCCATTTGGACTTACATAGAAAGTATCTTCCTCTCCTACAGTCCCCACGTGTGTAAACTGTCCTACAGTCCCCACGTGTGTAAACTTTCCTACAGTCCCCACGTGTGTAAACTGTCCTACAGTCCCCACGTGTGTAAACTGTCCTACAGTCCCCACGTGTGTAAACTGTCCTACAGTCCCCACGTGTGTAAACTGTCCTACAGTCCCCACGTGTGTAAACTCTCCTACAGTCACCACGTGTGTAAACTTTCCTACAGTCCCCACGTGTGTAAACTGTCCTACAGTCCCCACGTGTGTAAACTGTCCTACAGTCCCCACGTGTGTAAACTGTCCTACAGTCCCCACGTGTGT
The DNA here is from genome assembly GCF_040958095.1 of Procambarus clarkii. Lineage (NCBI taxonomy): Eukaryota > Metazoa > Arthropoda > Malacostraca > Decapoda > Cambaridae > Procambarus > Procambarus clarkii. The sequence goes on along the minus strand of NC_091199.1, from coordinate 4,485,084 downwards.
AAACTGTCCTACAGTCCCCACGTGTGTAAACTGTCCTACAGTCCCCACGTGTGTAAACTGTCCTACAGTCCCCACGTGTGTAAACTGTCCTACAGTCCCCACGTGTGTAAACTCTCCTACAGTCCCCACGTGTGTAAACTGTCCTACAGTCCCCACGTGTGTAAACTGTCCTACAGTCCCCACGTGTGTAAACTCTCCTACAGTCCCCACGTGTGTAAACTCTCCTACAGTCCCCACGTGTGTAAACTCTCCTACAGTTCCCACGTGTGTAAACTCTCCTACAGTCCCCACGTGTGTAAACTCTCCTACAGTTCCCACGTGTGTAAACTCTCCTACAGTCCCCACGTGTGTAAACTCTCCTACAGTCCCCACGTGTGTAAACTCTCCTACAGTCCCCACATGTGTAAACTCTCCTACAGTCCCAACGTGTGTAAACTCTCCTACAGTTCCCACGTGTGTAAACTCTCCTACAATCCCCACGTGTGTAAACTCTCCTACAGTCCTCACGTGTGTAAACTCTCCTACAGTCTCCACGTGTGTAAACTTTCATCTTTCTCCATAGCTTCCTTGGTGTGAGCAAGAAACAGGTCATGTAGCCCCATGAGGTCCCCAAGCACAGTAATATACAGCCGTCACTATAGTGCCTATAGTGACGTACTCTTATATTCTCGACGTGTGCCGCCCTCGGGGTCAACCCTGGGGTCTAGTGGCTCTGTTCCCCGCCCCTTGGTGGTGGTGAGTAGTGGGGGCGGAGGCTTAGCGGGCACTCTTTGTTTTCTGGAGAAGTTGCCGCTGAGCGTCCATGCCTACTACTGCTGTGGTGATGAGGTAGGAGGAGAGGAGTGTGGAGGGGGTAAGGTTAGTGTAGGAGAGATGGGGGTGTGTGTTGAGGGCATGTAGTGGGGGTGAGAGGTTGGGGGGGGGGAGGAGGTGAAGAGATGAAAAGAGGTAACATTGAGCCAGAAGGCGTGTGTAGGAGGGGGAGAGGGGGGGACTCCTCCCTTTTGCTGTGGTTCAAATTTTGAGCTGCCGCATCGCTCACTTCCTTTGTTTGGTGCCGCTGGAGGAGTACTTCATTGTAACTTGGCTTATACTGAAGGCTGTTCTTCTTCCTAAAGGTTCTCTCTCTCTCTTTGTTGTATCACTTTTGTGTTCCGGGGAAGATGACGAGGGCTGGTGTGGTGGTGGCTGGTGTGGTAGTGGGTGGTGTGGTGGTGGCTGGTGTGGTGGTGGCTGGTCTGGTGGTGGCTGGTGTGGTGGTGGCTGGTGTGGTGGTGGCTGGTCTGGTGGTGGCTGGTGTGGTGGTGGGTGGTGTGATGGTGGGTGGTGTGGTGGTGGCTGGTGTGGTGGTGGCTGGTGTGGTGGTGGGTGGTGTGGTGGTGGGTGGTGTGGTGGTGGGTGGTGTGGTGGTGGGTGGTGTGGTGGTGGGTGGTGTGGTGGTGGGTGGTGTGGTGGTGGGTGGTGTGGTGGTGGCTGGTGTGGTGGTGGCTGGTGTGGTGGTGGGTGGTGTGGTGGTGGCTGGTGTGGTGGTGGCTGGTGTGTTGGTGGGTGGTGTGGTGGTGGGTGGTGTGGTGGTGGCTGGTGTGGTGGTGGCTGGTGTGGTGGTGGGTGGTGTGGTGGTGGGTGGTGTGGTGGTGGGTGGTGTGGTGGTGGGTGGTGTGGTGGTGGCTGGTGTGGTGGTGGCTGGTGTGGTGGTGGGTGGTGTGGTGGTGGGTGGTGTGGTGGTGGGTGGTGTGGTGGTGGCTGGTGTGGTGGTGGCTGGTGTGGTGGTGGCTGGTGTGGTGGTGGCTGGTGTGGTGGTGGCTGGTGTGGTGGTGGCTGGTGTGGTGGTGGCTGGTGTGGTGGTGGCTGGTGTGGTGGTGGCTGTGCTCCACTACCCTGCTCCTGCTCCTGGTATACACTGCTCCACCAAGACTCATCTCCTCTACTCCGCCACAATTTCCTCACAACTCGTGCACCATGAGCGCCCCGACACGAGGCTGCCTCACCTGCCTCCTCAGTATTGACAAACAACTCACTTCCACGACAAAAACTGTCTTCAACACAAATATATTTTTGTTGAAAGGTTTCCACGAGTGATGGTTGGTGTCGGTAATGTCCTCAGCTTTGTGTGTCATACATGCGGTCATCATATCCTGTGTAAAACTTCCTTAGCTGTAAATAATACAACTTTTATATCTGTGTGTTTCGTGTTTACATATGGTGAATATTGCTTTCCAATAGTTGGCAACATGCAGTGTGTTAGGCTAGTTGACGTCTCCCTCGGCCACCTGAGAATGGAACCCGGGACCACAAAAGCAGAGGTCTGTAGGTCTGTAACATTAACTCTGTAAGTACACCATAACACCCCCCCCCCCCGTAGCAGCTGAGCAGCTGTCTAGCTCCCTGGTACCTATTTACTGCTAGGTAACAGGTGCCTCAGGGTGATTGCCTATGCCCATTTGTTTTCGCCTCCAGCGGAGATCGAACCCGGAACCCCAGAACTTACGAATCCGAAGCGCTGTCCACTAAGTTGTCAGGCCCCTTTATAATCTTATGGAGGATATAAGGAAAACCCACCAGCCTCGGGCCTTATGGTCCAGCCAGCGAACTGTACCATAGGGTACAGTTAGGGGTCATGTACCATAGGGTACAGTTAAGGTCATGTACCATAGGGTACAGTTACGGGTCATGTACCATAGGGTACAGTTAGGGGTCAGGTACCATAGGGTACAGTTAAGGTCATGTACCATAGGGTACAGTTAGGGGTCATGTACCATAGGGTACAGTTAGGGTCATGTACCATAGGGTACAGTTAGGGGTCATGTACCATAGGGTACAGTTAGGGGTCATGTACCATAGGGTACAGTTAGGGTCATGTACCATAGGGTACAGTTAGGGGTCATGTACCATAGGGTACAGTTAGGGTCATGTACCATAGGGTACAGTTAGGGGTCATGTGCCATAGGGTACAGTTAGGGTCATGTACCATAGGGTACAGTTAGGGGTCATGTACCATAGGGTACAGTTAGGGGTCATGTACCATAGCATACAGTTAGGGGTCATGTACCATAGGGTACAGTTAGGGGTCAGGTACCATAGGGTACAGTTAAGGTCATGTACCATAGGGTACAGTTAGGGGTCATGTACCATAGGGTACAGTTAGAGTCATGTACCATAGGGTACAGTTAGGGGTCATGTACCATAGGGTACAGTTAGGGTCATGTACCATAGGGTACAGCTAGGGGTCATGTACCATAGGGTACAGTTAGGGTCATGTACCATAGGGTACAGTTAGGGGTCATGTACCATAGGGTACAGTTAGGGTCATGTACCATAGGGTACAGTTAGGGGTCATGTACCATAGGGTACAGTTAGGGTCATGTACCATAGGGTACAGTTAGGGGTCATGTACCATAGGGTACAGTTAGGGTCATGTACCATAGGGTACAGTTAGGGGTCATGTACCATAGGGTACAGTTAGGGTCATGTACCATAGGGTACAGTTAGGGGTCATGTACCATAGCATACAGTTAGGGGTCATGTACCATAGGGTACAGTTAGGGGTCATGTACCATAGCATACAGTTAGGGGTCATGTACCATAGGGTGCAGTTAGGGGTCATGTACCATATGGTACAGTTAGGGGTCATGTACCATAGGGTACAGTTAAGGTCATGTACCATAGGGTACAGTTAGGGTCATGTACCATAGGGTACAGTTAGGGTCATGTACCATAGGGTACAGTTAGGGGTCATGTACCATAGGGTACAGTTAAGGTCATGTACCATAGGGTACAGTTAGGGTCATGTACCATAGGGTACAGTTAGGGTCATGTACCATAGGGTACAGTTAATGGTCATGTACCATAGGGTACAGTTAGGGTCATGTACCATAGGGTACAGTTAGGGGTCATGTACCATAGGGTACAGTTAGGGGTCATGTACCATAGCATACAGTTAGGGGTCATGTACCATAGCATACAGTTATGGGTCATGTACCATAGGGTACAGTTAGGGGTCATGTACCATAGCATACAGTTAGGAGTCATGTACCATAGGGTACAGTTAGGGGTCATGTACCATAGGGTACAGTTAGGGGTCATGTACCATAGGGTACAGTTAGGGGTCATGTACCATAGGGTACAGTTAGGGGTCATGTACCATAGGGTACAGTTAGGGGTCATGTACCATAGGGTACAGTTAGGGGTCATGTACCATAGGGTACAGTTAGGGGTCATGTACCATAGGGTACAGTTAGGGTCATGTACCATAGGGTACAGTTAGGGGTCATGTACCATAGGGTACAGTTAGGGGTCATGTACCATAGGGTACAGTTAGGGGTCATGTACCATAGGGTACAGTTAGGGTCATGTACCATAGGGTACAGTTAGGGGTCATGTACCATAGGGTACAGTTAGGGGTCATGTACCATAGGGTACAGTTAGGGTCATGTACCATAGGGTACAGTTAGGGGTCATGTACCATAGGGTACAGTTAGGGTCATGTACCATAGGGTACAGTTAGGGGTCATGTACCATAGGGTACAGTTAGGGGTCATGTACCATAGGGTACAGTTAGGGGTCATGTACCATAGGGTACAGTTAGGGTCATGTACAAATCACCAACCTAAGGAGGGTACAGTTAGCTGTTATCTTAACCTCTTGCTGTCACCAACAACAGGTACTGTAGTAATACAACAACAACAACAACAACAACAACAACAACAGGTACTGTAGTAATACAACAACAACAACAACAACAACAACAACAGGTACTGTAGTAACACAACAACAACAACAGGTACTGTAGTAATACCCACAACAACAACAACAACAACAACAGGTACTGTAGTAATACCCACAACAACAACAACAGGTACTGTAGTAATACAACAACAACAACAACAGGTACTGTAGTAATACAACAACAACAACAACAACAACAACAACAACAACAACAGGTACTGTAGTAATACAACAACAACAACAACAGGTACTGTAGTAATACAACAACAACAACAACAACAACAGGTACTGTAGTAATACCCACAACAACAACAACAACAACAGGTACTGTAGTAATACAACAACAACAACAACAACAACAACAACAACAACAGGTACTGTAGTAATACAACAACAACAACAACAGGTACTGTAGTAATACAACAACAACAACAACAGGTACTGTAGTAATACAACAACAACAACAACAGGTACTGTAGTAATACAACAACAACAACAACAACAACAACAACAACAGGTACTGTAGTAATACAACAACAACAACAACAGGTACTGTAGTAATACAACAACAACAACAGGTACTGTAGTAATACAACAACAACAACAACAGGTACTGTAGTAATACAACAACAACAACAACAGGTACTGTAGTAATACAACAACAACAACAACAACAGGTACTGTAGTAATACAACAACAACAACAACAACAGGTACTGTAGTAATACCCACAACAACAACAACAACAACAACAACAGGTACTGTAGTAATACCCACAACAACAACAACAACAACAACAACAACAACAACAACAACAGGTACTGTAGTAATACAACAACAACAACAACAACAGGTACTGTAGTAATACAACAACAACAACAACAACAGGTACTGTAGTAATACAACAACAACAACAACAGGTACTGTAGTAATACAACAACAACAACAACAGGTACTGTAGTAATACAACAACAACAACAACAACAGGTACTGTAGTAATACAACAACAACAACAACAACAGGTACTGTAGTAATACCCACAACAACAACAACAACAACAACAACAGGTACTGTAGTAATACCCACAACAACAACAACAACAACAACAACAACAACAACAACAACAGGTACTGTAGTAATACAACAACAACAACAACAGGTACTGTAGTAATACAACAACAACAACAGGTACTGTAGTAATACAACAACAACAACAGGTACTGTAGTAATACAACAACAACAACAACAACAACAACAGGTACTGTAGTAATACCCACAACAACAACAACAACAACAACAACAACAACAACAGGTACTGTAGTAATACAACAACAACAACAACAGGTACTGTAGTAATACAACAACAACAACAACAACAACAGGTACTGTAGTAATACAACAACAACAACAGGTACTGTAGTAATACAACAACAACAACAACAGGTACTGTAGTAATACAACAACAACAACAACAGGTACTGTAGTAATACAACAACAACAACAACAACAGGTACTGTAGTAATACCCACAACAACAACAACAACAACAACAGGTACTGTAGTAATACCCACAACAACAAACACCAGGTACTGTAGTAATACAACAACAACAACAACAGGTACTGTAGTAATACAACAACAACAACAACAGGTACTGTAGTAATACAACAACAACAACAACAACAACAACAGGTACTGTAGTAATACCCACAACAACAACAACAGGTACTGTAGTAATACAACAACAACAACAACAGGTACTGTAGTAATACAACAACAACAACAACAGGTACTGTAGTAATACAACAACAACAACAACAACAACAACAGGTACTGTAGTAATACCCACAACAACAACAACAGGTACTGTAGTAATACAACAACAACAACAACAGGTACTGTAGTAATACAACAACAACAACAGGTACTGTAGTAATACAACAACAACAACAACAACAACAACAGGTACTGTAGTAATACAACAACAACAACAACAACAGGTACTGTAGTAATACAACAACAACAACAACAGGTACTGTAGTAATACAACAACAACAACAACAACAACAACAACAACACAACAGGTACTGTAGTAATACAACAACAACAACAACAGGTACTGTAGTAATACAACAACAACAACAACAGGTACTGTAGTAATACAACAACAACAACAACAACAACAACAGGTACTGTAGTAATACAACAACAACAACAACAACAGGTACTGTAGTAATACAACAACAACAACAACAGGTACTGTAGTAATACAACAACAACAACAACAACAGGTACTGTAGTAATACAACAACAACAACAACAACAACAGGTACTGTAGTAATACAACAACAACAACAACAGGTACTGTAGTAATACAACAACAACAACAACAACAACAACAGGTACTGTAGTAATACAACAACAACAACAGGTACTGTAGTAATACAACAACAACAACAACAGGTACTGTAGTAATACAACAACAACAACAACAGGTACTGTAGTAATACAACAACAACAACAACAGGTACTGTAGTAATACCCACAACAACAACAACAGGTACTGTAGTAATACAACAACAACAACAACAGGTACTGTAGTAATACAACAACAACAGGTACTGTAGTAATACAACAACAACAGGTACTGTAGTAATACCCACAACAACAACAACAACAACAGGTACTGTAGTAATACAACAACAACAACAACAACAGGTACTGTAGTAATACAACAACAACAACAACAACAACAACAACAACAGGTACTGTAGTAATACAACAACAACAACAACAACAGGTACTGTAGTAATACAACAACAACAACAACAGGTACTGTAGTAATACAACAACAACAGGTACTGTAGTAATACAACAACAACAACAACAACAACAGGTACTGTAGTAATACAACAACAACAACAACAACAACAGGTACTGTAGTAATACAACAACAACAACAACAGGTACTGTAGTAATACAACAACAACAACAACAGGTACTGTAGTAATACAACAACAACAACAGGTACTGTAGTAATACAACAACAACAACAACAACAGGTACTGTAGTAATACCCACAACAACAACAACAACAACAACAACAACAACAACAACAACAACAACAGGTACTGTAGTAATACCCACAACAACAACAACAGGTACTGTAGTAATACAACAACAACAACAACAACAACAGGTACTGTAGTAATACAACAACAACAACAACAGGTACTGTAGTAATACCCACAACAACAACAACAGGTACTGTAGTAATACAACAACAACAACAACAGGTACTGTAGTAATACAACAACAACAACAACAACAGGTACTGTAGTAAAACAACAACAACAACAACAACAGGTACTGTAGTAATACCCACAACAACAACAACAGGTACTGTAGTAATACAACAACAACAACAACAACAGGTACTGTAGTAATACAACAACAACAACAACAGGTACTGTAGTAATACAACAACAACAACAACAGGTACTGTAGTAATACAACAACAACAACAACAACAGGTACTGTAGTAATACAACAACAACAACAACAGGTACTGTAGTAATACAACAACAACAACAGGTACTGTAGTAATACAACAACAACAACAACAGGTACTGTAGTAATACAACAACAACAACAACAACAACAGGTACTGTAGTAATACAACAACAACAACAACAGGTACTGTAGTAATACAACAACAACAACAACAGGTACTGTAGTAATACAACAACAACAACAGGTACTGTAGTAATACAACAACAACAACAACAGGTACTGTAGTAATACAACAACAACAACAACAGGTACTGTAGTAATACAACAACAACAACAGGTACTGTAGTAATACAACAACAACAACAACAGGTACTGTAGTAATACAACAACAACAACAACAGGTACTGTAGTAATACAACAACAACAACAGGTACTGTAGTAATACAACAACAACAACAACAGGTACTGTAGTAATACAACAACAACAGGTACTGTAGTAATACAACAACAACAACAACAGGTACTGTAGTAATACAACAACAACAACAACAGGTACTGTAGTAATACAACAACAACAACAACAGGTACTGTAGTAATACAACAACAACAACAACAGGTACTGTAGTAATACAACAACAACAACAACAGGTACTGTAGTAATACAACAACAACAAACAGGTACTGTAGTAATACAACAACAACAACAACAGGTACTGTAGTAATACAACAACAACAACAACAACAACAGGTACTGTAGTAATACAACAACAACAACAACAGGTACTGTAGTAATACAACAACAACAACAACAACAACAACAACAACAACAACAACAGGTACTGTAGTAATACAACAACAACAACAGGTACTGTAGTAATACAACAACAACAACAGGTACTGTAGTAATACAACAACAACAACAACAACAACAGGTACTGTAGTAATACAACAACAACAACAACAGGTACTGTAGTAATACAACAACAACAACAACAACAACAGGTACTGTAGTAATACAACAACAACAACAACAGGTACTGTAGTAATACAACAACAACAGGTACTGTAGTAATACAACAACAACAACAACAGGTACTGTAGTAATACAACAACAACAACAACAACAGGTACTGTAGTAATACAACAACAACAACAACAACAGGTACTGTAGTAATACAACAACCACAACAACAACAGGTACTGTAGTAATACAACAACAACAACAGGTACTGTAGTAATACAACAACAACAACTACAACAACAGGTACTGTAGTAATACAACAACAACAACAACAGGTACTGTAGTAATACAACAACAACAACAACAGGTACTGTAGTAATACAACAACAACAACAACAGGTACTGTAGTAATACAACAACAACAACAACAACAACAGGTACTGTAGTAATACAACAACAACAACAACAACAGGTACTGTAGTAATACAACAACAACAGGTACTGTAGTAATACAACAACAACAACAGGTACTGTAGTAATACAACCACAACAACAACAGGTACTGTAGTAATACAACAACAACAACAACAACAACAGGTACTGTAGTAATACAACAACAACAGGTACTGTAGTAATACAACAACAACAACAACAGGTAATGTAGTAATACAACAACAACAACAACAGGTACTGTAGTAATACAACAACAACAACAACAACAACAACAGGTACTGTAGTAATACAACAACAGGTACTGTAGTAATACAACAACAACAACAACAACAACAACAGGTACTGTAGTAATACAACAACAACAACCAACAAGGTACTGTAGTAATACAACAACAACAACAACAAACAACAGGTACTGTAGTAATACAACAACAACAACAACAACAGGTACTGTAGTAATACAACAACAACAACAACAACAGGTACTGTTAGTAATACAACAACAACAACAACAGGTACTGTAGTAACTACAACAACAACAACAACAACAACAACAGGTACTGTAGTAATACAACAACAAACAACAACAGGTACTGTAGTAATACAACAACAACAACAAACAGGTACTGTAGTAATACAACAACAACAACAAACAGGTACTGTAGTAATTACAACAACAACAACAACAACAACAGGTACTGTAGTAATACACACAACAACAACACAGGTACTGTAGTAATACAACAAACAACAACAACAACAGGTACTGTAGTAATAAAACAACAACAACAACAGGTACTGTAGTAATACAACAACAACAACAACAACAGGTACTGTAGTAATACAACACAACAACAACAACAACAGGTACTGTAGTAATACAACAACACAACAACAGGTACTGTAGTACATACAACACAACACAACAAACAGGTACTGTAGTAATACAACAACAACAACACCAGGTATTCTGTAGTATACAACAACAACAACAACAACAACAGGTACTGTAGTAATACAACAACAACACACAACAACAGGTACTGTAGTAATACAAACAACAACAACAAACAGGTACTGTAGTAATACAACAACAACAACACAACAGGTACTGTAGTAATACAACAACAACAACAACAACAACAGGTACTGTAGTAATACAACAACAACAACAACAGGTACTGTAGTAATACAACAACAACAACAACAGGTACTGTAGTAATACAACAACAACAACAACAGGTACTGTAGTAATACAACAACAACAACAACAACAGGTACTGTAGTAATACAACAACAACAACAACAGGTACTGTAGTAATACAACAACAACAACAACAACAACAGGTACTGTAGTAATACAACAACAACAACAACAACAACAGGTACTGTAGTAATACAACAACAACAACAACAACAGGTACTGTAGTAATACAACAACAACAACAACAACAACAGGTACTGTAGTAATACAACAACAACAACAACAGGTACTGTAGTAATACCAACAACAACAACAGGTACTGTAGTAATACAACAACAACAACAACAACAACAGGTACTGTAGTAATACAACAACAACAACAACAACAGGTACTGTAGTAAACAACAACAACAACAACAGGTACTGTAGTAATACAACAACAACAACAACAACAGGTACTGTAGTAATACAACAACAACAACAACAGGTACTGTAGTAATACAACAACAACAACAACAACAGGTACTGTAGTAATACCCACAACAACAACAACAACAACAGGTACTGTAGTAATACCCACAACAACAACAACAGGTACTGTAGTAATACAACAACAACAACAACAACAACAACAACAGGTACTGTAGTAATACAACAACAACAACAGGTACTGTAGTAATACAACAACAACAACAACAACAGGTACTGTAGTAATACAACAACAACAACAACAGGTACTGTAGTAATACAACAACAACAACAACAACAACAACAGGTACTGTAGTAATACAACAACAACAACAACAGGTACTGTAGTAATACAACAACAACAACAGGTACTGTAGTAATACAACAACAACAACAACAACAACAGGTACTGTAGTAATACAACAACAACAACAACAACAACAACACAACAACAGTTATGTAGTAATACAACAACAACAACAACAGGTACTGTAGTAATACAACAACAACAACAACAACAACAGGTACTGTAGTAATACAACAACAACAACAACAGGTACTGTAGTAATACAACAACAACAACAACAACAACAGGTACTGTAGTAATACAACAACAACAACAACAACAGGTACTGTAGTAATACAACAACAACAACAACAATAACAGGTACTGTAGTAATACAACAACAACAACAACAGGTACTGTAGTAATACAACAACAACAACAACAGGTACTGTAGTAATACAACAACAACAACAACAACAACAACAGGTACTGTAGTAATACAACAACAACAATAACAGGTACTGTAGTAATACAACAACAACAACAACAGGTACTGTAGTAATACAACAACAACAACAACAACAACAACAGGTACTGTAGTAATACAACAACAACAACAACAACAACAGGTACTGTAGTAATACAACAACAACAACAACAACAGGTACTGTAGTAATACAACAACAACAACAACAACAACAACAGGTACTGTAGTAATACCCACAACAACAACAACAACAACAGGTACTGTAGTAATACAACAACAACAACAACAGGTACTGTAGTAATACAACAACAACAACAACAACAACAACCACAACAGGTACTGTAGTAATACAACAACAACAACAACAGGTACTGTAGTAATACAACAACAACAACAACAGGTACTGTAGTAATACAACAACAACAACAACAACAGGTACTGTAGTAATACAACAACAACAACAACAGGTACTGTAGTAATACAACAACAACAACAGGTACTGTAGTAATACAACAACAACAACAACACAGGTACTGTAGTAATACAACAACAACAACAACAGGTACTGTAGTAATACAACAACAACAACAACAGGTACTGTAGTAATACAACAACAACAACAACAACAGGTACTGTAGTAATACACAACAACAACAACAGGTACTGTAGTAATACAACAACAACAACAACAACAGGTACTGTAGTAATACCCAACAACACAACAACAACAGGTACTGTAGTAATACCCACAACAAAACAACAGGTACTGTAGTAATACAACAACAACAACAACAACAACAACAACAGGTACTGTAGTAATACAACAACAACAACAGGTACTGTAGTAATACAACAACAACAACAACAACAGGTACTGTAGTAATACAACAACAACAACAACAGTACTGTAGTAATACAACAACACAACAACAACAACACAGGTACTGTAGTAATACAACAACAACAACAACAGGTACTGTAGTAATACAACAACAACAACAGGTACTGTAGTAATACAACAACAACAACAACAACACAGGTACTGTAGTAATACAACAACAACAACAACAACAACAAACAACAACAACAGGTACTGTAGTAATACAACAACAACAACAACAGGTACTGTAGTAATACAACAACAACAACAACAACAACAGGTACTGTAGTAATACAACAACAACAACAACAGGTACTGTATAATACAACAACAACAACAACAACAGGTACTGTAGTATACACAACAACAACAACAACAGGTACTGTAGTAATACAACAACAACAACAACAATAACAGGTACGTAGTAATACAACAACAACAACAACAGGTACTGTAGTAATACAACAACAACAACAACAGGTACTGTAGTAATACAACAACAACAACAACAACAACAGGTACTGTAGTAATACAACAACAACAATAACAGGTACTGTAGTAATACAACAACAACAACAACAGGTACTGTAGTAATACAACAACAACAACACAACAACAACAGGTACTGTAGTAATACAACAACAACAACAACAACAACAGTACTGTATAATACAACAACAACAACAACAACAGGTACTGTAGTAACACAAACAACAACAACACACACAACAACAGGTACTGTAGTAATACCCACAACAACAACAACAACAACAGGTACTGTAGTAATACAACAACAACAACAACAGGTACTGTAGTAATACAACAACAACAACAACAACAACAACAACAACAGGTACTGTAGTAATACAACAACAACAACAACAGGTACTGTAGTAATACAACAACAACAACAACAACAACAGGTACTGTAGTAATACAACAACAACAACAGGTACTGTAGTAATACAACAACAACAACAACAACAGGTACTGTAGTAATACAACAACACACAACAGGTACTGTAGTAATACAACAACAACAACAACAGGTACTGTAGTAATACAACAACAACAACAACAGGTACTGTAGTAATACAACAACAACAACAACAGGTACTGTAGTAATACCCACAACAACAACAACAGGTACTGTAGTAATACAACAACAACAACAACAGGTACTGTAGTAATACAACAACAACAACAACAACAACAGGTACTGTAGTAATACAACAACAACAACAACAGGTACTGTAGTAATACAACAACAACAACAACAACAACAGGTACTGTAGTAATACAACAACAACAACAACAGTACTGTAGTAATACAACAACAACAACAACAACAGGTACTGTAGTAATACAACAACAACAACAACAACAGGTACTGTAGTAATACAACAACAACAACAACAGGTACTGTAGTAATACAACAACAACAACAACAACAACAACAGGTACTGTAGTAATACAACAACAACAACAACAACAGGTACTGTAGTAATACAACAACAACAACAACAACAACAACAGGTACTGTAGTAATACAACAACAACAACCACAGGTACTGTAGTAATACAACAACAACAACAACAACAACAACAGGTACTGTAGTAATACAACAACAACAACAACAGGTACTGTAGTAATACAACAACAACAACAACAGGTACTGTAGTAATACAACAACAACAACAACAACAGGTACTGTAGTAATACAACAACAACAACAACATACTGTAGTAATACAACAACAACAACAACAGGTACTGTAGTAATACAACAAAACAACAACAACAGGTACTGTAGTAATACAACACAACAACAACAACAGGTACTGTAGTAATACAACAACAACAACAACAGGTACTGTAGTAATACAACAACAACAACAACAGGTACTGTAGTAATACACAACAACAACACAGTACTGTAGTAATACAACAACAACAACAACAACAGGTACTGTAGTAATACAACAACAACAACACAGGTACTGTAGGTAATACAACAACAACAACACACAGGTACTGTAGTAATACAACAACAACAGTACAACAACAACAACAGGTACTGTAGTAATACACAACAACAACAACAACAACAGGTACTGTAGTAATACACAACAACAACAACAACAGGTACTGTAGTAATGACACAAAAACACAACAACAACAGGTACTGTAGTAATACAACAACACAACACAACAACAGGTACTGTAGTAATACAACAACAACAACAACAGGTACTGTAGTATACAACAACAACAACAACAACAACAACAGGTACTGTAGTAATACAACA
>NC_091199.1:4337300-4464800 GCF_040958095.1 Procambarus clarkii | reverse complement strand
GGTCAACACATTCATGTTGTGTGGGTCAACACATTCATGTCGTGTGGGTCAACACATTCATGTCGTGTGGGTCAACACATTCATGTCGTGTGGGTCAACACATTCATGTCGTGTGGGTCAACACATTCATGTTGTGTGGGTCAACACATTCATGTCGTGTGGGTCAACACATTCATGTTGTGTGGGTCAACACATTCATGTTGTGTGGGTCAACACATTTATGTTGTGTGGGTCAACACATTCATGTTGTGTGGGTCAACACTTTCATGTTGTGTGGGTCAACACATTCATGTTGTGTGGGTCAACACATTCATGTTGTGTGGGTCAACACTTTCATGTTGTGTGGGTCAACACATTCATGTTGTGTGGGTCAACACTTTCATGTGGTGTGGGTCAATACATTCATGTCGTGTGGGTCAACACATTCATGTTGTGTGGGTCAACATGTTCATGTGGTGTGGGTCCCTGATGACCACCACAGTTCTACCCATAGTTTACAAGGTAACTGCCGCAAATATTATCTATCACAGATATATCACGTTCAACAGAATGAATTAGTTGATCATGAGACTCACCATGATTTTTTGGACGGCCTTCTCTTTAACCGGTCGTCTATTATACTATTAAAACGCCAATTAATATGAATAGACTAGATATTGGATAAACAGGATACAGTGTATTCTGGTAATTGGAGGTGGCAGCAGCAGGTGTGGGATATTGTAACGGCACAGGTTTGGAGGGTAAGCGTGGCTGGTCAGTTGGCTTCCTCACCTGACCCGTGCTAGATAAACAGTGGCCCCTCTTCCTCCCCCTGTTACGGGCTCACCATAGCCCGTGCTACATGGACACTTCGTTCTGAGTAGCTAAATCTGAAACAACAATAACATCCTCCTCCTGTGTCTGGTCACGTTACCAGTCACGCCACTCATTAATGCCCCAATTAAGGGAGGCGTTATTTTCTACCACAGACGTGGCCAGACATTTACAATGCTAACTAGCATATATTTACACTTTATTCTGTCCTACATGGACAGGGTGAGAGATCTGTTAAACACGTGTGTGTGTGTGTACTCTCGTGTGTGTGTGTACGTCCCATGTTTGACAAGGTACGGGCTCCATGCTGGGGCTGCATACTCCAGGATTGGTCTTACATATGTGGTATACAAGGTTCTGAATGATTCCTTACACAGGTTCCTGAAGGCTGTTCTGATGTTAGCCAGCCTTGCATATGCCGCAGACGTTATTCTCTTTATGTGGGTTTCAGGAGACAAGTTTGGTGTGATATCAATTCCTAGATCTTTCTCTCTGTCCGTTTTGTGAAGGACTTCATCTCCTATTCTGTATCCTGTGTCTGGCATCCTGTTTCCACCACGTAGTTTTATTACCTTACATTTACTTGGGTTGAACTTTAGTAGCCATTTGTTGGATCATTCATTCAGTCTGTCTTGGTCATCTTGTAGCCTCCTACTATCATCCTCTGTTTTAATCCTCCTCATAATTTTTGCGTCATCAGCAAACA
Organism: Procambarus clarkii; assembly: GCF_040958095.1. NCBI lineage: Eukaryota > Metazoa > Arthropoda > Malacostraca > Decapoda > Cambaridae > Procambarus > Procambarus clarkii. Next base: position 4,463,281 of record NC_091199.1, on the reverse strand, counting down.
ATGAGAGGAACGATTCTATACCCTCTGGGAGATCATTTACATATACCAGAAACAGTATAGGTCCAAGGACTGACCCCTGCGGGACTCAACTGGTGACGTCCCGCCAATCTGAGACTTCACCCCTCAAACTGACTCGCTGTCTTCTCTTGCTTAGGTACTCCTCTATCCAATAGAGTACCTTCCCTTTCACTCCAGCCTGCTTCTCCAGCTTATGCACCAACCACTTGTGTGGCACTGTGCCAAATGTTTTCTGGCTATCAAAAAATATGCAGCCTGCTCACCCCTCCCGAGCCGGTCGGCCGAGCGGACAGCACGCTGGACTTGTGATCCTGTGGTCCCGGGTTCGATCCCGGGCGCTGGCGAGAAACAATGGGCAGAGTGTCTTTCACCCTATGCCCCTGTTACCTAGCAGTAAATAGGTACCTGGGTGTTAGTCAACTGTCACGGGCTGCTTCCTGGGGGGTGGAGGCCTGGTCGAGGACCGGGCCGCGGGGACACTAAAAAGCCCCAAAATCATCTCAAGATAACCTCCCTTTCTTGCCTGATTTTTGTTACCTGGTTGTAGAATTCAATTAATCCTGTGAGGCAGGACTTGCCATCCCTGAACCCATGTTGATGTTGTGTTACAAAGTTCTTCCGCTCCAGATGTTCCACTAGCTTTTTTCGCACAATCTTCTCCATCAGCTTGCATGGCATGCAGGTTAGGGACACTGGCCTGTAGATCAGTACCTCTTGTCTATTCCCCTTCTTGTATATTGGGACTACCTTAGCGGTCTTCAAAATTTTTGACAGTTCCCCTGTTACCAGTGATTTGTTATACATTATGGAGAGTGGCAGGCACAGTGCTTCTGCTTCTTCCTTTAGTATCCATGGTGAGATTCCATCTGGGCCTATAGCCTTTGTCACATCCAAATCTAGCATATGCTTCCTCACCTCCCCACTGGTAATTACAAACTCCTCTAGTGGTGTCTGGTTAGATATTCCCTCTCTTATCTCTGGGACTCCTCCTTGCTCTACTGTGAAGACCTCCTGGAATTACTTATTGAGTTCTTTGCACACCTCCATGTCGTTTGTAGTGAATCTGTCTGCCCCTATCCTCAATTTCATTACCTGTTCCTTCACAGTTTTTTTCTCCTGATGTAGCTGTGCAGCAATTTAGGTTGAGTCTTTGCCTTGCTCGCTATATCATTTTCATATTGTCGCTCTACCTCTCTTCTCACCCTGACGTATTCATTCCTGGCGCTCTGGTATCTTTCTCTACTCCCTAGTGTCCTGTTATTTCTATAGTTTCTCCATACCCTTGTACATAGTTGCTTTGCTAGCTTACATCTCTGATTAAACCATGGGTTTCTTGTCTGCATATAATTTTTTTCCTTTAGGACTGAGACGAACTTGTCTGCAGCCTCCTTACACTTTTGCATGATGTAGTCCATCATGTCTTGGGCCGTCTTTCCCCTGAGTTCTGTTTCCCATGTTATATCTGTTAGGAATTTTCTTATCTCCTCATAATTTCCCTTGTGGATTGCCAGCCTTTTGTTTTCAGCACCCCTCCTCGAGTTCATTAACCCTTATTCAACCAGATACTCAAACTGTGCACTGTGATCGCTCATTCCTACCGGGGCCTCGAAACCAATTTGCCTTATGTTGGAGTCATTCAGAGGGAAGACCAGGTCAAGTCTCGCTGGTTCATCGTTTTCTCTCAATCTCGTGGGTTGCCTAATATGCTGACTTAAGAAGTTTCTTGTCGCCACCTCTAATAGTTTGGCTCTCCAGGTATCCTCACCTCCATGTGGTTCCTTGTTTTCCCAGTCTATCCTTCCGTGATTGAAGTCCCCCATGATGAGCAGATGGGATCTATTTCTACAGGCAGCAGAGGCTGCCCTCTCAATTATAGTGTTAACTGCCGTGTTGTTGTTGTCATACTCTTGCCTGGGGTCTTCTGTCTTTTGGTGGAGGGTTATATATCACTGCTACTACTATTTCTGGTCCTCCCATCTTCATGGTGCTTGTTATATAGTCTCTGAACCCCTCGCAGCCTGGAATAACCATCTCCTTGAAACTTCATTCCTTTCTCATTAGTAGGGCCACTCCACTTCCTCCCCTTGTTTCCCTCTCTTTCCTTATTACAGTGAAGTCCTGGGGAAACACTCCATTCGTTATGATTCCTGAGAGTTTTGTTTCTGTGAAACCAATTACATCCAGGTTCACTTCTTGTGCTCTTTCCCTTAGTTCACTTGCCTTGCTTGTAATCCCAGCTGAGTTCAACACATTGAAGCTGACTCTCTTCTGTCCATCCTCAGTTTCTGTTGATTCTCCTGAAGTAGAGAAACAGGGAGGATCCGAAATAGGACTAGGAAGGAATAGGACCTGGGGTATCTAGGGTGTGAGGGGGCTAGGAGACTGATATAGGAAGGGTGGTGGAGAAGGGAGGGCTTGGGGGGGGAAGAGAGGGCATGGGGAGGTGGGGGAGAGAGAGGAAGGCTTGGGGGGACTTGAGAGTAAGGGAGGAGGGAGGGGGAGGGGGGAAGGGAGGGCTTGGGAGGGTTAGGGAGAAGGGAGGGGGAGGGGGGTGGGGGAGAAGGGAGGGCTTGGGGGGAGAATGGAGGGCTTGGGGTGGGGAAGAAGGGAGAGCACGGGGAAATTGGGGGAGGGTACCCTAGGTGGTCCCTTAGTGGGGGGCTGGCCTGGGGTGGGGCAGGTAGGACTTCTAATGTGTGGAAGGTGGGCTTGGTGCTCCTCTCACTGGGGCTGTTGAACTGTTTGCGGAGGGATCCCCACTCCCTTCTGTGATTGTAGGGGTTGTGGTCCCCCCGATTCCTTTCTCTAACCCTGCTGCTGCCCTCATTCTCTCTTCCCTTGTCATATCCTTCTTCAGGAATACTGTTTTGAATGTCACTACATGTACTAGTCTACTCTTCCTTGCTAACAGGTCCTCTTTTGTGTTCTTGCTCGTGAGTACTGGTCTCTGTCCTTGTTGTACTGTCCAAGCCTGAAAACCTTCTCAATATTCTGATCAGCCTTCTCCATCTGCACCCCTTCGAGAATCTCGTTAACTGCATTTTTGTCCTTGTCTCTCCACTCCACTGGATTGGACTCTACTTTTTTTTTTGTTTTTTTATATATACAAGAGTTGTTACATTCTTGTACAGCCACTAGTACGCGTAGCGTTTCGGGCAGGTCCCTGGAATACGATCCCCTGCCGCGAAGAATCGTTGTTACAACCAAGTACACATTTTACTGTTGAGTTAAACAGAGGCTACAGTTAAGGATTTGGGCCAAGTAAATCCTTAACTGTAGCTCTGTTTAACTCAACAGTAAAATGTGTACTTGGTTGTAACAACGATTCTTCGCGGCGGGGATCGTATTCCAGGGACCTGCCCGAAACGCTACGCGTACTAGTGGCTCTACAAGAATGTAACAACTCTTGTATATATATATAAAAAAAAAAGTAGAGTCCAATCCATACTTGATCCTTAATCGAGTCCTCTTGTTACCTCACTTCCCTCTGAGTTCCGGTGACTCCCTGCCATTTTTGTTCCCTATGGGAGAGAGAGAGAGAGAGAGAGAGAGAGAGAGAGAGAGAGAGAGATATGGGAGGACAGAGTTAGAGGGGAAGGTGTGGGTGCTAGTGGGGGGAGGGGGAGTGGAGATGCAGTTGTTACTCTGTGGTGCTGGTTCCAGTGTAGGGGGGAGGAGGCAGTGATGTGGTGGAGGCTGACTCCATACACAGTTTCAAGTGTAGATATGACAGAGCCCAGTAGGCTCAGGAACCTGTACATCCGTTGACTGACAGTTGAGAGGCGGGACCAAAGAGCCAAAGCTCAACCCCCACAAGCACAACTAGGTAAGTACACACACACACATTCAGGAAGAAGCCCGTAAGAGCTGTCTAACTCCCATGTACTTATTTACTGCTAGGTAACAGGGGCATCAGGGTGAAAGAAACTCTGCCCATTTTGTTTCTGCCATCACCGGGGTTCGAACCCGGACCCTAGGATTACAAGTCAAAAGCGCTGTTCACTCAGCTACCAACTGGTTGCTGAGTGTGTGTACGTGTGTGTGTACTCACCTAATTGTGCTTGCGGGGGTTGAGCTCTGGCTCTTTGGTCCCGCCTCTCAACCATCAATCAACAGGTGTACAGGTTCCTGGGCCTACTGGGCTCTATCATATCTACACTTGAAACTGTGTATGGAGTCAGCCTCCACCACATCACTTCCTAATGCATTCCATTTGTGAGTGTGTGTGTGTGTGTCTATGTGTGTTTGTTTGTGTACGTGCGTGTGTGTGCGTGCGTGCGTTAGGTGAGCTTGACTGCGGGAGTACCCACAGGACACAACAAAAGGGGGGGGGGGGGGGAATCGACCCCCTCAGGCCCCCTCTGGACCCCGACAAGAGAGCCTCCACGGACCGTCCCCACAAACCCCGCTACTCAACACTCCCCCCAACTTACACTCCAGTTTGGTGAAACTGAAACATTTTATATTTCCTGTTTGCGATCAATGAGTTTCTCTCGTGATAATTATAAGAGCGAAGGACCAAGATGGCGGCGCCCTTGAGCCCATTCATGGGTCAGTTCCTTCTCTATTGCGTTGTCGTAATTAATATAGTGTTCATGTGATGGATATTCTCCCCCCCTCATTAATGGTGTGTCATTATCGCCTTAATGGCGGACCTGATTATATGGGATTGGATATGATGCGGACCTGATTACATGGGATTGGATATGATACCGACCTGATTATATGGGATTGGATACGATGCGGACCTGATTATATGGGATTGGATATGATGCGGACCTGATTATATGGGATTGGATACGATGCGGACCTGATTATATGGGATTGCATACGATGCGGACCTGATTACATGGGATTGGACATGATGCGGACCTGATTGTATGGGATTGGACATGATGCGGACCTGATTATATGAGATTGGATATGATGCGGACCTGATTATATGGGATTGTATATGATACGAACCTGATTATATGGGATTGGATATGATGCGGACCTGATTATATTGGATTGGTCATGATGCGGACCTGATTATATGGGATTTGATATGATACCTACCTGATTATATGGGATTGGATATGATGCGGACCTGATTATATGGGATTGGACATGATGTGGACCTGATTATATGGGATTGGACATGATGCGGACGTGATTATATGGGATTGGACATGATGCGGACCTGATTATATGGGATTGGACATGATGCTGACCTGATTATATGTGATTGGACATGATGCGGTCCTGATTATATGGGATTGGACATGATGTTAGTAGTAGGGAAGGCGCCTCACAGGGGATTTTTTTTTTCTGGGAGAAAAATCCCCTGTGCGCCCCAAGGGTTTCAGGTAAATTTAGAAAATCCCCTGTGCGCCCCAAGGGTTTCAGGTAAATTTAGAATATCCCCTGTGCGCCCCAAGGGTTTCAGGTAAATTTAGAATATCCCCTGTGCGCCCCAAGGGTTTCAGGTAAATTTAGAATATCCCCTGTGCGCCCCAAGGGTTTCAGGTAAATTTAGAATATCCCCTGTGCGCCCCAAGGGTTTCAGGTAAATTTAGAATATCCCCTGTGCGCCCCAAGGGTTTTCAGGCGAATTTGGGGAGTCACAGATTTTAGAAGTAAGGATTTCTTATAAGAAAAATAATTTCCGAGACATAGAAGTTTGTTAAGGCCTTATGGGAGAAATTCAAGTAACGTGTGTAGCACTTTAGGGTTTCCATGAGAACTCTACGGACATGTTTTACCTGTTTTCAACTTACAAAATCGTCTATGTAAGCCTTAGTTATTCATGTAAATTTAGAAAGTTATCTGTATAAGTCATGGTTTTCAAGTCTCGTACATCACACCCCCCTCCCTCCCTCCCCCCCTTACCTCGCAATCTGTCGCAGTCACCTTTATTTACTTTGCGCCCAGCCAGCCAGCCAGCCAGTCAGCTCTTAATCTTATCTTATCTTATCCGTAATATCTGGACCGTCCCTCCTCTCTCTCTCTCTCTCCCTCCTCTCTCTCTCTCCTCTTCATATTATTCCCTCTTCCTATTTTCTGACATACTAATATTTTATTCCTTTTTCATTAACCAGTCAGTTTTATACAAATCAACCGAAGCATCTCAATGTAACCTTTAATACTGAAAACTGCCTCAGAGACTATCTAAGCTGGCCCCAGCTACCCTGCCCCAGGCTATCTGCCCGAGGCCATCATCACCTGATTACCTGCCCCAGACATCCACCAGTCATTGTCGGCGTTCGCCACCGTAATAATTTATATATATATATATATACATTAAGCGTTAATAAAACTTATTTATTTATTTATAATTTATTTAGTCATCTAATTCATAGTTTACACAATTTATAATAAAAGAGTTTATCCCCAGTATTCGCCAATCATTCTCGCTATTAATAAAACTGCCAAACGCTCACTCAGGGGCACACTATCGTTATTACGCTCATTCAGGGGCCCCCTCAGATCGCCAAAGTCTCAGAGGCCTACACTTTCAGTCTACAATCAATCTTCATCCTGTTCACAAGGTTCCCCTAGCCTAGTCATATCGTCATGTCAGTGTGTCCTCTGTGCCTGTCTCCTATCAACAACGAAATCGTTCATGTGTGTCAAACACGCTGTTTAACATGCCTCGGTGAAATGTCCATCAACGCTCTTCAAGAATGCAGACTATACTGTATAGGATGCAACGGGCCTACACCGCCTGGACATTTTGACGTAACCTGTACCAGCTGTGGGCAACTCTATTGTGCAAATCGTAAGTACCTCTTTTTCTCGCACATTCAATAAACTTTCAAAGAAAATATATATCCGAAACACACATACATACATACAGACAGTCAATTTATATATATTATTTTCATTTCAGTTCATGGTTCTACTTCCTGCCCATACTGTCGTTTCTCCGTTAACCGGGAACCTCCCACCGAAGCCAGAAACGTCATTGAACCTCCACCCAAACGCCGTCGCATCATAAATAACCGTACGTTTTCACAATAATTTTCGTAATTTTAAAAGTTAATAATTGTATTTTTAACAAGTGTATAAACAAGTAATAAGTACTCATACAGAAAAATATTTCCATTACAGGAGTTCCTATTCGTGATCAAGAGAATCTCATACTTGGTGGAATCAACATCCCAGCTCGTAAGTAATATTATTATTTATCTGTAATTCAGTTTTTCCTCTTATTTAAACTTTTTGTTTTTCCTCTTAATAATAAATCCTCTTATTTACACGATATTTTCCTATTAAGGTTTTCAAATCCTCGTATTGTTTTCAAATGTGTTTTCCTCTTAATGTTTATTCATTGCTAATATTATGTTTCAGAATCTCCCCGGATTCAACCCACCCCTCTGAGTGGAGCACACCTGTACGCAGTCAACCCCAGCTGTCCCAGGAGCTAGAAGAAGATGCACCAGACGGCAACCAGCATGCATCCTCGGATGAAGAAGAAGAAGACAATCAACCCCCTGTTCACGACATATCAGATGAAGAAGTCAACGCTCCAGATTCCCCAGAGGTACTTAACTTAGATAACGTTGTTCCGCGAGTGTTAGAAGTCATTAACCATTTCGAAGGTTCTTTCTCGAGACATTCATTCTCCATTCCCGGACATTTAGACGCTGACCCCAGCGTATATATAAATAGGTATAGGGAATTTTTTATAGAATATATAGACAATCAGTTCAGACAAATACAGGAAGAATTCCCTCCCTCATTTCACATTTACCCTGATGTAAGCCTAATTTTGCAAAAACTTAATCATGCCGACAATCAATATGAAATATTAGATGAAGTATTTTCAATTAGAGGCGAAACTCAGATTGTTACACAGGAAGAAGTGGAAGTTCTTGTAAATTCATGGGTTGACGAAATGTCTGCTAAAATTGACGAATGCCTAAAAAATGTCCAATCCTCAAGTGTAGGAATTCATTCCATGTCAGGCTTTGCCATTAATTTTTCATATATTCGCCACCCTATGCACCTTGGATCTTACGTACCATATCCTGCAAAATTAAAGGGTAAAGAATCAGTATTTAATCCTGAAAGTGAAGGAGATGAGTGTTTGTTACAGTGCATTGCAGCGTATAAAAACTTAACATTGGGCAGGACTATGAATAACGTTAGACATCATTACAAAAGCCTTCGATGGTGTAGAAGATTTGTAGTATGGGCAGATGAAATTAGATTCCCTGTATCATTTGATAACCTTAAGAAAATAGAGAAGCTTAACAAAATTTCTATTTATATTTATACAATAACTCATGAAAGTAACAGATACTATCTTAGTTTAGCTAGGAAAAGCCAGGAAAAGTATGCCGATAAAGTCCCTTTGTTGTTATTAGAAGGTAAGCATCTCTGTCTGATCAAGGATTTTGATAAATTTGTAAAGAGTATTAACAATCATTCTGAAAGGATTCCTAACACTCATAAATTCTGCAAAATTTGTCTTTTGCATGCTCCCTTAGATGAAATTCAGGCTCACGAAGAGTCATGCACTGTATCCCAAGTATTTTCATTCTATAATCCTAGTGATAAAATCAGTTTTAAAAATTACGGTAGGACCTATAGCCCAACTCACACCGCCTATTACGATTTTGAATGTCTATTAGACCGTCAAAATCCTAGAGGCATGGTGGAATGTAAGCATAAAGCAATTGCTTATGCATACATGATTTTAGACAGGGAATTCAATGTCGTAGAAACGTATTCATACGTAGGTCCAGATGCGGTCAATCATTTTATTACCAAGCTAGAAGCCTCATGGAAAGCTATTCATGCTCAGCTCCCCAACTTCCCTAAGAACTTGTCTAGAGAACAGGAAAGAATGTTTCAAAGACAAAATACGTGTCAATTGTGTCATCAAACTTTCAAGGATAAGAAAGATAAACATAGACATCATAATCATGCTATTCAGGAAAATAATTACTTAGGTGCTTATTGTGCTCGTTGCAATTTACAATGTAAAAATGCTCGTAGATACTTAACCACATTTTCCCATAATGCTGCCTATGATCTTGGAATTATACTTAAAGAACTGTCCAAAAATCCTCACCGCGATGTAGAAATTCTAACCAAGGAAGGATTGAAATTTATGCAAGTCATCATAGGTAAACTTAAATTCCTAGATAGCCTAGCTCTCCTTAATGGGTCATTAGGAACCTTAGCAAGCGAGCACGTTGCCGGTAAGAAACCCACCAAGTACACTGAACACATACTAAATGGCGTATCCGATGAAGCTAAAGCTCTGTTAATTAAAGGTAAACAAAGCCTATGTTATGATTATATTTCTTCCATGGACGTGTTAGACGAACCTCAGCTCCCTTCGCGAGATAAGTTTTACAATGTTTTACATGACTCTCCACTGTCTGAAGAAGATTATAACAATGCTCTTAAAGTATTTAATTTAGGGAACTGTACAAACATCAAGGATTACCTCATGTTATATTTAAAAGTTGACGTGGGAATGCTAGTTGATATATTTACACTTTGGCGAACATCACTGAAAGAAATTTATGAACTAGATATTGTTTTCTATGTATCACTTCCTAGTTATGCTTGGGACGCGTTCTTATTTAAATCAAAAGTTGTACTTGACTATGTGTATGATCAGAATATATATGATTTGTTGAGAAGGAATCTTAGAGGAGGGTTCACATCTTCCATTAGACAATTTACACAGGCTGTTAACGAGCACACTACATCTAACCCTAGCTCTGATGACGATACTCACATTTTGTACCTCGACTTTAACAGCTTATATGCAGCGTGCATGGCTGAGGTACTTCCCCAGGGAGGGATTAGACAATTAACTGACCTTGAGCGGGATACCTTATTAGGGCAAGGGTTACAGCATATCCCCTGTAATCAAGACAAAGGTTATTGGATTTTATGCGATACAAAACATGTATCTCCCGAGGTAGCCAGGTATACTGATGATCTGCCCCTTGTACTGTCTCATACTAATATAACGGAGGAGTTTTTGTCAGAGTACAGTAAGAAAACCCTTAATGATGAAAAACGTAAGCTCCCACCTAAAAATACTAAGTTAATTGCATCCCACTTGCCCCAAAACGACTACTTAGTAAGCCTTGATTTCCTGCAATTGCTATTAAAACTTGGACTAGAAGTTGAACGAGTAAAAACAATCTATGAATTTAATCAGGCTCCCTATTTAAAAGATTTTATTTCAACCAACATTCGAGAACGAGCCAATACCACCTGTAAAGTTAAAGGAAAAGCTTTTAAACTCATAAGTAATAGTCTGTACGGGAAATCAATGACAAATATATCTCGATATGCTAATACTCACCATCTAGTAACGACAAAACATTCATTCTTAACTCATGCAAGAAACCCTTTGTATAAACGAGCTGTCTCTTTAGGTCAAGATAGGGTTCTCTGTACAGTAATGAAAGACATCCTTAAAGTTACCACTCCTTCTTACATGGGATATCAGATCTTACAGATAGCCAAGAGGCGTTTATACGAGTTCTGGTATAATGTAGTTAAAGCCCATTATGGGGAGAGAGCTAGACTAATTTATACGGATACAGACTCATTCATATTTACTCTGACCTGTAAAGATGCTTTCCAAGAAATGACAAAAGCTCCTCTAGTAGATTATATGGATTTCAGTAATTTCGACAAAGATCATCCCATGTATTCTGCTACTCGCAAAGGTGAACTAGGACTCCTCAAGTCAGAAGTAAAGCAGAAAATCATAACTGAATTAATTGCACTCAAGCCTAAAACTTACTCTCTCCTAACCCTTGATAATGAACATTTATGTAAATGTAAAGGGATTCCTTATCACCAACAAAAGAAAATAACACATGCATCTTTTCAGAACACATTAGAGACAAATACAACTTTTAATTTTGTATCCCGATCTATTCGTAATGTTAATGGACAGATATGCACGTGTAAAACAACTAAGCGCGGTCTGTCAGCTTTTGATGACAAGAGATACCTCATTAGTCCCACAGAGTCATTAGCTTACGGTCACCCAGACATTCCAGAGCGTGAGGTACGGGTACAGGTAGAGGAAGAGGTACAGGAAGAGGTACAGGTAGAGGAAGAGGTGCAGGTAGGGGATCCAGTAATTGTAGATAATCCCCAACCAAGACGTCAATTGTTCCCCATTTTTAATCTTTGGGAAAAGCGGGATAGAGTCGCTCAGCAATTATTCCCTAACAACAACAACTAAGTCTGTTACTGTATTGTCTATGTATTATCTATAACTATATTCAAATGTCTATGATATTGTATTGGCTATGATTTGTTACTGTATTTGATATGAAAATGACTAAGATTTGTTACTGTATTGGATATGTTATGATTTAATGCCTATGATAATGTATATTCTATGATTTTATTACTGTATTGGATATGAAATGACTATGATTTTATTGGCTGTGATATTGTATATTCTATGATTTGTTACTGTATTGGATATGAAATGACTATGATTCAAATGGCTATAATAATGTATATTCTAAGATTTTATTACTGTATTGGATATGTTATGACTATGATTTTATTGGTTATGTTTAAATAAAACTCGAATGTAGATTTTGTTTAAATACTCCTTTCATTATATATTTGTAGTTAGTCTATTGAATCCTAGCAACATGGAAGGGCAGAAAAAAGTTATTACTGAATCCCAGTTGAATATATTTAGTGAACCGTCAAGAATTATTATTGCTGGATTTTCAAATGGTGGGAAGAGCTATTTATGTGCTAAAATGATAGAGAAATATCAGCAGAACTTTGCAAAAATAATTATCTGTGGAAGCGGGTATAAAGAGTTGAGAACTAATCCACTTATTAAACATAAGATATCTTTTTACTCTGAAATTGTAAACCCTTTAGATGATCGTGATCCAGAGGACACATCTCATATATTAGTTGTTTATGATGACTTGTATGTTGAATCTACAAACTCTAAAATAGTAAGTGATATATTTACTAAGGGACGGCATGAGAACATCTCTGTTATTTTTATAACCCAAAATATATTTTTCAGTGGGAAATTTTCTAGATCTATAAGTTTAAATGCTTCTCATTTTATTCTGCTTAAATCAAGAGACTTGTCCCAGATAGAAACATTAGGCAGACAAATATTCGGAAAACAAGATGCCAAGAAATTTTTAGATATATATAAGAAAGTGATTTCTCGACAGTATGGGTATTTACTTGTTGACTTGGGCGTTAAAACACCTGAATCCATAATATTTAGGGGAAATATTGTAAATGAACCCCCATATGAAATAGTGTATCAATGGTGAACATTACACAAGCTCTTAATAAGATATACAATGACCCCAAGTCCATAGGTGGGTTTGGTGGCGTTTTAAAATTGTATAAGGCTGCAAAGAAAACAATCCCTGAAATAACTATAAAAGATGTGAAAGACTATTTAAAAACGTCTAATGCTTATACCTTACATCTATTAAAAAAACGTAAATTTAAACGAAGACGTATCTTAGCACCTAGACCTAAAGCTTTCTTTACCAGTGACTTGGCTGATATGACATTGTTAGCTAAGCACAACAATGATATTAAATATTTATTAGTTTGTGTTGATATATTTTCAAGGTTTGCACATGTAGTTCCACTATCCACTAAATCAGGTCAAAGTGTAAGTGAAGCCATGAAAGCTGTTCTGGATTTACCTTCATCAAAAGGTGTAAGGAAGCTTAACACTGATAAGGGCGGTGAATTCTATAATAAATATATGAAACGATTGTTAGACAGTAAAAACATTGATCTGTACAGTGTATTTTCTCAGGAAACTAAAGCAAGCATTGCAGAGAGATTTATAAGAACATTGAAAACTAAGATATATAAATATTTAACGGCTTATAACACCTTAACCTATATAAATGTTTTACCCGATATGGTTAAAACGTATAATAGAACACCACATAGAGGATTAAAGGGGAAAATACCTATTGATGTACATGCTTTATCTTCGTCTCAAGATGTGACTAGGCAATTTAAGCTCATGTATAAAGGAGAGCAGCAGACTAAGCCACGCATCAGTAATCATCTGTCTGTAGGAGATACAGTACGGCTTGCCTTATCTAATCGTATTTCAAAGTTCAAAAGAGGTTTTCATCAACAGAACACTAAGGAAATATTTACAATTGCTCAAATTGATACTAAACAACCCGTGCCTTTATATTATCTAAAGGACTTAAATAATAGACTTATAGAAGGCGGATTTTATAGAGAGGAATTGACTCCCACCTACTTGTCAGATACATTTGAAATTGAGAGAATTATAAGTAAACGTAAAGTTGGTAATACTACTTTATATAAAGTTAGATACGTCGGTTACGACAGTTCATTTGATCAGTGGGTGAATTCAGATGACGTGAAGAAACTATGAAGAAGCAGCCCTTAGTTAGAAAGTATCGTGGATTTATTGAACTATTAGCTAGATTAGGTTATAATTCTAGGAAAAAGTTAATTAAGACTCTTAAAAAGGAACATATACTTTGCTTATCAGAAATATTTAATAATTTCTTAAAAAATAAAATTGAAGTTGGGAAGCCTATTTTAAAGAGACTTTCTAAATATAGAGCTCTACTCCATACATTAGCCTGTAAGAAGAAAGCTATTTCACTCAAGAAAGACATATTAACAAGTAAAAGAGGAGGTAATTTATTGGGCATTTTACTTCCTATAGCTATAAATTTCATTTCAAGGCTATTTAATAAGGAATAATGAAAGAATTCTATCTTGTACCACGAAAAGCTATTGATCAACAGAAGCCTACGGCAGTAAGTGTTGAGAAGCCTACGATGACAGTGAGAACAAATCCTGTTATACAACACTTGATAGACTTAAGATTAAAGCTTAAGGATTATGATTTTGCTGTCTCCTTGTTAAATTATTTTAATACAACTGGACTTGTAAAGTGGGATGAGGAAGGGAACATTACATCTCCAGTTACTGGGCTCAATATTGTTGATGACGTTATAGGCAGGATGTGCACTCCGAAATTGTTATTCCCAGAAGATAAACTGCCAATTGCAAAGTTGTTCTACTCTTTGACATCTACACCTAAGAATTTATTTAGAAATGTAGATGCGAAAAATCAAGTGTTTTCTCCTCCAAGTTTGAAGAGGAAGATCAAGGCTGTAGATGAAGGAGAGTCTACCTGGATATCATATTAAGGTGAGTTTCTGTTTATTTTTATCATTTACTATTAGTCTACAGGATGGATAGTTACGTTATATATGCAGCGAGTAACTCTGATACTGATGTATTTAAAAACAATGCTCCCAATGCTTTTGAAAATAGATTACATAATCAGCTGCCTTTAGACCCGAATAAAGCTTATGAAGTGTGCCTGAAGAATATATTCCTGCCTCCATCTTATTTCGCTGTTAGGAGGAATGACCCGGAAAGTTTTATTTCAGTTCAACTTCTAGTGTCTAATAAAAGTTTATCTGATTTGAGTACGGTGAATACATCTTTCACTTTAAAGTCGGATATTTTAGCCAGTGATAATTGCATAGAGCTAACGACTATTTTAAATAGAGAAATTTCTACTATATTTTCAAAAGGTTCACTGAGTTTTATAGGACCCGTACTTAATTATAATTTCCCAGATCACGGGGACGTTTATATGAAATATGATTCGAGTATTAATCGAATTAAGTTTAATGCAGCATTTAGTGAGAAGTTGTTAAAATTATTTATTACAAAGGATGGAAAATTAGTTGTTCGAATTTCTTTATCTTTCGGTCGAAATATATGTAAAGTTATTGGAGCTGAAGTAGGTAAAGCCTATGATATTTTTATTATGAATAAGCCACCTAATAACAGGTTATTTGTACAAGATACTTGCTATTATCATCCTAGGCCAGGAGGCCGTATAGATTTCTTGTGTGTATATTGTGATAAGGTGCAGCCCACCATGTTTGGTAATCAGATTGTAAATATCTTGGATGTTGTTTCGTTTCAAAGTAATGTAACACACAGGAAATTATATAAACCTTTAAATACGACTAATATTGATGGCATCAGTATTAGATTAACAGATCAAGATGGGGAGCCTGTATATTTTGAAAAGGATGGATGTACGATTGCAGTATTACATATTAGACCTGTTGATATATAATGGCATGAGTAGAGGGAGTTTATCATTCTCTCTTAACCTGTTTAAACATGAGGGTCGGGTTTGTACCGCTGTCTGTTGACGAGGTAGAGCGATTTATCGCTCCTCGAGGGAAGAGAGGTGGAGCACTGGGCGATATTACTGTTTTTGATAGAAGACATTTAAGAGGAGGTGGAATATTAAGTTTCTTAACTGGTCTAGCTCGTAGAGCAACTCCTTTCCTATTAAAAACTATCATGCCAGCAGCATTGACAATGGGACAGAATGTTTTGCAGGATATAAATGCTGGTCAAGGTACTTTGAAAGATTCAATTAGAAAACGCGGTATGGAAACATTGAAAAGTATAGGTCCTAAATTGTTAGCAGGTGGCCGAATAACGAAAAGAAAAATGAAAAGACCTGCCTATATAAAGAAAATGGATAGATATAAAGACGTGTTTTCATAAAAACAGTACTAGTTGTATGCTAGACGCAGACATGATGAGTGTAAATGCTCCTAGTGCAGCATTGCAAGTTCCTTTAGAAAATTATACAGCTGCTATAAGCGATGGCTTTCCTAAAGTTAGTCCTTATAGAATGGTTGAAAGTACGATATTTTCAAGACAGACACAGGATATTTTACCTGTGAATTCAAGTATTAACAATAAATTTAAAGACTCTTATATTGAATTTCGTATCCCGGGAGTTAAGGGTCAATTTATTGATCTTTCGAGCTTGACGCTAGAACTGATGGTTGAATTAACGGGACCTGACGGAATTACGGCTTTAGCGGATATTAAAAATGCATCAATAGTTAATGGCTTGTCCCAGACAATGTTTAAAGCTGTAACTGTTTATTTAAATGAGCAAGTGGTGGAAACTAATTCACTATTTTCATATTTATCATATGTAAAGCTAATGACTACGCTTTCTGAATGTAAAGCTGAAAGATTTAAAGAACTGACGTATTTCTATAATGATGTTTTCCCTGAAAAATATGATGTAGATTATTTTAAGAATGCCTCAGAAGACCTTAAATCTAGATTTGTAAAGTTAAAAACTGAGGGAGTAAATTGTTGCTTTAAACTGCTATTGGACATTACAACTTTGAGCGAATATCTTTTGGATGGAATTGATATTCGTTTGAGATTAGAACTTAACAGTGATCCGTGGGTTATAAACAGTATTGAATCTGGATATAAGTTTAACATAAAACTAGCTAGAATGTGGATTGATCGGATAACTCCATTTGCATCTGGATTGGAGGCTATTAATAGAGCTCTGGCTGAACAAAATACACCAGTTACATATACGTTTGATAAGACACTCCACAAGACGTTCATTCTTGGTAATGGGCAGCAGAGATTAAGTATTGACCAGCCATGGGGGAGCATTATCCCAGATAAATTATTTATTATGATGATGGATATGGAAGCAATATCAGGAGCGTATACACTTAATCCACTTTATTTCGATCACTGCGATTTATCTAATGTATATATTACACGTGATGGGACAAACTTATTTAATATAACTTGCAAGTTCCCGAATAAATGTTCGAAACTATACTACGAGACTCAAAATACAGTAGGCTTTAATGCTTGTAATACCTTGACATATAATTCATTTATAAAAGGAAGAACATTACTGGCATTTAGACTAACGCCTGAGGAATTGAGAGATACCCTTCCTATAGAGGCTTCGGGCAACCTGAGAATTACATTAGAATTTGCTGTTCCAGCGAAATCAAATAAAGTTATTATTTTATTCGGAATTACAACGGGAGTATTGAGAATTTATTCAGATAGGCGAGTTGTGTGTGATACAAGAGCATGAACTGCAAACAAATTAATACGGCATTGAACGATATGAAAGGTAGTAAAGCTAAATATATTGGATGCTATTTAGCGACGGATATATATAGAATAATGAAGCAAATACGGGACAGGCCGATTATGTTTATAATAAATACCTTAGGAAGAGACTCTAAGGAAGTAATGGGTCACTGGATTGCTGTATATAAATCTAAACGGAAAATAGTTATACTCGATTCATATGGAATAAATGTGTATTCGCCATATATTTCGGAGTTTTTAAATTATTATAAAGACTGTGATGTATACACGTTTACAGAGAGACTTCAGAGTTTAAATACTTACGTATGCGGGCTATATGCGATGTTTTTCTGTTACCATCTTTCAAACAAGGATCTAAAAACTGCAATAAAGCTATTTGAAACTAGTTTTACTTATGGAGAATATATGCAGAATGATAGGAACGTAATGAGGCTATCTTATGCTTTATTTAAAAATATGCCGAGCTGCTATGAAACGCTGTGTTATGATAAGAGCGATATTTGTTGGAAAATGTGCTTGGAGACGACTGGCTGAATGAGGCTATAACAAATTATCTAATGGGAAATGGTGAGTACATTTGTTTTGAGGTTTTATGTGTATGATAAATATTGTACATGTGTAAACGCTATCTGAAACTGTTATTCTTTATTTACAGAGATGAAGAGTGAATAGGACGGATATTATACAAGCGGATTGAGGAGCGAGCTTCTTAGAACTTCGGGCTAAATGAGTCGTTTATTATAAATTGTGTAAACTATGAATTAGATGACTAAATAAATTGTAAATAAATAAATAAGTTTTATTAACGCTTAATGTATATATATATATATATATAAATTATTACGGTGGCGAACGCCGACAATGACTGGTGGATGTCTGGGGCAGGTAATCAGGTGATGATGGCCTCGGGCAGATAGCCTGGGGCAGGTAGCTGGGGCCAGCTTAGATAGTCTCTGAGGCAGTTTTCAGTATTAAAGGTTACATTGAGATGCTTCGGTTGATTTGTATAAAACTGACTGGTTAATGAAAAAGGAATAAAATATTAGTATGTCAGAAAATAGGAAGAGGGAATAATATGAAGAGGAGAGAGAGAGAGGAGGGAGAGAGAGAGAGAGAGGAGGGACGGTCCAGATATTACGGATAAGATAAGATAAGATTAAGAGCTGACTGGCTGGCTGGCTGGCTGGGCGCAAAGTAAATAAAGGTGACGCGACAGATTGCGAGGTAAGGGGGGGAGGGAGGGAGGGGGGTGTGATGTACGAGACTTGAAAACAATGACTTATACAGATAACTTTCTAAATTTACATGAATAACTAAGGCTTACATAGACGATTTTGTAAGTTGAAAACAGGTAAAACATGTCCGTAGAGTTCTCATGGAAACCCTAAAGTGCTACACACGTTACTTGAATTTCTCCCATAAGGCCTTAACAAACTTCTATGTCTCGGAAATTATTTTTCTTATAAGAAATCCTTACTTCTAAAATCTGTGACTCCCCAAATTCGCCTGAAAACCCTTGGGGCGCACAGGGGATATTCTAAATTTACCTGAAACCCTTGGGGCGCACAGGGGATATTCTAAATTTACCTGAAACCCTTGGGGCGCACAGGGGATATTCTAAATTTACCTGAAACCCTTGGGGCGCACAGGGGATATTCTAAATTTACCTGAAACCCTTGGGGCGCACAGGGGATATTCTAAATTTACCTGAAACCCTTGGGGCGCACAGGGGATTTTCTAAATTTACCTGAAACCCTTGGGGCGCACAGGGGATTTTTCTCCCAGAAAAAAAAAATCCCCTGTGAGGCGCCTTCCCTACTACTGATGTTGACCTGATTACATGTGATTGGACATGATGCGGACGTGATTATATGGGATTGGACATGATGCGGACCTGATTACATGTGATTGGACATGATGTGGACCTGATTATATGTGATTGAACATGATGCGGACCTGATTACATGTGATTGGACATCATGTGGACCTGATTATATGGGATTGGACATGATGCGGACCTGATTACGTGTGATTGGACATGATGTGGACCTGATTATATGGGATTGGACATGATGCGGACCTGATTATATGGGATTGGACATGATGCGGACCTGATTATATGGGATTGGACATGATACGGACCTGATTACATGTGATTGGACATGATGCGGACCTGATCACACGTGATTCAACATGATGCGGACCAGATTGGGAAGTATCTTTTCCGATTCCTATTCTATCTAGCATATTATTGGCCAGTAATATCAGATTTAGCATAATCTGGATAGGTTGGTTGGCCTGTTCATCCCTGTTCATCCCTGTTCATCCCTGTTCATCCCTGTTCATCCCTGTTCATCCCTGGTTGTTTAGCCCAAAATCCGCCATATAGATCAGCTGTATTTAATTGTAGTTACTAATATATGTAGTCTAATATTGTAGTGACTGTCTGCTAATCAATAATTTTGAGTGATAGATTATATATATATATATATATATATATATATATATATATATATATATATATATATATATATATATATATATATATATATAAACCATTTATTCCCAGAATGTGTTGAAAGCGATTTGTGGGATTTTATCTCATACAGTCCACTTTATACATCATACAGTCCACTTTATACATCATACAGTCCACTTTATACATCATACAGTCCTCTTTATACATCATACAGTCCACTTTATACATCATACAGTCCACTTTATACATCATACAGTCCACTTTATACATCATACAGTCCACTTTATACATCATACAGTCCACTTTATACATCATACAGTCCACTTTATACATTATACAGTCCACTTTATACATCATACAGTCCACTTTATACATCATACAGTCCACTTTATACATCATACAGTCCACTTTATACATCATACAGTCCACTTTATACATCATACAGTCCACTTTATACATCATACAGTCCACTTTATACATCATACAGTCCACTTTATACATCATACAGTCCACTTTATACATCATACAGTCCACTTTATACATCATACAGTCCACTTTATACATCATACAGTCCACTTTATACATCATACAGTCCACTTTATACATCATACAGTCCACTTTATACATCATACAGTCCACTTTATACATCATACAGTCCACTTTATACATCATACAGTCCACTTTATACATTATACAGTCCACTTTATACATCATACAGTCCACTTTATACATCATACAGTCCACTTTATACATCATACAGTCCACTTTATACATCATACAGTCCACTTTATACATCATACAGTCCACTTTATACATCATACAGTCCACTTTATACATCATACAGTCCACTTTATACATCATACAGTCCACTTTATACATCATACAGTCCACTTTATACATCATACAGTCCACTTTATACATCATACAGTCCACTTTATACATCATACAGTCCACTTTATACATCATACAGTCCACTTTATACATCATACAGTCCACTTTATACATTATACAGTGCGCTATCGAAACAAATAAATTAACGTAAGAAATCGATTACTATATAAATTAAATTAAATTTCTAAATATATAAATCTCACAAATCAGTTTTCCCCCACAGTTCAGTGTTCACACAGTGTTCACACAGTGTTCACAAAGGGTGTTCACACAGTGTTCACACTGTGTTCACAAAGGGTGTTCACACAGTGTTCACAAAGGGTGTTCACACAGTGTTCACACAGTGTTCACACTGTGTTCACACAGTGTTCACACAGTGTTCACATAGTGTTCACACTGTGTGAACAAAGGGTGTTCACACAGTGTTCACAAAGGGTGTTCACACAGTGTTCACATAGTGTTCACACAGTGTTCACACAGTGTTCACACTGTGTTCACAAAGGGTGTTCACACAGTGTTCACATAGTGTTCACACAGTGTTCACACAGTGTTCACACTGTGTTCACAAAGGGTGTTCACACAGTGTTCACATTGTGTTCACAAAGGGTGTTCACACTGTGTTCACAAAGGGTGTTCACACAGTGTTCACAAAGGGTGTTCACATTGTGTTCACAAAGGGTGTTCACACTGTGTTCACAAAGGGTGTTCACACAGTGTTCACAAAGGGTGTTCACACAGTGTTCACAAAGGGTGTTCACACAGTGTTCACAAAGGGTGTTCACACAGTGTTCACAAAGGGTGTTCACACTGTGTTCACAAAGGGTGTTCACACTGTGTTCACAAAGGGTGTTCACACAGTGTTCACAAAGGGTGTTCACACAGTGTTCACAAAGGGTGTTCACACTGTGTGAACAAAGGGTGTTCACATTGTGTTCACAAAGGGTGTTCACACTGTGTTCACAAAGGGTGTTCACACAGTGTTCACAAAGGGTGTTCACACTGTGTTCACAAAGGGTGTTCACACAGTGTTCACAAAGGGTGTTCACACAGTGTTCACAAAGGGTGTTCACACAGTGTTCACAAAGGGTGTTCACATAGTGTTCACAAAGGGTGTTCACACTGTGTTCACAAAGGGTGTTCACACTGTGTTCACAAAGGGTGTTCACACTGTGTTCACACAGTGTTCACAAAGGGTGTTCACACTGTGTTCACAAAGGGTGTTCACACAGTGTTCACAAAGGGTGTTCACACAGTGTTCACAAAGGGTGTTCACACAGTGTTCACAAAGGGTGTTCACACAGTGTTCACAAAGGGTGTTCACACAGTGTTCACACATGTGTTCACACAGTGAGACCTGCTCTTCCCACCTGCTGTGCTCAAGCACTTGGGCTGGACGGTAGAGCGACGGTGTCCCTTCATGCAGGTCGGCGTTCAATCCCCGACCATCCACAAGTGGTCGGGCACCATTCCTTTCCCTCCGTCCCATCCCAAATCCGTATCCTGACCCCCTTCCCGGTGCTATATAGTCGTAATGGTTTGGGTGTTTTCTCCTAATATCCCCCCCCCCCCCTTCCCACTCCTTGTTCAACTTTCTGTGAAAGATCAGTTCTGACGCCAAGATCCTTCTGTTCATCACTCTGCTGAACAAGGAAATCGTGTTCATTTGGTCGTGGTGGTGCGGGTTATGCCCCTCATGTAAGGTCTTGCATTTGTCGGTATTAAAAAGCATTTACCAGTCTTTTGACCATTTGTGGAGTTCATGTATATCTGATGACCAATCACATATACAAATACATGTATATACATGATATGTCATATATATTCATGTATTTCTGATCTGAGTTGATGTATATCACTTTGTAAGGCTTCAAAATCATGGCCCAAAAAATTATTAAAAGACTTACCTGTAATCTGCATAATATATTGCAAAATACATCTTGAGGTTATCCTGAGATGATTTCGGGGCTTTTTAGTGTCCCCGCGGCCCGGTCCTCGACCAGGCCTCCACCCCCAGGAAGCAGCCCGTGACAGCTGACTAACTCCCAGGTACCTATTTTACTGCTAGGTAACAGGGGCATAGGGTGAAAGAAACTCTGCCCATTGTTTCTCCCCGGCGCCTGGGATCGAACCCAGGACTACAGGATCACAAGTCCAGCGTGATGTCCGCTCGGCCGACCGGCTCCCATACATATATGTTGCCGTGCAAAAACTTTCTTACTACCTGGTCGAGGACCGGGCCGCGGGGACACTAAAGCCCCGAAATCAAATCATCTCAAGATAACCTCAAGATAACCTGTCATTATCATTAAAAGGAATATATATATTACATGTCATTTTTAATATAACAATTTCCACTGCTCCATCCAGTTCTCGTCGTAGTACGTCGCAATTTTGACGTACACGTTACCCAAGGCCAAAAACTCTCGTATCAAGAAAATAGTATCGGGTCGCCAAATTGACTTAATACCCCGTTTTCTGTTCGTGGGTCCTCTGCTTGGTTAGGTTAGGGCACTTTAGTTCGACATTTTCTTGATGTTGGGAACGGGTTGAGTGCTTAGAGGATGAGTGCTGTGTATGACTGACCTAGAGGCTGTATGACTGACCTAGAGGCTGTATGACTGCCCTGGAGGCTGTATGACTGACCTAGAGGCTGTATGACTGCCCTAGAGGCTGTATGATTGCCCTGGAGGCTGTATGAGTGACCTAGAGGCTGTATGACTGACCTAGAGGCTGTATGACTGACCTAGAGGCTGTATGACTGCCCTGGAGGCTGTATGACTGACCTAGAGGCTGTATGACTGCCCTGGAGGCTGTATGACTGACCTAGAGGCTGTATGACTGCCCTAGAGGCTGTATGACTGCCCTGGAGGCTGTATGACTGACCTAGAGGCTGTATGACTGCCCTGGAGGCTGTATGACTGACCTAGAGGCTGTATGACTGCCCTAGAGGCTGTATGATTGCCCTGGAGGCTGTATGAGTGACCTAGAGGCTGTATGACTGACCTAGAGGCTGTATGACTGACCTAGAGGCTGTATGACTGCCCTGGAGGCTGTATGACTGACCTAGAGGCTGTATGACTGCCCTGGAGGCTGTATGACTGACCTAGAGGCTGTATGACTGCCCTAGAGGCTGTATGACTGCCCTGGAGGCTGTATGACTGACCTAGAGGCTGTATGACTGACCTAGAGGCTGTATGACTGACCTAGAGGCTGTATGACTGCCCTGGAGGCTGTATGACTGACCTAGAGGCTGTATGACTGCCCTAGAGGCTGTATGACTGCCCTAGAGGCTGTATGACTGCCCTGGGAGGCTGTATGACTGACCTAGAGGCTGTATGACTGCCCTGGAGGCTGTCTGACTGACCTAAAGGCTGTATGACTGACCTAGAAGCTGTATGACTGCCCTAGAGGCTGTATGACTGCCCTGGAGGCTGTATGACTACCCTAGAGGCTGTATGACTGCCCTGGAGGCTGTATGACTGACCTAGAGGCTGTATGACTGCCCTAGAGGCTGTATGACTGCCCTGGAGGCTGTCTGACCTAAAGGCTGTATGACTGACCTAGAAGCTGTATGACTGCCCTAGAGGCTGTATGACTGCCCTGGAGGCTGTATGACTGCCCTAGAGGCTGTATGACTGACCTAGAGGCTGTATGACTGACCTAGAGGCTGTATGACTGCCCTAGAGGCTGTATGACTGACCTAGAGGCTGTATGACTGACCTAGAGCCTGTATGACTGCCCTAGAGGCTGTATGACTGACCTAGAGGCTGTATGACTGACCTAGAGGCTGTATGACTGACCTAGAGGCTGTATGACTGACCTAGAGGCTGTATGACTGCCCTAGAGGCTGTATGACTGCCCTGGAGGCTGTATGACTGACCTAGAGGCTGTATGACTGACCTAAAGGCTGTATGACTGACCTAGAAGCTGTATGACTGCCCTAGAGGCTGTATGACTGCCCTGGAGGCTGTATGACTGCCCTAGAGGCTGTATGACTGACCTAGAGGCTGTATGACTGACCTAAAGGCTGTATGACTGACCTAGAGGCTGTATGACTGACCTAGAGGCTGTATGACTGCCCTAGAGGCTGTATGACTGACCTAGAGGCTGTATGACTGCCCTGGAGGCTGTATGACTGACCTAGAGGCTGTATGACTGACCTAAATCTGTATGACTGACCTAGAGGCTGTATGACTGACCTAGAGGCTGTATGACTGACCTAGAGGCTGTATGACTGACCTAGAGGCAGTATGACTGACCTAAAGGCTGTATGACTGACCTAGGAGGCTATATGACTGACCTAGAGGCTGTATGACTGCCCTAGAGGCTGTATGACTGCCCTGGAGGCTGTATGACTGACCTAAAGGCTGTATGACTGACCTAGAGGCTGTATGACTGACCTAGAGGCTGTATGACTGACCTAGAGGCTGTATGACTGCCCTGGAGGCTGTATGACTGACCTAGAGGCTGTATGACTGACCTAGAGGCTGTATGACTGCCCTAGAGGCTGTATGACTGACCTAGAGGCTGTATGACTGCCCTAGAGGCTGTATGACTGACCTAGGAGGCTGTATGACTGCTCTAGAGGCTGTATGACTGCCCTAGAGGCTGTATGACTGACCTAGAGGCTGTATGACTGTCCTAGAGGCTCTATGACTGACCTAGAGGCTGTATGACTGCCCTAGAGGCTGTATGACTGACCTAGAGGCTGTATGACTGCCCTAGAGGCTGTATGACCGACCTAGAGGCTGTATGACTACCCTAGAGGCTGTATGACTGACCTAGAGGCTGTATGACTGCCCTAGAGGCTGTATGACTGCCCTGGGAGGCTGTATGACCGCCCTAGAGGCTGTATGACTGCCCTGGGAGGCTGTATGACTGGCCTAGAGGCTGTATGACTGCCCTAGAGGCTCTATGACTGCCCTAGAGGCTGTATGACTACCCTAAAGGCTGTATGACTGACCTAGAGGCTGTATGACTGCCTTAGAGGCTGTATGACTGCCCTAGAGGCTGTATGACTGACCTAGAGGCTGTTTGACTGACCTAGAGGATGTATGACTGCCCTAGAGGCTGTATGACTGACCTAGAGGCTGTATGACTGACCTAGGAGGCTGTATGACTGACCTAGAGGCAGTATGACTGACTTAGAGGCTGTATGACTGACCTAGAGGCTGTATGACTGACCTAGAGGCTGTATGACTGTCCTAGAGGCTGTATGACTGCCCTAGAGGCTGTATGACTGACCTGGAGGCTGTATGACTGCCCTAGAGGCAGTATGACTGTCCTAGAGGCTGTATGACTGCCCTAGAGGCTGTATGACTGTCCTAGAGGCTGTATGACTGACCTAGAGGATGTATGACTGACCTAGAGGCAGTATGACTGCCCTAGAGGAGGCTGTATGACTGCTCTAGAGGCTATATGACTGACCTAGAGGCTGTATGACTGACCTAGAGGCTGTATGACTGCCCTAGAGGCTGTATGACTGCCCTAGAGGCTGTATCACTGCCCTGGGAGGCTGTATGACTGGCCTAGAGGCTGTATGACTGCCCTAGAGGCTGTATGACTGACCTAGAGGCTGTATGACTGCCCTAGAGGCTGTATGACTGACCTAGAGGCTGTATGACTGCCCTAGAGGCTCTATGACTGACCTAGAGGCTGTATGACTGCCCTAAAGGCTGTATGACTGACCTAGAGGCTGTATGACTGACCTAGAGGCTGTATGACTGGCCTAGAGGCTGTATGACTGCCCTAAAGGCTGTATGACTGCCCTAGAGGCTGTATGACTTCCCTGGGAGGCTGTATGACTGCCCTAGAGGCTCTATGACTGCCCTAGAGGCTGTATGACTACCCTAAAGGCTGTATGACTGACCTAGAGGCTGTATGACTGCCCTAGAGGCTGTATGACTGCCCTAGAGGCTGTATGACTGACCTAGAGGCTGTATGACTGCCCTAGAGGCTGTATGACTGACCTAGAGTCTGTATGACTGACCTAGGAGGCTGTATGACTGCCCTAGAGGCTGTATGACTGACCTAGAGGCTGTATGACTGACTTAGAGGCTGTATGACTGACCTAGAGGCTGTATGACTGACCTAGAGACTGTATGACTGCCCTAGGGGCTGTATGACTGCCCTAGAGGCTGTATGACTGACCTGGAGGCTGTATGACTGCCCTAGAGGCTGTATGACTGACCTAGAGGATGTATGACTGACCTAGAGGCAGTATGACTGCCCTAGAGGAGGCTGTATGACTGCTCTAGAGGCTGTATGACTGACCTAGAGGCTGTATGACTGACCTAGAGGCTGTATGACTGCCCTAGGGGCTGTATGACTGCCCTAGAGGCTGTATGACTGACCTGGAGGCTGTATGACTGCCCTAGAGGCTGTATGACTGGCCTAGGAGGCTGTATGACTGACCTGGGAGGCTGTATGACTGACCTAGGAGGCTGTATGACTGACCTAGGAGGCTGAATGACTGACCTAGAGGCTGTATGACTGCCCTAGAGGCTGTATGACTGCCCTAGAGGCTGTATGACTGACCTAGAGGCTGTATGACTGACCTAGAGGCTGTATGACTGCCCTAGAGGCTGTATGACTGACCTAGAGGCTGTACGACTGCCCTAGAGGCTGTATAACTGCCCAAGAGGCTGTATGACTGACCTAGAGGCTGTATGACTGACCTAGAGGCTGTATGACTGCCCTAGAGGCTGTATGACTGCCCGAGAGGCTGTATGACTGACCTAGAGGCTGTATGACTGCCCTAGAGGCTGTATGACTGCCCTAGAGGCTGTATGACTGCCCTAGAAGCTGTATGACTGCCCTAGGAGGCTGTATGACTGCCCTAGAAGCTGTATGACTGCCCTAGGAGGCTGTATGACTGACCTAGGAGGCTGTATGACTGACCTAGGAGGCTGTATGACTGCCCTAGGAGGCTGTATGACTGCCCTAGGAGGGTGTATGACTGCCCTAGGAGGCTGTATGACTGCCCTAGGAGGCTGTATGACTGCCCTAGGAGGCTGTATGACTGCCCTAGGAAGCTGTATGACTGCCCTAAGAGGCTGTATGACTGACCTAGGAGGCTGTATGACTGCCCTAGGAGGCTGTATGACTGACCTAGGAGGCTGTATGACTGACCTAGGAGGCTGTATGACTGACCTAGAGGCTGTATGACTGACCTAGAGGCTGAATGACTGACCTAGGAGGCTGTATGACTGACCTAGAGGCTGTATGACTGACCTAGAGGCTGTATGACTGACCTAGAGGCTGTATAACTGACCTGGTAGGCTGTATGACTGATCTAGAGGCTGTATAACTGACCTGGTAGGCTGTATGACTGCCCTGGTAGGCTGTATGACTGACCTAGAGGCTGTATAACTGACCTGGTAGGCTGTATGACTGATCTAGAGGCTGTATGACTGACCTAGAGGCTGTATAACTGACCTTGTAGGCTGTATGACTGACCTGGAGGCTGTATGACTGATCTAGAGGCTGTATGACTGACCTAGAGGCTGTATGAATGCCCTGGTGGGCTGTATGACTGATCTAGAGGCTGTATGACTGACCTAGAGGCTGTATGACTGACGTAGAGGCTGTATGACTGACCTAGAGGCTGTATGACTGCCCTGGTAAGCTGTATGACTGACCTGGAGGCTGTATGACTGATCTAGAGGCTGTATGACTGACCTAGAGGCTGTATAACTGACCTGGTAGGCTGTATGACTGACCTGGAGGCTGTATGACTGATCTAGAGGCTGTATGACTGACCTAGAAGCTGTATGACTGACCTGGAGGCTGTATGACTGACCTAGAGGCTGTATGACTGACCTAGAGGCTGTATGGCTGACCTAGAAACTGTATGACTGCCCTAGAAGCTGAATGACTGCCCTAGAGGCTGTATGACTGATCTAGGAGGCTGTATAACTGACCTGGTAGGCTGTATGACTGACCTAGAGGCTGTATGACAGACCTAGAGGCTGAATAACTGACCTGGTAGGCTGTATGACTGACCTAGAGGCTGAATGACTGCCCTAGAGGCTGTATGACTGACCTAGAGGCTGTATGACTGACCTAGAGGCTGTATGACTGACCTAGAGGTGTATGACTGACCTAGGAGACTGTATGACTGCCCTAGAGACTGTATGACTGCCCTAGAGGCTGTATGACTGACCTAGACGCTATATGACTGACCTAGGAGACTGTATGACTGACCTAGGAGGCTGTATGACTGCCCTAAAGGCTGTATGACTGACCTAGAGGCTGTATGACTGACCTAGGAGGCTGTATGACTGCCCTAGAGGCTGTATGACTGACCTAGAGGCTGTATGACTGCCCTAGGAAGCTGTATGACTGACCTAGATGCTGTATGACTGCCCTAGGAGGCTGTATGACTGACCTGGGAGGCTGTATGACTGCCCTAGAGGTTGTATGACTGACCTAGGAGGCTGTATGACTGACCTAGAGGTTGTATGACTGACCTAGGAGGCTGTATGACTGCCCTAGAGGCTGTATGACTGACCTAGAGGCTGTATGACTGCCCTTGGAAGCTGTATGACTGACCTAGAGGCTGTATGACTGCCCTAAGAGGCTGTATGACTGACCTGGGAGGCTGTATGACTGCCCTAGAGGTTGTATGACTGACCTAGGAGGCTGTATGACTGACCTAGTTACTGTATGACTGACCAAGGAGGCTGTATGACTGCCCTAGAGGCTGTATGACTGACCTAGAGGCTGTATGACTGACCAAGGAGGCTGTATGACTGCCCTAGAGGCTGTATGACTGACCAAGGAGGCTGTATGACTGACCTAGAGGCTGTATGACTGACCTAGAGGCTGTATGACTGCCCTGGTAGGCTGTATGACTGACCTGGAGGCTGTATGACTGATCTAGAGGCTGTATGACTGACCTAGAGGCTGTATAACTGACCTGGTAGGCTGTATGACTGACCTGGAGGCTGTATGACTGCTCTAGAGGCTGTATGACTGACCTAGAAGCTGTATGACTGACCTGGAGGCTGTATGACTGACCTAGAGGCTGTATGACTGACCTAGAAACTGTATGACTGCCCTAGAAGCTGAATGACTGCCCTAGAGGCTGTATGACTGATCTAGGAGGCTGTATAACTGACCTGGTAGGCTGTATGACTGACCTAGAGGCTGTATGACTGACCTAGAGGCTGTATAACTGACCTGGTAGGCTGTATGACTGACCTAGAGGCTGAAGGACTGCCCTAGAGGCTGTATGACTGACCTAGAGGCTGTATGACTGACCTAGAGGCTGTATGACTGACCTAGAGGTGTATGACTGACCTAGGAGACTGTATGACTGCCCTAGAGACTGTATGACTGCCCTAGAGGCTGTATGACTGACCTAGAGGCTGTATGACTGACCTAGGAGACTGTATGACTGACCTAGGAGGCTGTATGACTGCCCTAAAGGCTGTATGACTGACCTAGAGGCTGTATGACTGACCTAGGAGGCTGTATGACTGCCCTAGAGGCTGTATGACTGACCTAGAGGCTGTATGACTGCCCTAGGAAGCTGTATGACTGACCTAGATGCTGTATGACTGCCCTAGGAGGCTGTATGACTGACCTGGGAGGCTGTATGACTGCCCTAGAGGTTGTATGACTGACCTAGGAGGCTGTATGACTGACCTAGAGGCTGTATAACTGACCAAGGAGGCTGTATGACTGCCATAGAGGCTGTATGACTGACCTAGAGGCTGTATGACTGCCCTATGAAGCTGTATGACTGACCTAGAGGCTGTATGACTGTCCTAAGAGGCTGTTTGACTGACCTGGGAGGCTGTATGACTGCCCTAGAGGTTGTATGACTGACCTAGGAGGCTGTATGACTGACCTACTTACTGTATGACTGACCAAGGAGGCTGTATGACTGCCCTAGGAGGCTGTATGACTGACCTAGTTACTGTATGACTGACCAAGGAGGCTGTATGACTGCCCTAGGAGGCTGTATGACTGACCTAGAGGCTGTATGACTGACCAAGGAGGCTGTATGACTGACCAAGGAGGCTGTATGACTGACCTGGACAATGTTCCAGTAGTGAACGACGGCGGCCAGGCTCTCAGTGACCTCGGGACAAGCAGCGCCTAAGAGTATCATCATCTTGGCCCTGGAGGTGTAGATGGCGTGGAAGAAGGCGTCGACGCCGCTCCCGCTATCACACTGCCGGAAGGACAACAACACAACTTATTTATTACCTCCTGTGGACAATTGGGTTCATTGTATTGCCGTCTCGGAGATGGAGAAGGCGGTGAGGTCATTAGGCTCCAGCTCTAAGAGCCAGGAGACCAGGTATAATTGCATTGTTAGCAAAGAAAGAGGAAACTAATTACATTGTCTCCCCCGGGTATTGGTAGGAATTATTAAGCTGTCAACAAATAGGATGAGCAATTGGTATTAATGATCTGATATTCTTATATGAGATAATTGAATGTTTACTGCGGTCTTAAGTGTCACTTTAAGATCTTAGTGGTCTGAGAGTGTCACTTAAAGACCTTAGTGGTCTGAGAGTGTCACTTAAAGACCTCAGTGGTCTGAGAGTGTCACTTAAAGACCTCAGTGGTCTGAGAGTGTCCCTTAAAGACCTCAGTGGTCTGAGAGTGTCACTTAAAGACCTCAGTGGCCTGAGAGTGTCACTTAAAGACCTCAGTGGTCTGAGAGTGTCACTTAAAGACTTCAGTGGTCTGAGAGTGTCACTTAAAGACCTCAGTGGTCTGAGAGTGTCACTTAAAGACCTCAGTGGTCTGAAAGTGTCACTTAAAGACCTCAGTGGTCTGAAAGTGTCACTTAAAGACCTCAGTGGTCTGAGAGTGTCACTTAAAGACCTCAGTGGTCTGAGAGTGTCACTTAAAGACCTCAGTGGTCTGAGAGTGTCACTTAAAGACCTCAGTGGTCTGAGAGTGTCACTTAAAGACCTCAGTGGTCTGAGAGTGTCACTTAAAGACCTCAGTGGTCTGAGAGTGTCACTTAAAGACCTCAGTGGTCTGAGAGTGTCACTTAAAGACCTCAGTGGTCTGAGAGTGTCACTTAAAGACCTCAGTGGTCTGAGAGTGTCACTTAAAGACCTCAGTGGTCTGAGAGTGTCACTTAAAGACCTCAGTGGTCTGAGAGTGTCACTTAAAGACCTCAGTGGTCTGAGAGTGTCACTTAAAGACCTCAGTGGTCTGAGAGTGTCACTTAAAGACCTCAGTGGTCTGAGAGTGTCACTAAAAGATCTCAGTGGTCTGAGAGTGTCACTTAAAGACCTCAGTGGTCTGAGAGTGTCACTTAAAGACCTCAGTGGTCTGAGAGTGTCACTTAAAGACCTCAGTGGTCTGAGAGTGTCACTTAAAGACCTCAGTGGTCTGAGAGTGTCACTTAAAGACCTCAGTGGTCTGAGAGTGTCACTTAAAGACCTCAGTGGTCTGAGAGTGTCACTTAAAGACCTCAGTGGTCTGAGAGTGTCACTTAAAGACCTCAGTGGTCTGAGAGTGTCACTTAAAGATCTCAGTGGTCTGAGAGTGTCACTTAAAGACCTCAGTGGTCTGAGAGTGTCACTTAAAGACCTCAGTGGTCTGAGAGTGTCACTTAAAGACCTCAGTGGTCTGAGAGTGTCACTTAAAGACCTCAGTGGTCTGAGAGTGTCACTTAAAGACCTCAGTGGTCTGAGAGTGTCACTTAAAGATCTCAGTGGTCTGAGAGTGTCACTTAAAGACCTCAGTGGTCTGAGAGTGTCACTTAAAGACCTCAGTGGTCTGAGAGTGTCACTTAAAGACCTCAGTGGTCTGAGAGTGTCACTTAAAGACCTCAGTGGTCTGAGAGTGTCACTTAAAGACCTCAGTGGTCTGAGAGTGTCACTTAAAGACCTCAGTGGTCTGAGAGTGTCACTTAAAGACCTCAGTGGTCTTAAGTGTCACTAAAGACCTCAGTGGTCTTAAGTGTCACTAAAGACCTCAGTGGTCTTAAGTGTCACTTCAAGACCTCAGTGCCTGCTTACAGGAGTGAGACGTGACTCACTCCTGTACCCCTCCTGTGTGAGTCTAACTAGTGGGTCAGGCTGACCATGAGCTACGAGGCTTACAGGAGTCAACAGCTCCCTCCTGTGTAGTAACCAAACCTTCCATAATCATGCCAGCTTAGATTACATTAATTAAACCGTTTATGAGCTCCGGAACATTAAAAAGATCCCTTTAACAATTACTAACTTTCGTGGCGTCATTTTGGTGCTCCTAAACTCTTTAATAAATATAGATAAAGTTCGGACACCTTGCCGCCGCTGGCAGCCCCATGGTGTTATATTTTATAGCAGTGGATAGTTAGGGTAAAGTGTGACTAGAACCGCGCGCACCATCTGCCCAGCTGGCACTCACGAGTGGCACCTGGTTACCCTACTGTGGTTTGGTCTTTTAAATTGACTTAAACTTGGGATCAAAACTTTGCCTGTACTCTGGGACTTGAGGATGGAAGGGGAGTTGATACAGTCAATCAAGTTTAAACTCTATTTCAGCTTAAATGGGAAAAATAACTTTTGCTTCAAAGTTCCCGGATTGACATAGATCTGATGTGTAAGATTCCTTGACCTGGAGGGTGAGACGTTGTGTATGGTGATGTATGGTGACCCCTGGTTGTGTGTGGTGATGTATGGTGACTCCTGTGATGTATGGTGACTCCTGGGTATGTGTGGTGATGTATGGTGACTCCTGTGATGTATGGTGACCCCTGGGTGTGTGTGGTGATGTATGGTGACTCCTGTGACGTATGGTGACTCCTGGGTATGTGTGGTGATGTATGGTGACTCCTGTGATGTATGGTGACTCCTGGATATGTGTGGTGATGTATGGTGACTCCTGGGTGTGTGTGGTGATGCATGGAGACTCCTGTGATGTATGGTGACCCCTGGACGTGTGTGGTGATGTATGGTGACTCCTGTGATGTATGGTGACTCCTGGGTATGTTTGGTGATGTATGGTGACTCCTGTGATGTATGGTGACTCCTGGGTATTTGTGGTGATGTATGGTGACTCCTGGGTGTGTGTGATGTATGGTGACCCCTGGTTGTGTGTGGTGATGTATGGTGACTCCTGTGATGTATGGTGACTCCTGTGATGTATGGTGACTCCTGGGTATGTGTGGTGATGTATGGTGACTCCTGTGATGTATGGTGACTCCTGGGTGTGTGTGGTGATGTATGGTGACTCCTGGGTGTGTGTGGTGATGCATGGTGACCCCTGGGTGTGTGTGGTGATGTATGGTGACTCCTGTGATGTATGGTGACTCCTGGGTGTGTGTGGTGATGTATGGTGACTCCTGGGTATGTGTGGTGACTCCTGGGTGTGTGTGGTGATGTATGGTGACCCCTGTGATGTATGGTGACTCCTGGGTGTGTGTGGTGATGCATGGTGACCCCTGGGTGTGTGTGGTGATGTATGGTGACTCCTGTGATGTATGGTGACTCCTGGGTATGTGTGGTGATGTATGGTGACTCCTGGGTGTGTGTGGTGATGCATGGTGACCCCTGGTGTGTGTGGTGATGTATGGTGACTCCTGTGATGTATGGCGACTCCTGGGGGTGTGTGGTGATGTATGGTGACTCCTGGGTATGTGTGGTGACTCCTGGGTGTGTGTGGTGATGTATGGAGACTCCTGGGTGTGTGTGGTGATGCATGGTGACCCCTGGGTGTGTGTGGTGATGTATGGTGACTCCTGTGATGTATGGCGACTCCTGGGTGTGTGTGGTGATGTATGGTGACTCCTGGGTATGTGTGGTGACTCCTGGGTGTGTGTGGTGATGTATGGTGACCCCTGTGATGTATGGTGACTCCTGGGTGTGTGTGGTGATGTATGGTGACTCCTGGATATGTGGTGTGATGTATGGTGACTCCTGTGATGTATGGTGACTCCTGGGTATGTGGTGTGATGTATGGTGACTCCTGTGATGTATGGTGACTCCTGGGTATGTGTGGTGATGTATGGTGACTCCTGTGATGTATGGTGACTCCTGGGTATGTGTGGTGATGTATGGTGACTCCTGTGATGTATGGTGACTCCTGGGTGTGTGTGGTGATGTATGGTGACTCCTGGGTGTGTGTGGTGATGTATGGTGACTCCTGGGTGTGTGTGGTGATGTATGGTGACTCCTGTGATGTATGGTGACTCCTGGGTGTG
Source organism: Procambarus clarkii (assembly GCF_040958095.1). Lineage (NCBI taxonomy): Eukaryota > Metazoa > Arthropoda > Malacostraca > Decapoda > Cambaridae > Procambarus > Procambarus clarkii. The sequence goes on along the minus strand of NC_091199.1, from coordinate 4,428,755 downwards.
TGTGGTGATGAATGGTGACTCCTGGGTGTGTGTGGTGATGTATGGTGACTCCTGTGATGTATGGTGACTCCTAGGTGTGTGTGGTGACTCCTGGTTGTATGGTGACTCCTGGTTGTATGGTGACTCCTGGTTGTATGTGGTGTTGTATGGTGACTCCTGGTTGTATGTGGTGTTGTATGGTGACTCCTGGTTGTATGGTGACTCCTGGTTGTATGTGGTGATGTATGGTGACTCCTGGTTGTATGGTGACTCATGGTTGTATGGTGACTCCTGGTTGTATATGGTGTTGAATGGTGACTCCTGGTTGTATATGGTGTTGAATGGTGACTCCTGGTTGTATGTGGTGTTGTATGGTGACTCCTGGTTGTATGTGTTGTATGGTGACTCCTGGTTGTATGTGGTGATGTATGGTGACTCCTGGTTGTATGTGGTGATGTATGGTGACTCCTGGTTGTATGTGGTGTTTTATAGTGACTCCTAGTTGTATGTGGTGTTGTATGGTGACTCCTGGCCACATGTGTTGTATAGTGACTCCTGGTCATGTCTGGTGTTGTATAGTGACTCGTGGTCATGTGTGGTGTTGTATAGTGACTCCTGGTCATGTGTGGTGTTGTATAGTGACTCCTGGTCATGTGTGGTGTTGTATAGTGACTCCTGGTCATGTGTGGTGTTGTATAGTGACTCCTGGTCATGTGTGGTGTTGTATAGTGACTCCTGGTCATGTGTGGCGTTGTATAGTAACTCCTGGTCATTTGTGGTGTTGTATAGTGACTCCTGGTCATGTGTGGTGTTGTACAGTGACTCTTGGTCATGTGTGGTGTTGTACAGTGACTCCTGGTCATGTGTGGTGTTGTACAGTGACTCCTGGTCATGTGTGGTGTTGTATAGTGACTCCTGGTCATGTGTGGTGTTGTATAGTGACTCCTGGTCATGTGTGGTGTTGTATAGTGACTCCTGGTCATGTGTGGTGTTGTATAGTGACTCCTGGTCATGTGTGGCGTTGTATAGTAACTCCTGGTCATGTGTGGTGTTGTATAGTGACTCCTGGTCATGTGTGGTGTTGTATAGTGACTCCTGGTCATGTGTGGTGTTGTATAGTGACTCCTGGTCATGTGTGGCGTTGTATAGTAACTCCTGGTCATTTGTGGTGTTGTATAGTGACTCCTGGTCATGTGTGGTGTTGTACAGTGACTCTTGGTCATGTGTGGTGTTGTACAGTGACTCCTGGTCATGTGTGGTGTTGTACAGTGACTCCTGGTCATGTGTGGTGTTGTATAGTGACTCTTGGTCATGTGTGGTGTTGTACAGTGACTCTTGGTCATGTGTGGTGTTGTACAGTGACTCCTGGTCATGTGTGGTGTTGTACAGTGACTCCTGGTCATGTGTGGTGATATATAGTGACTTCTGGTCATGTGTGGTGTTGTATAGTGACTCCTGGTCATGTGTGGTGTTGTATAGTGACTCCTGGTCATGTGTGGCGTTGTATAGTGACTCCTGGTCATTTGTGGTGTTGTATAGTGACTCCTGGTCATGTGTGGTGTTGTATAGTGACTCCTGGTCATGTGTGGTGTTGTACAGTGACTCCTGGTCATGTGTGGTGATATATAGTGACTTCTGGTCATGTGTGGTGTTGTATAGTGACTCCTGGTCATGTGTGGTGTTGTATAGTGACTCCTGGTCATGTGTGGCGTTGTATAGTGACTCCTGGTCATTTGTGGTGTTGTATAGTGACTCCTGGTCATGTGTGGTGTTGTATAGTGACTCCTGGTCATGTGTGGTGTTGTATAGTGACTCCTGGTCATGTGTGGTGTTATATAGTGACTCCTGGTCATGTGTGGTGTTGTATAGTGACTCCTGGTCATGTGTGGTGTTGTACAGTGACTCTTGGTCATGTGTGGTGTTGTACAGTGACTCCTGGTCATGTGTGGTGTTGTACAGTGACTCCTGGTCATGTGTGGTGATATATAGTGACTTCTGGTCATGTGTGGTGTTGTACAGTGACTCCTGGTCATGTGTGGTGATATATAGTGACTCCTGGTCATGTGTGGTGTTGTATAGTGACTCCTGGTCATGTGTGGTGTTGTACAGTGACTCTTGGTCATGTGTGGTGTTGTACAGTGACTCCTGGTCATGTGTGGTGTTGTACAGTGACTCCTCGTCATGTGTGGTGTTGTACAGTGACTCTTGGTCATGTGTGGTGTTGTACAGTGACTCTTGGTCATGTGTGGTGTTGTACAGTGACTCCTGGTCATGTGTGGTGTTGTACAGTGACTCCTGGTCATGTGTGGTGATATATAGTGACTTCTGGTCATGTGTGGTGTTGTACAGTGACTCCTGGTCATGTGTGGTGATATATAGTGACTCCTGGTCATGTGTGGTGTTGTATAGTGACTCCTGGTCATGTGTGGTGTTGTACAGTGACTCTTGGTCATGTGTGGTGTTGTACAGTGACTCCTGGTCATGTGTGGTGTTGTACAGTGACTCCTCGTCATGTGTGGTGTTGTACAGTGACTCTTGGTCATGTGTGGTGTTGTACAGTGACTCCTGGTCATGTGTTGTGTTGTACAGTGACTCTTGGTCATGTGTGGTGTTGTACAGTGACTCCTCGTCATGTGTGGTGTTGTACAGTGACTCTTGGTCATGTGTGGTGTTGTACAGTGACTCTTGGTCATGTGTGGTGTTGTACAGTGACTCCTGGTCATGTGTGGTGTTGTACAGTGACTCCTGGTCATGTGTGGTGATATATAGTGACTTCTGGTCATGTGTGGTGTTGTACAGTGACTTCTGGTCATGTGTGGTGTTGTACAGTGACTCCTGGTCATGTGTGGTGTTGTACAGTGACTCTTGGTCATGTGTGGTGTTGTATAGTGACTAATGGTTACGTGTGGTGTTGTATAGTGACTCTTGGTCATGTGTGGTGTTGTACAGTGACTCCTGGTCATGTGTGGTGTTGTACAGTGACTCTTGGTCATGTGTGGTGTTGTACAGTGACTCCTGGTCATGTGTGGTGTTGTACAGTGACTCTTGGTCATGTGTGGTGTTGTACAGTGACTCTTGGTCATGTGTGGTGTTGTACAGTGACTCCTGGTCATGTGTGGTGTTGTATAGTGACTAATGGTTACGTGTGGTGTTGTATAGTGACTCCTGGTCATGTGTGGTGTTGTACAGTGACTCCTGGTCATGTGTGGTGTTGTACAGTGACTCCTGGTCATGTGTGGTGTTGTATAGTGACTAATGGTTACGTGTGGTGTTGTATAGTGACTCTTGGTCATGTGTGGTGTTGTACAGTGACTCCTGGTCATGTGTGGTGTTGTACAGTGACTCCTGGTCATGTGTGGTGTTGTATAGTGACTAATGGTTACGTGTGGTGTTGTATAGTGACTCTTGGTCATGTGTGGTGTTGTACAGTGACTCCTGGTCATGTGTGGTGTTGTATAGTGACTCCTGGTCATGTGTGGTGTTGTATAGTGACTCTTGGTCATGTGTGGTGTTGTACAGTGACTCCTGGTCATGTGTGGTGTTGTACAGTGACTCCTGGTCATGTGTGGTGTTGTACAGTGACTCCTGGTCATGTGTGGTGTTGTACAGTGACTCCTGGTCATGTGTGGTGTTGTACAGTGACTCCTGGTCATGTGTGGTGTTGTACAGTGACTCTTGGTTCGCTTGTTGGCCTGGCCAGGGCCGCCAGAGCACCACCATCTGGTCAGTACGGAAATATTATCTTTGTTAACCTCACTTATCTTTACCGTGAAGCAGTCAGCCACCCCCCCCCCCCCCCCCGCCTCCCTGGGGCACCAGCCTCGCCTTCCTCACACACTCAAGAGATAATTAGATCATTTTATCCCACGATTATCCAATGGCGTTAAATTGGGGTATTAATTGCTCTAGGCGAGGTGTTAATTTGGTCAACGAGCAGAACAATTGACATATTTCGCGCACACCGGCCATTAATGTGACGCGCTCACTAACCTGTATGGCTTACCTTATACACTTATTCCTCTACCCTTACATATGCTTCTCTATGTAGCCTTATGTGTCTCCCTCATTCTATCTGTATTTTTTTCGAGTAAATAGGATGGAGAGGCATAGGTGAAGGGAAGTTTGGAAGAGGGAAATATAGTGAGAGTTATGAAAGCAGGCGGCGGGCTGTCCGCCTTGCTGACACGATGTGTGGGTGTTGGCAGCTAAGCTAAGCTGGCTCTCTGTGTTGTTTGTGGGTGTGAATACACCAGGCACTGTGGAGCAGGGTGGGGGTGGGAGGGGGTGGGTTGGGGTGGGAGGGGGAAGAGTGGGGGGGGGGAGAGGAAGACCCTACTATTAAAGAACGCAATAGAGTAGCTGTCACAACTGCGACACACATGACAACAGAAACCTCTCAAACAAGAGATGTCAGGCCAGTGGTGATACTTGACGTCACTAGTGAGCTCCGGGGTGGAATATTGTTGCACAATAACAGCCCCATTTGAAGCTGGAGAAATTGCTGACTTGGAGAACGTGCCAAGATCCTTTACTGCCAGAATCCACTCAATAAAACAAGTCAATTATTGGGAGCACTTAAAATGTTTAAATCATCATTCCGCAGAGCGCCGGCGGAAGAGATAAATTATAATTTACAGGGTAAATATGTAAATATATTGGGATATGGTTCCAAATGTCCACCCGGAGATAACACTAGGTGACACAGGAGGCGAGGGATGAAGTGTGAAATAGCCAGGTTAAACAACAGAGGTGCGACAGGGGCGCTGAGAGAGAGAACTCTAATAGCCAGGTTGAACAACAGAGGTGCAATAGGTGCGCTGAGAGAGAACTCTAATAGCCAGGTTGAACAACAGAGGTACGACAGGGGCGCTGAGAGAGAACTCTATCAACATGAAGAGCACAGAACGCTTCAGCACTCTCCCTCTAAACGTAACTGGTCGACCTTTGGCGTTCAAGAGAGAGAGAAGTTGATTAACACCATCAATTAAAGGATACGTGATCAACTGAGCTGTGACCCGTACGCCAGGCTATGGAGACACTGATCCTCACAAGGTTACCATAGACTATTTTACTCAGCAATGACTATAAGTAACAGTAATCTTTTATCACCGTGTAAAATACAAATACTTAAGTGTCACCTTAAAACTGGATGATAACATTAACTATTGCAATGGAAGAGTGTGTTACAACACTGTGCATGATGGACATGTGTGTAGGAACAGTAAGAGTGTTGAGAGACTGACCTGTGTGTCGTTGTGGAACATGAGGAGCCTGTGGCCGGGTATGATGCCCTGCTCGTTGATGTGTGAGAGGGCCAACTGGGCAGCAGCCAGCTCTGCCCTGCCCCCCAGGCGAGGCTGGCCTCGTACACTCAGGTCAAACAGCCCCAGGATGGGCACCACTCGCTCCGGCCTGAGTGCCTCCACTCTGCTGCTGGCGGAGTGCTTGATCCACTGCTCAGCTGGCCTCGAGGGCCAGCTGTTGTGGTTACTCCTGCTGCGCTTGACGTGACGGGGCAGCTGGTGCTTCTTGAGGTGGTGTGTGGTGACGGAGCCGCTCGACACCCTCCTCCTCTCACTGGTCATGTCATGTGGCTGAGGTGAGTGATGACCTTGAGGGTGATGCTGGGATGGATGAGGTGAGGAGTGTGAAGACACGCCCACCACAGTGGTGGATGACGGGTATGCCCAACGCACCGGTACATCACCTGCCACACCGCTCACAATATGGCCCTGGACCTGGCTAGAGATGGGGCTGGGGCCAAGACTGTTTAGTGCACCTCTGTCACCGTTGTCACTTCTCTCTGCAGGGTGAAAGTCAGACTTCCTGGGACTTGAGGGTGGATCTTGGAGAGCGTGTGGAGAGTTTAGTGAATGCCTTGCTTGGTCCTTTGTATTAAAGTGGGAGGCTGTACCAGGGGAGTGATGGGCACCTGGGTGAGGCTGAGTGTGTCTCGCGGATCCTCCGGCAAGTTGAAATAGGCCTTGCTGCAAGCCTTGTTGCTTGTGTGGTGGGGGTTTCATTATGCTTTCCAAATTGTCTCTGTTATATTGTTGGGTAAAACCTCTCTTGTGTACAGCGAAATCAAACGACAACGTTGAATTTTGAGTGGGATCATGTGCCGTTTTGTGTGCGTTGTGGTGCTCAAGACTGATGTTATACCCATAGGAATTACGTGGTAATGTAGAGGTAACTGGAAATATTCCATAACCCATCGGCAACATAATATTGTTCTGCCAATGAAGGTTGGACGCCTGACTGTTTGAGTGAAGAGACACACTGTTAGCGTCAATATGATTAACTTCCTCCACACGCTTCCTCTCTTTCTCATATTCATCAACGCGGGAGGGAACTGCACCTGGAGTACTGTAGTGTAGTGAGGAATTGTTGAGCTCCAGAGAGAGTGTTTGTGCGCTGTTATGCACATGATGCTGTGTTCTCTTGTTCATGCTGAGTGCTCCACTAATGAGGGTTGTGCGTTTATCACCCGGTGAGAAGAGAGGTTTCTTAAGAGTCGGCAGAAGGTGCAAGGCCTCGTCAGGACACTCCGGGTCCGGGGTCTGGCCAGAAACTGCCTGACCCGAGGACTCGATGTTCTCTTCCTCATGGTTAAGGGGCCAAGGTGTCGGAGTTATTGGGTTCTCAAGAGCATGACTCTCAGAAGAACTTGCTGTCGGAGAGCTTTCATCTATGTTGTAATTTCTTAATATGAATTCTCCAGAAATACGGTTTCCTATTGATGTTCCATTGAGCTTTGTTTCCTTGTTATCATCATTGATGGAGTTGCTTTCCGAACTATTAATTGATTTGCTTGATGCATTTGCAATATTGATTTGCACATCAGTCACGAAAGAAGTGGTCGTTAATGGATAGTTATGATCAATATCATCATTGATTTTCATATGTGTTTGGTTTACGAGGGGAAAAGTCGTGGAAGTAATCCCTCTTAAAGTAATGTGATCAATAACCTTGTGTGGGTGTGTAATCTGAGCATTCCTGCGGCCTCCTAACATTTCCTCAGAGGTGGAATAAGTTTCAAGCTTCCTGTGATCTAAGACATGAGCCTCTCGTGGGATCTCGAGGCCTTGATCAGGTGCTTGAAGGAGGCCCTCGGTGACGTGTGCTGGTTGGCCTGAAGTGCTTGAAAGAGCATTTTTTCTCGTTAGAAAACGTGTAAAATGTGATAACAGGGTTGACCTCTGTGGCGAGATATCTGGTGAATGTGGAGGTTCCACTCCCTCAAGGTCTGTGTTACTGACAGACCTGCCCTCAAGTGGAGGTTCCACTCCCTCAAGGTCTGTGTTACTGTCAGACCTGCCCTCAAGTGGAGGTTCCACTCCCTCGAGGTCTGTGTTACTGTCAGACCTGCCCTCAAGTGGAGGTTCCACTCCCTCAAGGTCTGTGTTACTGACAGACCTGCCCTCAAATGGTGACTCCACTCCCTCAAGGTCTGTGTTACTGACAGACCTGCCCTCAAGTGGAGACTCCACTCTCTCGAGGTCTGTGTTACTGACAGACCTGCCCTCAAGTGGAGGTTCCACTCCCTCAAGGTCTGTGTTACTGACAGACCTGCCCTCAAGTGGAGACTCCACTCTCTCGAGGTCTGTGTTACTGACACCTTTAGGAACATGGTGTTGGGTAGTCTCACTTTGAGTAAAGATCTTCGAAGTCTTTACTTTATTCACGAGGTGTTCGTGTTCTCGTAACTCAGAGGAAATTAAACTGGAGCCAGTGGTGACGTTTCTTGGAGGTGTGATTTTCCTGGATGTGTTCTTCTTCCCTCTGTGAGAACGCCGTCGACTTGTCGTGGACATGTTTTCACTTGAGTTTCTTACCGTGTTTTCTGCCTCTACGGAACTCTCTGGAGACTGAGGTGTCGGGGGTTTAGCTGCTGTAGTGCGCCTTCTGCGGTGGGCTCGTGTCTGCCGCATAAGCCGAAGTCTTATCTTTGCCCCGCTAGACTTACCATTCCATCTGCCTCCCCTTCCATCCCCAGCACTGTTCCATTTTTTGGTGCTTTTATTTCTCTTTCTTATCCCGATTGCTTCTTTAACAGAGTGTCTAATTTCCACATTTCGTTTGCCTCTTCGTCGAGTTCTGAAGCTGAAGTCATTGTCAGCTCTCCTATGCAGGCCATGAAGAACCAACTTCCCGTTCTCTAAAGTACATCTTGGATCAAATATCAGCTCTACTGCATCAGGCTTCGGCTGGTTTTGATTTCCACCGTGAAAGTCACCCCGACACTTATTGGTGGGGACTGTGTACTGAGCTGCCGTCTCAGTTTCATGTGTTAAGATGATGTGTGCATGTCTGTCGCGCGCACTCAGCACTGTTAACATGTCCCCAGAAAGGCTGTTCTCTCTCAAAAATGTTTGCTCTTTCTGACCTCGACCTTCGTCCACTGTGGTGGTCGGGCCGCCTTCTTCCATTCCAGACCTTCGTGATGCCAAAGCCAATTTTCTTGGCCATGAAAGCCTATCATAGGAATGTTTTCTCGTCCGTTTGCTATCTTTATCTGCGAGACATGGATCTTTTTTGTATTCAGCGAGTGTACCCTTGAGTACTGCCGCAATGTGCATCCCTGAGAGTGCGTTGGGCACACCCCATATCCGTGGCTTCTTGTTCGCCACAGTCTCACCAGCTGCTGTCATCAACATCAACAGCTGGAGAAAAACTTCCATGACTGTTGCAAGTGCTCTCTGAAAGGGTTTTCGGTGGGTAATGTTTTGACTGCATTTGGTCAATGGTGCAGATGGTCCGATGTTGAGCTCCGTGAGACATAATGAACTTCGCCCAATAAAAGTGCTTTTCTGTGGCGATTTGGTGAACTTGTGGTGAGGCAGGATGGAGCCCCAGCACCTCCCACTACCACTACCACTGGTCACAGTGGCTAGCACTTGACCTTCAGCACTTAACATAAATCTCATACAATTACAAAGCCCCATGATGGGTATTTTGACTCGTTTATTGCAAAGCGGTGCTCTTGGACTTGACTTTAGATGCCTCTTAATCTTCCCTACAATGAACAACTTAAAACGCTTGTAAAACAGTGAATGAACAAGTGCTGAATCGATAATACTTTCCATTTCAACTGTGATAGGATCCGAGTCTAGCTTTTCTGAAGATAATGTTTGTATTTTTATTCTCAGAATCGTCAGCAACGAGGAAGATCTATATAAAAACTTAAAGTTGAATTCCAATTTATTTTCTGCAGGTAACAATATTGTGTTTCCTTCCGAGTCGAGTCCACGATGCCTGGAATCGACGTGGCTGAGAAAAGCTGGAAAATAGAACAGCTTTCCATAAACTTTTAAATTTGCAATTATCCTTTTCAGTAAATGTGTTTTCCAGGGATTTTGATTTGCTCTCTTTAAAATCCGTGAGTAATATGCAGAGGTTGTTGGCCGTGTTGTTACCACCTCCATGGTCATGGTCACTGGCTGTGTTGTGAGGAGGTCTGGTGTGGACATGTCATCTTCCTCTCCCACCGCCGTCTCTGAGACACCTTGCTCCTCTAGTGAGTCAAGAGGTTCGCTCTTGCACTCGGTGGTAATTCTGCTTTTCTGTGTTTTCCAGTTTGCTTTCCTTACCCTGTGCACTTCCTGCCAGAATACAACATCCAGGCCTCGGTGCCCAAACGTAATATTTTCGTCATGATTTGCATATCTTACACATAATTCAATTTTAATATTCATGGGGCTGTGATTCGTGGCTGTTTCCAACCTTACATTATACATAATGTTCTTATAAGTCAGTTTCTCGCTTGCTCCACTATTGTTCTCTGACGGTCCACAGGTCAACCGTCTAACAGCTTTCTTTGCCAGCTTTTGTCTTGTCCATAGTTCACCCCGTCGTAACCGTCTGTCCTTATTTACACCCAAAGACATAACAGTGGCTCTCAGTTCTGTGTTCAGTCTCATCGCTACTCGTTCATCTGTGCTTCTGTAATCATTATTCCCACTGGTGTGGCCTTTGACATTACGAGTCCTATCACTTGCAGCGGTATATGTTCTCTCTGTGACCGGACCCCATCCTGCATAGTACAGGTACTCGTGTTCTACACTCGAGTCCTGGTGAGTGCTGCTCTGACCTGTCCTCAGCTGCTGTAGTGAAGGAGAGTCCTGGTGAGTGCTGCTCTGACCTGTCCTCAGCTGCTGTAGTGAAGGAGAGTCCTGCTGGTAAACCACTTCATGACTCCTCTCCAGCTGTAGTGAGGAAGGGGGCAGGGGACCTCTGAAACTGTCCCGGGGCAGTTGTCTCCGCGCTGGTCGATGCTGAGTATCTGACTCAGGGTGAAGATCCTCCTCGACTTTCTCCTCGAAAGATGAAGTGTCCGAAAAACTTCGGAGTCTTTGTAATCTTTTGTGCCGCACGCGAGACGATTTATGTCTTTTGTGTATGGCTTCTACGACGTGAGAATTGCCTTCTTTCTCAAGGTAAGTCGACGACAGTGTCTTATACCCATGTGTATTAGGGGCTAGAGCCTGCATGAAGCGACGTCTCCTGCGCCAATGTAACCTTCGCTTGTCTGTCGTGTTGGGCTCCGGCATCAGCCTACAACTCCTCACCTTCTTCCTTCCCTTCGTCGCTGCTCGCCACTTGGGGACCGCTATAAGTGGAGGTTCATCCTCAACCATTTCTCGCAACCCTCCTGCCCCGCCACGGGAGTCACCAGACCTTAGTAATGGATGTAGTCTTGTGCTCTGAACCGGTGGTATCTGTGCCTCTGGGTTGAGACCTCGTGCATGGTGAGTGGTGTGGTGTCCGGGCAGCTGCCAGGCTCGGGTCGTGCTGCTCGCGGCACCCGTGTCTTTAATATCACCCTCAAGTCTCCCGGCACCATAAAAGCTCTTGAGAAAATCAATCGCAACAATTTTGCTCTCAAGACGCGACAACTTTTCGCTTCGTGGTTCGCCAACAATCAGTGTCTTTTGACCTGTTGTTGTTGCTAACGTCTTGTTGCCAGGCTTTACTTGTCTGTATTGCTTGCTTATACTACTATTATTATTATTATTATTATTATTATTATTATTATTATTATTAAAAATTACACTTTCATTATGAAGCATTTTGATTTTGCCTTTTATTTTCAATGATATTTTCTTTCTTCTCTTAAATGATAAGTTTGGTCTGTCTGTAACTCCATCAGTCAAAAGTGAGACAGACAATTCATAAATTTTCTTCCACATTTGATAACTTTGGGAGAGTTGTGTCTCTTTAGATCCTTGCGTCACATGTAGGCCTTGCGTCACATGTAGGCCTTGTGTCACATGTAGGCCTTGCGTCACATGTAGGCCTTGTATCACATGTAGGCCTTGCGTCACATGTAGGCCTTGCGTCACATGTAGGCCTTGTGTCACATGTAGGCCTTGTGTCACATGTAGGCCTTGCGTCACAAGTAGGCCTTGTATCACATGTAGGCCTTGCGTCACATGTAGGCCTTGCGTCACATGTAGGCCTTGTGTCACATGTAGGCCTTGCGTCACATGTAGGCCTTGCGTCACATGTCGGCCTTGAGCCTGCGTTTCTGCATTTCTAATATCAGCAACAGGAAGACTCCCGGCAAACTTCCACGAATCTGTAGAATCTTTGCGGATAAAACGACCTCCAGTGATCAAAGATCCTGAATGTCCTTGTCGCTCCCTGCCACCTCCCTTGCTGCCCCCGTCGCCGGGCTCGTCCCCGACCCCAAGATACGTTCCATGATATATATTCTCCGAGGAATTGACCTCAGGGGTCCTAAATGTAGGGAAATAAGGCGAGGGGCGTAGAGCAGTGTAGAGCTCAGGGGTCCTCAGTAAATACCCTCGGGGTCTCTGGGGGTCCTCACCTCCACGTGTCCAGCCACCAGACATAACAAGTCTTCTTCCATAACTTGTGGGTCTTACTTTTCCCTTATTCAAAGGTTCTTGAATTTCAGTTTCCATATCTCTCGGAGCCTCGTATGGGACTGCTGTCCTGGCTATGTACTTTACAAACGGCGGGTCCTTAGAGCTTACGGGAGAAGACCCTCTCTTTGTCAGGGGTCTTAGACCGTGGCCAAGACCGTGGCCTCTTAGACCGTGGCCAAGACTGTGGTCTCTTAGACCGTGGCCAAGACTGTGGCCTCTTAGACCGTGGCCAAGACTGTGGCCTCTTAGACCGTGGCCAAGACTGTGGCCTCTTAGACCGTGGCCAAGACTGTGGCCTCTTAGACCGTGGCCAAGACTGTGGTCTCTTAGACCGTGGCCAAGATAACTCTCCGACCTTGTGGTCCTAGAGTGAGAGCAGACGGGCTGCTGGAGCAGCAGCAGCAGCAGGCAGGAGAGGCAGAGGAGAGGGATGCTGCGGCCAGAGAGATGAGCCAGCGCCGGCAGCCTCAGCATCCTGCCTCGCCTCTTGGCCATCTGCCGGAGACGAAAAAAAAAAATTATTATTCAAGTGTAATTGACAAAGACTAAATATATACACTATACAGTTGACAGATACAATGTATACAATATACAGTTGACAGATACAATGTATACAATATACAGTTGACAGATACAATGTATACAATATACAGTTGACAGATACAATGTATACAATATACAGTTGACAGATACAATGTATACAATATACAGTTGACAGATACAATGTATACAATATACAGTTGACAGATACAATGTATACAATATACAGTTGACAGATACAATGTATACAATATACAGTTGACAGATACAATGTATACAATATACAGTTGACAGATACAATGTATACAATATACAGTTGACAGATACAATGTATACACTATACAGTTGACAGATACAATGTATACAATATATTAAGTTGACATTGACTCAATGTAAACAGTTTACAGGGGATTAATAAAGAAATGTAAAGTAAGTAGACTGACCTGGGGCCAGATTCACGAAAGCACTTACGAACCTGCACATCTTTTCTCAATCTTTGGCGGCTTTGTTTCCCATTATTAAACAGTTAATGAGCTCCGAAGCACCAGGAGGCTGTTTATAACATTAACAACAGTTGAAGGGAAAGTTTTCATGCTTGTAAACTGTTTAATAAATGTAACCAAAGCCGTCAAAGATTAAGGAAAGATGTACACGTTCGTAAGTGCTTGCGTAACTGCTTCGTGAATCTGGCCCCAGGAGGCCTGGTCGACGACCGGGCCGCGGGTACGCTAAGCCCCCGGAAGCACCTCAAGATAACCCATATCGGGTGTAAGACTAAGGTTCTACCAATATACCACGGCTCTATGCCATTATAACACACACAGGAGACCTCTGGAAACTTGTTCCGGAACACTAATAAACCCACCACCAAGTATTTACTGCCAGATAAGTGCACAGTATGAATATATGTATATAATAGTGAGTTTAATTCTGCCCGAAAATTCGGGCGGTTCTGCCTGAAACGCTTTGCGTAATAGTGGCTTTAAGCCTTGTATGTACTAGCTCTATCTATACATCCATCAACTTTTGTATCTTACCTTGTATGTATGTACTTTACCTGAATAAATATTTGTATTTGTATTGTATTTGTAATATACTCTAAAATAAGATATGTATACTTTATTAATGAATATATAATACCCGTGAACAAATTCAGTTTAGTTCGTTGATATAACACGATAATGTGATATATCTGTGTATATGTGATATATCTGTGTATATGTGATATATCTGTGTATATGTGATATATCTGTGTATATAAGACCCATTTTCAGGGTCAGGTTTGTGTATATGTATATTTGAGGTTCGTATCGATCTCACCCCCCCCCCCCCCATGATGGAACTACTCATTCCCCCCCTCCCCAAGGATGCAGCCCCCCCCCCCCCACAACAGTTGTCTTACTACCTGGTACCTGTGTACTGCAAGGTGAACAGAGGCATTAGGCGAAATGAAACGTGCCCAACTAGTTTTGTTCCGTTTGTGAGTGGGCAACGAAGCCAACTGTGCTACGAGCGTATTCATACCCTCACACACTCCCACACCTGCCCTGGTTTACCCCACACCCTTCCACACCTGTCATGGTTTACCCCACACCCTTCCACACCTGTCATGGTTTACCCCACACCCTTCCACACCTGTCCTGGTTTACCCCACACCCTTCCACACCTGTCATGGTTTACCCCACACCCTTCCACACCTGTCATGGTTTACCCCACACCCTTCCACACCTGTCCTGGTTTACTCTACATCAACAGCAACAACTGAAAACTGGCGAGGTATTAGACATCAAACATCAAAGAGAGAGAGAGAGAGAGAGAGAGAGAGAGAGAGAGAGAGAGAGAGAGAGAGAGAGAGAGAGAGAGAGAGAGAGAGAGACAGAGAGAGAGACAGAGAGAGAGAGAGAGAGAGAGAGAGAGAGAGAGAGAGAGAGAGAGAGAGAGAGAGAGAGAGAGAGAGAGAGAGAGAGAGAGAGAGAGAGAGAGAGAGAGAGAGAGAGAGAGAGAGAGAGAGAGAGAGAGAGAGAGAGAGAGAGAGAGAGAGAGAGACAGAGAGACAGAGAGAGAGAGAGAGAGAGAGAGAGAGAGAGAGAGAGAGAGAGAGAGAGAGAGAGAGAGAGAGAGAGAGAGAGAGAGAGAGACAGAGAGAGACAGAGAGAGAGAGAGAGAGAGAGAGAGAGAGAGAGAGAGAGAGAGAGAGAGAGAGAGAGAGAGAGAGAGTGAGAGAGTGAGAGAGAGAGAGAGAGAGAGAGAGAGAGAGAGAGAGAGAGAGAGAGAGAGAGAGAGAGAGAGAGAGAGAGTGAGAGAGAGAGTGAGAGAGAGAGAGAGAGAGAGAGAGAGAGAGAGAGAGAGAGAGAGAGAGAGAGAGAGAGAGAGAGAGAGAGAGAGAGAGACAGACAGAGAGAGAGAGAGAGACAGAGAGAGAGACACGCTGGTAGTGTTGAATATCAGGTATTTATACCGAGCATGGTGACCTACACAAGTCACATCTCCCCCGAGAATAAACTTTCCCTTTGGGAAACCTTCCACTTGCAGCCACCTTTTATGATTCTATTTCAGTACTGCCTCTCTCCCTCTCTCTCTCTCTACAATGGTGCACTTTATATCTTCTTGTTAGAAATGCTTTGTTTCCATTATTGTTCTGCTGCGCTGTCGAATATTATTGAGATATATATATATATATATATATATATATATATATATATATATATATATATATATATATATATATATATATATATATATATGACAATGTCAGACCACAGAGGAAAAATGAAACAGGAATTTCCTTAAGTACTTTCGTATATTAAATACATCTTCAGAAGGTCCTTCTGAAGATGTATTTAATATACGAAAGTACTTAAGGAAATTCCTGTTTCATTTTTCCTCCGTGGTCTGACATTATCACATTCTTAATCACGTGTTTATTTTCGTGATACACACACACACACACACACACACACACACATATATATATATATATATATATATATATATATATATATATATATATATATATATATATATATATATATATATTAGTATATTTTGGTAGCAGTCTTTCCTGTAGACATATTATTAAATATGACCGAAAAAGTAAGATTAATAATTCTAACACGAATTTTCTCAATCTTTCGTACATTACGCTTCACTGTTGGAGGTAAATCAAAAATCACTTCTCCAAAATTCATTTTTATTTCTAGTCTGACGCGACACGGGCGCGTTTCGTAAAACTTATTACATTTTCAAAGACTTCACAAATACACAACTGATTAGAACGTATCTCTGATTTTATATCTACATTTGAGTGAGGTGGGAGGGGTGATGTGGCATTAACACAAGACAGAACAAGAGGGGATATTAATAGGGTATTAAAAGTATCAACACAAGACAGAACAGAAACAATGGGTATTGAATAGAAGTGTTTGTAGAAAGCCTATTGGTCCATATTTCTTGATGCTTCTATATTGGAGCGGAGTCTTGAGGTGGGTAGAATATAGTTGTGCAATAATTGGCTGTTGATTGCTGGTGTTGACTTCTTGATGTGTAGTGCCTCGCAAACGTCAAGCCGCCTGCTATCGCTGTATCTATCGATGATTTCTGTGTTGTTTACTAGGATTTCTCTGGCGATGGTTTGGTTATGGGAAGAGATTATATGTTCCTTAATGGAGCCCTGTTGCTTATGCATCGTTAAACGCCTAGAAAGAGATGTTGTTGTCTTGCCTATATACTGGGTTTTTTGGAGCTTACAGTCCCCAAGTGGGCATTTGAAGGCATAGACGACATTAGTCTCTTTTAAAGCGTTCTGTTTTGTGTCTGGAGAGTTTCTCATGAGTAGGCTGGCCGTTTTTCTGGTTTTATAGTAAATCGTCAGTTGTATCCTCTGATTTTTGTCTGTAGGGATAACGTTTCTATTAACAATATCTTTCAGGACCCTTTCCTCCGTTTTATGAGCTGTGGAAAAGAAGTTCCTGTAAAATAGTCTAATAGGGGGTATAGGTGTTGTGTTAGTTGTCTCTTCAGAGGTTGCATGGCTTTTCACTTTCCTTCTTATGATGTCTTCGATGAAACCATTGGAGAAATACCCTATTAATACCCTATTAATATCCCCTCTTGTTCTGTCTTGTGTTAATGCCACATCACCCCTCCCACCTCACTCAAATGTAGATATAAAATCAGAGATACGTTCTAATCAGTTGTGTATTTGTGAAGTCTTTGAAAATGTAATAAGTTTTACGAAACGCGCCCGTGTCGCGTCAGACTAGAAATAAAAATGAATTTTGGAGAAGTGATTTTTGATTTACCTCCAACAGTGAAGCGTAATGTACGAAAGATTGAGAAAATTCGTGTTAGAATTATTAATCTTACTTTTTCGGTCATATTTAATAATATATGTCTACAGGAAAGACTGCTACCAAAATATACTAATATTAAAGTGCACGACCCAGCAGCAAGGAATCAAGCCTTCACGATAAAATATCGCCAGGATCTGATTCGTGATCAGATATACAAGGCAGAGAAAGAAATCAAAGACAACAAAACGCAACTACTTCATGCTACAAACGAGTGGAGAAATAGCAACATCGACCATAGTATCCGTACCCGCATTGAACAACACCTCGACATCCTCACAGACCAACATCACCTCAGCACTGAAACAAGGATTATCAAGAAACTAACAACATTATATGGAGGACCTATGGCAATTCCACGACCAAGAGATGGCTTCCTGAACCTTGCAGGAATTAACCTCACTGAGGACCAAGTCACTCTCCTAAATCTGGGCATAAACTGTCATGTTATGTCCAGACCAATTGAAATGGCCCGGAAAGTAGAGTTGGAAATTCTGTTGGACGACATATTCGACCTCGAGACACAAAAGAAGGTCACTACCAAAGATACCTTACAAGCAGAACTTATTGCAGAAGGAGGAAAGAATCGAGGCAACTACAGAAGCACCATACTGTCCCCCGAGCTTAAAGCGGCAGCTAAAAGCCTTCGTGAGAACAAGGAGATAGTTGTCAGGAGAGGTGACAAGTCGCCAATATATGTCATTCTTAAAAAAGACGAATATCTGGCGAAAATGTACATCATACTCTCTGACCAAACTAAGTTCCAAAGGGTAACGAAGGACACTACAGCCGAATTAAAAGCAAAGGTCAACAAACTGATCGAAACTGTAAACGCCAAGAAATCCGGACTCCACCTGCCAAAGATCATTGGGGAGTATAAACCTGGATATGCGTATGGAAATGTCAAGACGCACAAGCCTGGAAACCCACTTCGGCCAATCATTAGCCAGATACCCACACCCACGTACAGACTGGCAAAGCGACTCAACGGCCTGCTGACTCCTTATGTTCCTTGCGCCTTCAGCCTGAAGTCTCCAAAGGAATTTGTGGACTTACTGCGGGGCACACGGGCCACAGGGATAAGAGCCTCGTTGGACGTAGAATCGCTGTTCACCAACGTACCTGTGGACGAGACAATCGGAATGATAGCCGACAGAGTGTATCGTGATCCAGCCTGTACTCCTCTTGACATGCCAGAAAGTATTCTGAGGAAACTACTCCAAGCTTGTACTAAAGAGGCACCCTTCTTGAGCCCGGATGGGCACATGTATAAGCAAGTAGATGGGGTCGCCATGGGTTCTCCCCTAGGTGTCCTGTTTGCAAACTTCTACATGGGTACCATCGAGCAAAAAGTCTTAGTCGACATGAACTTGAAACCGGCCATATACTGCAGGTATGTTGACGACATTTTTACACAGGTACCTGATGTCAGACATCTGCAGGAGCTGAAGGAGGCATTTGAGCAGAGTTCCGTGCTGCGTTTCACTTACGAGACGGAAAAGGATGGGAAGCTGCCTTTTCTAGATGTAACAGTCATGGAAAAGGGCGGAGGTTTCCACACTGCAGTCTACACAAAGGAAACAAACATAGGAATGTGCCTAAATGCCAACAGCGACTGCCCTGACAGGTACAAGAGGAGTGTTGTTAACGCATACGTCGACCGTGCTCTCAGCCACAGCTCAGAATGGAAGCAAGTCGACGAAGAACTCTGTAGGGTAAGGCAGGTCCTAGTCAATAACGGCTTCTCCAATGGTTTCATCGAAGACATCATAAGAAGGAAAGTGAAAAGCCATGCAACCTCTGAAGAGACAACTAACACAACACCTATACCCCCTATTAGACTATTTTACAGGAACTTCTTTTCCACAGCTCATAAAACGGAGGAAAGGGTCCTGAAAGATATTGTTAATAGAAACGTTATCCCTACAGACAAAAATCAGAGGATACAACTGACGATTTACTATAAAACCAGAAAAAACGGCCAGCCTACTCATGAGAAACTCTCCAGACACAAAACAGAACGCTTTAAAAGAGACTAATGTCGTCTATGCCTTCAAATGCCCACTTGGGGACTGTAAGCTCCAAAAAACCCAGTATATAGGCAAGACAACAACATCTCTTTCTAGGCGTTTAACGATGCATAAGCAACAGGGCTCCATTAAGGAACATATAATCTCTTCCCATAACCAAACCATCGCCAGAGAAATCCTAGTAAACAACACAGAAATCATCGATAGATACAGCGATAGCAGGCGGCTTGATGTTTGCGAGGCACTACACATCAAGAAGTCAACACCAGCAATCAACAGCCAATTATTGCACAACTATATTCTACCCACCTCAAGACTCCGCTCCAATATAGAAGCATCAAGAAATATGGACCAATAGGCTTTCTACAAACACTTCTATTCAATACCCATTGTTTCTGTTCTGTCTTGTGTTGATACTTTTAATACCCTATTAATATCCCCTCCTGTTCTGTCTTGTGTTAATGCCACATCACCCTTCCCACCTCACTCAAATGTAGATATAAAATCAGAGATACGTTCTAATCAGTTGTGTATTTGTGAAGTCTTTGAAAATGTAATAAGTTTTACGAAACGCGCCCGTGTCGCGTCAGACTAGAAATAAAAATGAATTTTGGAGAAGTGATTTTTGATTTACCTCCAACAGTGAAGCGTAATGTACGAAAGATTGAGAAAATTCGTGTTAGAATTATTAATCTTACTTTTTCGGTCATATTTAATAATATATATATATATATATATATATATATATATATATATATATATATATATATATATATATATATATATATATATATATATATATATACATATATATATATATATATATATGTATATATATATATATATATATATATATACATATATATATATATATATATATATATATATATATATATATATATAAACATATGTCGTACCTAATAGCCAGAACACACTTCTAGGCCTACTATGTAAGGCCCGATTTGCCTAATAGGCCGAGTGATTTTCTTTATTTTCAATAAATTGTTTCCTATTAGTTTCTTTTAAATATTATTATTATATTGTATAAAGAACATAAATTATTGATTTAGTTATGTTAGTTTAGGTTAGGTTAAGATAGGTTAGGTTAGGTTAGGGAGGGTTGGTTAGGTTCGGTCATATATCTATGTTAGTTTTAACTCAAATTAAATGAACTTAACTCATGCATAATGAAATGGATCGCTTTATCATTTCATAATAAAAAAATAGGAAAATATATACATTCAAGAAAACTTGGCTTATTAGGCAAATCGGGCCTTGCATAGTAGGCCAAGTACTGCGTTCCGGCTACTAGTACAATATATATATATATATATATATATATATATATATATATATATATATATATATATATATATATATATATATATATATATATATATATATGTCGAACCTAGTAGCCAGAACGCACTTCTCAGCCTACTATTCAAGGCCCGATTTGCCTAATAAGCCAAGTTTTCATGAATTAATTGTTTTTCGACAACCTAACCTACCTAACCTAACCTAACCTACCTTTTTCGGCTACCTAACCTAACCTAACCTATAAAGATAGGTTAGGTTAGGTTAGGTAGGGTTGGTTAGGTTCGGTCATATATCTACATTAATTTTAACTCCAATAAAATAAAATTAACATCATACATAAAGAAATGGGTAGCTTTATCATTTCATAAGAAAAAAATTAGAGAAAATATATTAATTCAGGAAAACTTGGCTTATTAGGCAAATCGGGCCTTGTATAGTAGGCTGATGAGATAGATATATACAAGAGTTGCTACATTCTTGTACAGCCACTAGTACGCGTAGCGTTTCGGGCAAGTCCTTAATCCTATGGTCCCTGGAATACGATCCCCTGCCGCGAAGAATCGTTTTTTCATCCAAGTACACATTTTACTGTTGCGTTAAACAGAGGCTACAGTTAAGGAATTGCGCCCAGTAAATCCTCCCCGGCCAGGATACGAACCCATGACATAGCGCTCGCGGAACGCCAGGCGAGTGTCTTACCACTACACCACGGAGACTGTATCTGTCGATAATTTCTGTGTTGTTTGTTAAGATTTCTCTGGTGATGGTCTGGTTGTGTGAGTTTATATGCTCCTTGATGGAGCCCTGTTGCTTGTGCATTGTAAATCGTCTAGAGAGAGAGACGTTGTTGTCTTACCTATGTACTGAGATCTTTGGGGCTGACAGTCCCCAAGTGGGCATGTGAAGGCATAGACGACGTTGGTTTCTTTCAAGGTGTTGTGTTTGGTGTTTGGGGAGTTCTTCATCAGTATGTTGGTCGCCTTCTTGTTATTCTAGTATATTGTTAATTATATCTTCTGAAGATACAATTATCAATTTACTACAAAAACAAGAAGACGGCCAACCGTCTTCAATATTATAATTGTCAACGACGTTCAAATTCTGTGTTTTTCTTATGGTAAATGATCAAGTAGGACGTTATGCTGCCTCACGACCCTCCCCCGCCTGCCTAATGGACCTGTCCCCCGTGTGACGTCATATGTAAACAAATCTGCTCCGGCCACAGCTAATGGTCTCTCCTCCTCCCCCCCCCCCCCCCTCTCTCTCTCTCTCTCTCTCTCTCTCTCTCTCTCTCTCTCTCTCTCTCTCTTCCTTCCTCTTCCCCTACGTCTCCCTACCTCTATCCCACACTGTCCCTGCCTCCTCCCCAATAATCCTCCCCTCATCTTTCTTCCCCTCACTACCTACCTTCTCCCCCTCACCCTTCTCTCCCTCTCTCACACTACCTACCACCTCCCCCTCACTTCCTATCAACATCACCGTGTCTAAAACATCTGAAAAGCGCATTTACAAGTAGCTCTACCCTCCCCCCCCCCTCCATCCATAACCCCCTGACCCTTCTCTCTCCCTCCCCCCCCCCGGTCACTCCCCCTGACCCTTGAGGGCCCTAAGGGAAGCATCACCTGAGACAATCTTCATCTGTCTTCCCTCCATCAGTGTTCCCCTCCCTCCCTGTCACTTGTGTCATGGTGACCCTCTCCCTCACTCCTCCCTCCTACCATCACCCTGACACACTCCACCCATCACCCTCACACACTCCACCCATCACCAACCATCACCCCCTCACTCCACCCATCACCCTCACACACTCCACCCATCACCCTCACACACTCCACCCATCACCAACCATCACCCTCACACACTTCACCCATCACCAACCATCACCCCCTCACTTCACCCATCACCCTCACACACTCCACCCATCACCAACCATCACCCTCACACACTTCACCCATCACCAACCATCACCCTCACACACTCCACCCATCACCAACCATCACCCTCACACACTCCACCCATCACCAACCATCACCCTCACACACTTCACCCATCACCAACCATCACCCTCACACACTTCACCCATCACCAACCATCACCCTCACACACTTCACCAATCACCCTCACACACTTCACCAATCACCCTCACACACTCCACTCATCACCCTCACACACTTCACCCATCACCAACCATCACCCTCACACACTCCACCCATCACCAACCATCACCCTCACACACTTCACCCATCACCAACCATCACCCTCACACACTCCACCCATCACCCTCACACACTTCACCCATCACCCTCACACACTTCACCCATCACCAACCATCACCCTCACACACTCCACCCATCACCAACCATCACCCTCACACACTTCACCCATCACCAACCATCACCCTCACACACTCCACCCATCACCCTCACACACTCCACCCATCACCAACCATCACGCTCACACACTCCACCCATCACCAACCATCACCCTCACTCACTTCACCCATCACCAACCATCACCCTCACACACTTCACCCATCACCAACCATCACCCTCACACACTTCACCCATCACCAACCATCACCCTCACACACTCCACCCATCACCCTCACACACTCCACCCATCACCCTCACACACTCCACCTATCACCAACCATCACCCTCACACACTCCACCCATCACCCTCACACACTCCACCCATCACCCTCACACACTCCACCTATCACCAACCATCACCCTCACACACTTTACCCATCACCCTCACACACATCACCCATCACTCTCACACACTTCACCCATCACCAACCATCACCCTCACACACTCCACCCATCACCAACCATCACCCTCACACACTCCACCCATCACCAACCATCACCCCCTCACACACTTCACCCATCACCGACCATCACCCTCACACACTCCACCCATCACCCTCACACACTTCACCCATCACTCTCACACACTCCACCCATCACCAACCATCACCCTCACACACTTCACCCATCACCAACCATCACCAACCATCACCCTCACACACTTCACCCATCACCAACCATCACCAACCATCACACCCTCACACACTTCACCCATCACCCTCACACACTCCACCCATCACCAACCATCACCCTCACACACTTCACCCATCACCAACCATCACCCTCACACACTCCACCCATCACCAACCATCACCCTCACACACTCCACCCATCACCAACCATCACCCTCACACACTTCACCCATCACCAACCATCACCCTCACACACTTCACCCATCACCAACCATCACCCTCACACACTTCACCAATCACCCTCACACACTTCACCAATCACCCTCACACACTCCACTCATCACCCTCACACACTTCACCCATCACCAACCATCACCCTCACACACTTCACCCATCACCAACCATCACCCTCACACACTTCACCCATCACCAACCATCACCCTCACACACTTCACCCATCACCCTCACACACTTCACCCATCACCAACCATCACCCTCACACTCCACCCATCACCAACCTTCACCCTCACACACTCCACCCATCACCAACCATCACGCTCACACACTCCACCCATCACCAACCATCACCCTCACACACTTCACCCATCACCAACCATCACCCTCACACACTTCACCCATCACCAACCATCACCCTCACACACTTCACCCATCACCAACCATCACCCTCACACACTTCACCCATCACCCTCACACACTTTACCCATCACCAACCATCACCCTCACCCACTCCACCCATCACCAACCATCACCCTCACACACTCCACCCATCACCAACCATCACGCTCACACACTCCACCCATCACCAACCATCACCCTCACACACTTCACCCATCACCAACCATCACCCTCACACACTTCACCCATCACCAACCATCACCCTCACACACTTCACCCATCACCAACCATCACCCTCACTCACTCCACCCATCACCAACCATCACCCTCACACACTTCACCCATCACCAACCATCACCCTCACACACTTCACCCATCACCCTCACACACTTCACCCATCACCAACCATCACCCTCACTCACTCCACCCATCACCAACCATCACCCTCACACACTTCACCCATTACCAACCATTACCCTCACACACTCCACCCATCACCCTCACACACTCCACCCATCACCCTCACACACTCCACCGATCACCAACCATCATCGTCACACACTCCACCCATCACCCTCACACACTCCACCCATCACCCTCACACACTCCACCCATCACCCTCACACACTCCACCCATCACCCTCACACACGTCACCCATCACCCTCACACACTCCACCCATCACCAACCATCACCCTCACACACTCCACCCATCACCCTCACACACTCCACCCATCACCCTCACACACTTTACCCATCACCCTCACACACTCCACCCATCACCAACCATCACCCTCACACACTCCACCCATCACCAACCATCACCCTCACACACTCCACCCATCACCAACCATCACCCTCACACACTCCACCCATCACCAACCATCACCCTCACACACTCCACCCATCACCCTCACACACTCCACCCATCACCAACCATCACCCTCACACACTTCACCCATCACCCTCACACACTTCACCCATCACCCTCACACACTCCACCCATCACCAACCATCACCCTCACACACTCCACCCATCACCAACCATCACCCTCACACACTCCACCCATCACCAACCATCACCCTCACACACTTCACCCATCACCCTCACACACTCCACCCATCACCAACCATCACCCCCTCACACACTTCACCCATCACCGACCATCACCCTCACACACTCCACCCATCACCCTCACACACTTCACCCATCACTCTCACACACTCAACCCATCACCAACCATCACCCTCACACACTTCACCCATCACCAACCATCACCAACCATCACCCTCACACACTTCACCCATCACCAACCATCACCAACCATCACACCCTCACACACTTCACCCATCACCCTCACACACTCCACCCATCACCAACCATCACCCTCACACACTTCACCCATCACCAACCATCACCCTCACACACTCCACCCATCACCAACCATCACCCTCACACACTCCACCCATCACCAACCATCACCCTCACACACTTCACCCATCACTAACCATCACCCTCACACACTTCACCCATCACCAACCATCACCCTCACACACTTCACCAATCACCCTCACACACTTCACCAATCACCCTCACACACTCCACTCATCACCCTCACACACTTCACCCATCACCAACCATCACCCTCACACACTTCACCCATCACCAACCATCACCCTCACACACTTCACCCATCACCAACCATCACCCTCACACACTTCACCCATCACCAACCATCACCCTCACACACTTCACCCATCACCCTCACACACTTCACCCATCACCAACCATCACCCTCACACTCCACCCATCACCAACCTTCACCCTCACACACTCCACCCATCACCAACCATCACGCTCACACACTCCACCCATCACCAACCATCACCCTCACACACTTCACCCATCACCAACCATCACCCTCACACACTTCACCCATCACCAACCATCACCCTCACACACTTCACCCATCACCAACCATCACCCTCACACACTTCACCCATCACCCTCACACACTTTACCCATCACCAACCATCACCCTCACCCACTCCACCCATCACCAACCATCACCCTCACACACTCCACCCATCACCAACCATCACGCTCACACACTCCACCCATCACCAACCATCACCCTCACACACTTCACCCATCACCAACCATCACCCTCACACACTTCACCCATCACCAACCATCACCCTCACACACTTCACCCATCACCAACCATCACCCTCACACACTTCACCCATCACCAACCATCACCCTCACTCACTCCACCCATCACCAACCATCACCCTCACACACTTCACCCATCACCAACCATTACCCTCACACACTTCACCCATCACCCTCACACACTTCACCCATCACCAACCATCACCCTCACTCACTCCACCCATCACCAACCATCACCCTCACACACTTCACCCATTACCAACCATTACCCTCACACACTCCACCCATCACCCTCACACACTCCACCCATCACCCTCACACACTCCACCGATCACCAACCATCATCGTCACACACTCCACCCATCACCCTCACACACTCCACCCATCACCCTCACACACTCCACCCATCACCCTCACACACTCCACCCATCACCCTCACACACTTCACCCATCACCCTCACACACTCCACCCATCACCAACCATCACCCTCACACACTCCACCCATCACCCTCACACACTCCACCCATCACCCTCACACACTTTACCCATCACCCTCACACACTCCACCCATCACCAACCATCACCCTCACACACTCCACCCATCACCAACCATCACCCTCACACACTCCACCCATCACCAACCATCACCCTCACACACTCCACCCATCACCAACCATCACCCTCACACACTCCACCCATCACCCTCACACACTCCACCCATCACCAACCATCACCCTCACACACTTCACCCATCACCCTCACACACTTCACCCATCACCCTCACACACTCCACCCATCACCAACCATCACCCTCACACACTCCACCCATCACCAACCATCACCCTCACACACTCCACCCATCACCAACCATCACCCTCACACACTTCACCCATCACCCTCACACACTCCACCCATCACCCTCACACACTCCACCCATCACCAACCATCACCCTCACACACTCCACCCATCACCAACCATCACCATCACACACTCCACCCATCACCAACCATCACCCTCACACACTTCACCCATCACCCTCACACACTCCACCCATCACCCTCACACACTCCACCCATCACCAACCATTACCCTCACACACTTCACCCATCACCCTCACACACTCCACCCATCACCATCACACACTCCACCCATCACCAACCATCACCCTCACACACTTCACCCATCACCCTCACACACTCCACCCATCACCATCACACACTCCACCCATCAACTTTAGTGTTGTCATCCACACGTCAGGAGGGAACACACACAAATCACAATAGCGTGATATATCAAATGAATACATCCACAAGGGCCGTGATGAGGGTTCGAACTTACGTCCAGGATGATCCCAGACGCGCCTTAATCGACTGCGCCACGACATGGTCAAAAGAATTGGAACCGGGATTGCTACTGCTCTCACGCGGATCCTGCAGCCTCTCCGAGACACACACACCGGGGTTTACACGACATCCCCCATGGACTCGGTCAACAAGCTGTTCTACCTCTTTAAACCGTCATCAGGGCCCTTGTGGAGTTCTTCCTCGGAGGGAATACTAGGTACTGAATCATTACCACAATACTAAGCAAATGATGGCTGGAAGTACATGGTAAGTGTTCACACGACTGGTCACACACAGTGAGGTTAGATCAAGGGATTAAGGCAGCAACTGTTTGCCTTAATCCCTTGATCCCTTAATCCCTTAAAGGTATGTACCAACCAAGGTAGGTGACCTGAAGGTTGTAGGAAGAAGGTGACCTACGGTACTCGGATTACGTCCGGATCACGAGCCGTGGACAGTGTTGGAAGGAGTGGAACAGGTGAGTCCTCGTGATCTCCGTCTGTGGCAGCAAGGGAGTCGAACTGACAAATATGTGGGGGACTCGAGGCGTGATCTTGTTGACCACGTCCAGTGTGCTGCAGTATTGAGTGGAACACTACCCGGGTGTGTAGAGTTGTAGTGGTGATTCACCATTAGGGACACAGGCGGAGGTCACGAGTGTAGGTGGTGACTGGGTAGGTGTAGTGGCTGTCTGGGGATTGGCAGATGATTAAACCAGAGAGAGTAAGTTAATGTGTTATTTACTGTCAAGTCTAGTTTTTGTAATTAAATTGGAAAACCCGACGGCCCTTAATTACCTTCCATATGTCCTCTCGTTGTGTTCCTGTACTGCCCTAGTGGTACACCTCATGGGTCAGGGTGTAGGTACACCTCAAGGGTCAGGGTGTAGGTACACCTCAAGGGTCAGGGTGTGGGTACACCTCAAGGGTCTGGGTGTAGGTACACCTCAAGGGTCTGGGTGTGGGTACACCTCAAGGGTCAGGGTGTAGGTACACCTCAAGGGTCAGGGTGTGGGTACACCTCAAGGGTCAGGGTGTGGGTACACCTCAAGGGTCAGGGTGTAGGTACACCTCAAGGGTCAGGGTGTAGGTACACCTCAAGGGTCAGGGTGTGGGTACACCTCAAGGGTCTGGGTGTAGGTACACCTCAAGGGTCTGGGTGTGGGTACACCTCAAGGGTCAGGGTGTAGGTACACCTCAAGGGTCAGGGTGTGGGTACACCTCAAGGGTCAGGGTGTGGGTACACCTCAAGGGTCAGGGTGTGGGTACACCTCAAGGGTCTGGGTGTAGGTACACCTCAAGGGTCTGGGTGTGGGTACACCTCAAGGGTCTGGGTGTAGTCTTATGTGCGGTACTGTATCAAAGGTTTTTTGGCAGTCCAGAAATATGCAGTCTGCCCATCCTTCTCTGTCCTGCCTTATCCTTGTAATTTTATCTTAGAATTCCAAAAGGTTTGTTAGGGATGATTTCCCTTTCCAGAACCCATGTTTCCATGAACCCATTAGGTACGTTTACAAACCTAATGCTCTCCAGGTATGCAACAAGTCTTAGCCTAATTATTCTTTCAAGTATTCTGCAGGGGATGATTTCTCTTCAGTGATACGGGTCTGTAGTTAAGTGCCTCCTCCCTATCTCCTTTCTTGAAAATCAGTACAACATTTGCCTTTTTCCAGCAACTGGGCAATTCTTCCGACATAAGTGACTCATTAAAGATCATTGCCAGAGGCACGCTGAGAGCCTGCGCTGCCTCTTTTAGTATCCACGGTGATACTTTGTCTGGTCCAACCGCTTTAGTTGCATCCAGTGTTGTCAACTGTTTCATTACCTCCTCTGCTGTCACCTCTGTATCTGATAGTCTTTCATCTAGGGTAATCTCTTCTAACAATGGCAGCTGCTCAGGCTCGGTTGTGAACACTCTATGGAAACTGGCATTCAGTGCCTCGCAGATTTCCTTGTCACTTTCAGTATATGCCCCTCTGTTTTCCTTAGTCTTGTCACTTGGTCCTTCACCGACATCCTCCTTCATATATGGCTATGTAGTAATTTTGGTTGCTTTTTTGCTTTGATTGCAATATCATTCTCATAATTTCTTTCCGACACTCGTCTTACGTTAATGTAATCGTTCCTAGCTCTGTTACATCTAATTCTGTTGTCCTCTGTCCTTTGTCTTCTGTACTTCCTCCACTCCCTCCTGCTTCTCAGTTTTGCTTCCTGACACTGTTTATTAAACCATGGGTTATTATATTCCCTCCTGCTTTTATCCTTTACTGTTGGTATGAATATCTCTTCGGCCTCCTGGCATTTCCAAGGATTAGGTTCATCATGCACTGTGTTTCCTCTAATTTCTTCCTCCCACTGCACTTCTTCCAGGTAGTCCCTTATCCTCCTGTAGTCCCCTTTTCTGTAATCAACTCTCCATTCCCAGACCTCCTGTCCTGTGGTCACAATTTTAAGATCCATCATGTAGTCAAAGACTAGGCCACAACTAGGTCACTAGCCCCTAGAGGTATTTCATGTTCCAAATTCTCGATGTCTTCTACGTTCTGTGTGAAAATCAGGTCTAATAGGCTCGGTGTATCCCCTCCCCTTTCCCCTTGTGTTTTCTTTCATATGTTGTGTTAGGAAATTCCTGTCTATAACGTCTACTAACTTTGCTCCCCACGTTTCCTCCCCGCCATGGGGATTCCTTGATTCCCAATTGGTTTAGGTCCCCCATGACCAGCAGCTTCGCTCTCATTCTGTGAACTATTGTTGCTGCCTTCTGCAGTTCATTTATACATGTCTTGTTGCTGTCCTCATACTCCTGCCTGGGCCTTCTACTGTTTGGTGGAGGATTGTAGAGTATCAAGATCACAATCTTCGTCGCATCTGCTGTCAGAATTCCATGTATAGAGCTTGTGCTTTCATTGATACCCCGATTTTCAAAATCTTCAAACTTCCATTTCCGCTTTATTAGGAGTGCCACTCCTCCTCCCTGTCTCTGTGTCCTTTCTATTCTTATCACCTGGTACCCCTCTGGAAAGATTGCATCCGAGATCATATCATTTATTTTAGTTTCCACTATTGCAACTATGTCTGGGTCCGCCTCACTAACTCTTTCTTTTATCTCTTCTGCTTTGTTGGATACCCCATCAGCATTGGTGTACCAAACCTTGAGACTCTTCCTGGAAACTCTGGTACTAGAGTTCACCGGGGGGAGGGGGGGGGGAGGGGGAGGGGTCTGGGGAGCGGGGGGGGGGGGTGCCAGGGGTGGGGCAAATGGGTCTGGGCACCTCGGAGGGGGGGGGGGGGGTGGTAGGAAGGGCATAATGGGTCTGAAAATTAAGGAGGGTCTGAATGGCATAGGGGGGGGGAGGGTTGAGTGAGGCTGAGAGTGGGAGAGAGGTTGAGAGGTTGGGGGGAAGAAGGATAATGGGGGTGGAGCTGAGGGGAGAATGGAGCGTGGGTGTTGAGAGTGGAAGAGAGGTTGTATTAGTCAAAGGGGAATCAGGGGGGGGGGGGTAGGTGTGGGTTTTGGGGTAGAGGAGGGGAAGAGGGAGATGGGGTGCAGAAGAGGGGTGAGGGTTGGGTGTGTTACCGTGTTACCTAGTTGTGCTTGCGGGGGTTGAGCTCTGGCTCTTTGGTCCCGCCTCTCAACTGTCAATCAACTAATGTGCAGGTTCCTGAGACTATTGGGCTCTATCATATCTACACTTCAAACTGTGTATGGAGTCAGCCTCCACTACATCATTGCCTATTGCATTCCATTTGTTTACTACTCTGACACTGAAAAATTCTTTCTAACGTCTTTATGGCTCATTTGGGATCTCAATTTCCACCTGTGTCCCCTTGTGCGTGTGCGTGTGCCCCTTGTGGTAAATAGTCTGTCTTTATCTACCCTATCAATTCCTATCAGAATCTTGTATGTGGTGATCATGTCCCCCCTAACTCTTCTGTCTCCCAGTGATGTGACATTTAATTCCCGTAGTCTCTCCTCGTACCTCATACCTCTCAGCTCGGGTACTAGTCTGGTGGCAAACCTTTGAACCTTTTCCATTTTAGTCTTATGCTTGACTAGATATGGACTCCATGCTGGAGCTGCATACTCCAGGTTTGGTCTGACATATGTGGTATACAAAGTTCTGAAAGATTCCTTACACAGGTTTCTAAAGGCCGTTCTTATGTTAGCCAACCTGGCATATGCCGCTGATGTTATCCTCTTGATATGTGCTTCAGGGGACAGATCTGGCGTGATAGAGCAGTACAGTGGTGGAGACATGAGCAGTACAGTGGTGGAGACATGAGCAGTACAGTGGTGGAGACATGAGCAGTACAGTGGTGGAGACATGAGCAGTACAGTGGTGGAGACATGAGCAGTACAGTGGTGGAGACATGAGCAGTACAGTGGTGGAGACATGAGCAGTACAGTGGTGGAGACATGAGCAGTACAGTGTTGGAGACATGAGCAGTACAGTGGTGGTGACATGAGCAGTACAGTGGTTATCTTGAGGTTATCTTGAGATGATTTCGGGGCTTTTTTTTAGTGTCCCCGCGGCCCGGTCCTCGACCAGGCCTCCACCCCCAGGAAGCAGCCCGTGACAGCTGACTAACACCCAGGTACCTATTTTACTGCTAGGTAACAGGGGCATAGGGTGAAAGAAACTCTGCCCAATGTTTCTCGCCGGCGCCTGGGATCGAACCCAGGACCACAGGACCACAAGTCCAGCGTGCTGTCCGCTCGGCCGACCGGCTCATGGTGGAGACATGAGCAGTACAGTGGTGGTGACATGAGCAGTACAGTGGTGGAGACATGAGCAGTACAGTGGTGGTGACATGAGCAGTATAGTGGTGGAGACATGAGCAGTACAGTGGTGGAGACATGAGCAGTACAGTGGTGGTGACATGAGCAGTATAGTGGTGGAGACATGAGCAGTACAGTGGTGGTGACATGAGCAGTACAGTGGTGGAGACATGAGCAGTACAGTGGTGGTGACATGAGCAGTATAGTGGTGGAGACATGAGCAGTACAGTGGTGGAGACATGAGCAGTACAGTGGTGGTGACATGAGCAGTACAGTGGTGGAGACATGAGCAGTACAGTGGTGGTGACATGAGCAGTACAGTGGTGGAGACATGAGCAGTACAGTGGTGGAGACATGAGCAGTACAGTGGTGGAAACATGAGCAGTACAGTGGTGGAGACATGAGCAGTACAGTGGTGGTGACATGAGCAGTACAGTGGTGGAGACATGAGCAGTACAGTGGTGGAGACATGAGCAGTACAGTGGTGGAGACATGAGCAGTACAGTGGTGGAGACATGAGCAGTACAGTGGTGGAGACATGAGCAGTACAGTAATGGAGACATGAGCAGTACAGTGGTGGTGACATGAGCAGTACAGTGGTGGAGACATGAGCAGTACAGTGGTGGAGACATGAGCAGTACAGTGGTGGAGACATGAGCAGTACAGTGGTGGAGACATGAGCAGTATAGTGGTGGTGACATGATCAGTACAGTGGTGGTGACATGAGCAGTACAGTGGTGGAGACATGAGCAGTACAGTGGTGGTGACATGACCAGTACAGTGGTGGTGACATGAGCAGTACAGTGGTGGTGACATGAGCAGTACAGTAGTGGTGACATGAGCAGTATAGTGGTGGTGACATGAGCAGTAGAGTGGTGGTGACATGAGCAGTACAGTGGTGGAGACATGAGCAGTACAGTGGTGGAGACATGAGCAGTATAGTGGTGGTGACATGAGCAGTACAGTGGTGGTGACATGAGCAGTACAGTGGTGGAGACATGAGCAGTACAGTGGTGGTGACATGAGCAGTACAGTGGTGGAGACATGAGCAGTACAGTGGTGGAGACATGAGCAGTACAGTGGTGGTGACATGAGCAGTACAGTGGTGGTGACATGAGCAGTACAGTGGTGGTGACATGAGCAGTACAGTGGTGGAGACATGAGCAGTACAGTGGTGGTGACATGAGCAGTACACTGGTGGTGACATGACCAGTACAGTGGTGGTGACATGAGCAGTACAGTGGTGGTGACATGAGCAGTACAGTGGTGGTGACATGAGCAGTACAGTGGTGGTGACATGAGCAGTACAGTGGTGGAGACATGAGCAGTACAGTGGTGGTGACATGAGCAGTACAGTGGTGGTGACATGAGCAGTACAGTGGTGGAGACATGAGCAGTACAGTGGTGGAGACATGAGCAGTACAGTGGTGGTGACATGAGCAGTACAGTGGTGGAGACATGAGCAGTACAGTGGTGGTGACATGAGCAGTACAGTGGTGGAGACATGAGCAGTACAGTGGTGGAGACATGAGCAGTACAGTGGTGGTGACATGAGCAGTACAGTGGTGGTGACATGAGCAGTACAGTGGTGGTGACATGAGCAGTACAGTGGTGGTGACATGAGCAGTACAGTGGTGGTGACATGAGCAGTACAGTGGTGGAGACATGAGCAGTACAGTGGTGGTGACATGAGCACTGTGAGGTAGTGGTCCCACTGGTCTACTGACCTACAATATCACCCAATAATCAATTATGGAGTGACCTAACCAGTCACCTGCCCCCAGTACCACTGGTGTGGTCTAACAGGCCACCTGGCCCCCAGTACCACTGGTGTGTGGTCTAACAGGTCACCTGGCCCCCAGTACCACTGGTGTGGTCTAACAGGCCACCTGGCCCCCAGTACCACTGGTGTGTGGTCTAACAGGTCACCTGGCCCCCAGTACCACTGGTGTGGTCTAACAGGACACCTGGCCCCCAGTACCACTGGTGTGGTCTAACAGGCCACCTGGCCCCCAGTACCACTGGTGTGTGGTCTAACAGGTCACCTGGCCCCCAGTACCACTGGTGTGTGGTCTAACAGGTCACCTGGCCCCCAGTACCACTGGTGTGGTCTAACAGGACACCTGGCCCCCAGTACCACTGGTGTGGTCTAACAGGCCACCTGGTCCCCAGTACCACTGGTGTGTGGTCTAACAGGTCACCTGGCCCCCAGTACCACTGGTGTGTGGTCTAACAGGTCACCTGGCCCCCAGTACCACTGGTGTGGTCTAACAGGTCACCTGGCCCCCAGTACCACTGGTGTGTGGTCTAACAGGTCACCTGGCCCCCAGTACCACTGGTGTGGTCTAACAGGACACCTGGCCCCCAGTACCACTGGTGTGTGGTCTAACAGGTCACCTGCCCCCAGTACCACTGGTGTGGTCTAACAGGTCACCTGCCCCCAGTACCACTGGTGTGTGGTCTAAGAGGTCACCTGCCCCCAGTACCACTGGTGTGGTCTAACAGGTCACCTGCCCCCAGTACCACTGGTGTGGTCTAACAGAACACCTGGCCCCCAGTACCACTGGTGTGGTCTAACAGGACACCTGGCCCCCAGTACCACTGGTGTGTGGTCTAACAGGTCACCTGCCCCCAGTACCACTGGTGTGGTCTAACAGGTCACCTGCCCCCAGTACCACTGGTGTGGTCTAACAGAACACCTGGCCCCCAGTACCACTGGTGTGTGGTCTAACAGGTCACCTGGCCCCCAGTACCACTGGTGTGGTCTAACAGGACACCTGGCCCCCAGTACCACTGGTGTGGTCTAACAGGACACCTGGCCCCCAGTACCACTGGTGTGTCTAACAGGCCACCTGGCCCCCAGTACCACTGGTGTGGTCTAACAGGTCACCTGGCCCCCAGTACCACTGGTGTGGTCTAACAGAACACCTGGCCCCCAGTACCACTGGTGTGTGGTCTAACAGAACACCTGGCCCCCAGTACCACTGGTGTGGTCTAACAGGCCACCTGGCCCCCAGTACCACTGGTGTGTGGTCTAACAGAACACCTGGCCCCTAGTACCACTGGTGTGGTCTAACAGGACACCTGGCCCCCAGTACCACTGGTGTGGTCTAACAGGACACATGGCCCCCAGTACCACTGGTGTGGTCTAACAGGCCACCTGGTCCCCAGTACCACTGGTGTGGTCTAACAGAACACCTGGCCCCCAGTACCACTGGTGTGTGGTCTAACAGGACACCTGGCCCCCAGTACCACTGGTGTGGTCTAACAGGACACCTGGCCCCCAGTACCACTGGTGTGGTCTAACAGAACACCTGGCCCCCAGTACCACTGGTGTGGTCTAACAGGACACCTGGCCCCCAGTACCACTGGTGTGGTCTAACAGGACACCTGGCCCCCAGTACCACTGGTGTGGTCTAACAGAACACCTGGCCCCCAGTACCACTGGTGTGGTCTAACAGGTCACCTGCCCCCAGTACCACTGGTGTGGTCTAACAGGACACCTGGCCCCCAGTACCACTGGTGTGGTCTAACAGGACACCTGGCCCCCAGTACCACTGGTGTGGTCTAACAGGCCACCTGGCCCCCAGTACCACTGGTGTGGTCTAACAGGACACCTGGCCCCCAGTACCACTGGTGTGGTCTAACAGGACACCTGGCCCCCAGTACCACTGGTGTGGTCTAACAGGACACCTGGCCCCCAGTACCACTGGTGTGGTCTAACAGGTCACCTGCCCCCAGTACCACTGGTGTGGTCTAACAGGACACCTGGCCCCCAGTACCACTGGTGTGGTCTAACAGGACACCTGGCCCCCAGTACCACTGGTGTGGTCTAACAGGCCACCTGGCCCCCAGTACCACTGGTGTGGTCTAACAGGACACCTGGCCCCCAGTACCACTGGTGTGGTCTAACAGGCCACCTGGCCCCCAGTACCACTGGTGTGGTCTAACAGGACACCTGGCCCCCAGTACCACTGGTGTGGTCTAACAGGACACCTGGCCCCCAGTACCACTGGTGTGTGGTCTAACAGGACACCTGGCCCCCAGTACCACTGGTGTGGTCTAACAGAACACCTGGCCCCCAGTACCACTGGTGTGGTCTAACAGGACACCTGGCCCCCAGTACCACTGGTGTGGTCTAACAGAACACCTGGCCCCCAGTACCACTGGTGTGGTCTAACAGGACACCTGGCCCCCAGTACCACTGGTGTGGTCTAACAGGCCACCTGGTCCCCAGTACCACTGGTGTGGTCTAACAGGCCACCTGGTCCCCAGTACCACTGGTGTGGTCTAACAGAACACCTGGCCCCCAGTACCACTGGTGTGTGGTCTAACAGGACACCTGGCCCCCAGTACCACTGGTGTGGTCTAACAGGACACCTGGCCCCCAGTACCACTGGTGTGGTCTAACAGAACACCTGGCCCCCAGTACCACTGGTGTGGTCTAACAGGACACCTGGCCCCCAGTACCACTGGTGTGGTCTAACAGGACACCTGGCCCCCAGTACCACTGGTGTGGTCTAACAGAACACCTGGCCCCCAGTACCACTGGTGTGGTCTAACAGGACACCTGGCCCCCAGTACCACTGGTGTGGTCTAACAGGACACCTGGCCCCCAGTACCACTGGTGTGGTCTAACAGGCCACCTGGCCCCCAGTACCACTGGTGTGGTCTAACAGGACACCTGGCCCCCAGTACCACTGGTGTGGTCTAACAGAACACCTGGCCCCCAGTACCACTGGTGTGGTCTAACAGGACACCTGGCCCCCAGTACCACTGGTGTGGTCTAACAGAACACCTGGCCCCCAGTACCACTGGTGTGGTCTAACAGGACACCTGGCCCCCAGTACCACTGGTGTGGTCTAACAGGACACCTGGCCCCCAGTACCACTGGTGTGGTCTAACAGGCCACCTGGCCCCCAGTACCACTGGTGTGTGGTCTAACAGAACACCTGGCCCCCAGTACCACTGGTGTGGTCTAACAGGCCACCTGGCCCCCAGTACCACTGGTGTGGTCTAACAGGCCACCTGGCCCCCAGTACCACCGGTGTGGTCTAACAGGCCACCTGGCCCCCAGTACCACTGGTGTGTGGACTAACAGGACACCTGGCCCCCAGTACCACTGGTGTGGTCTAACAGGCCACCTGGCCCCCAGTACCACTGGTGTGGTCTAACAGGCCACCTGGCCCCCAGTACCACTGGTGTGTGGTCTAACAGGACACCTGGCCCCCAGTACCACTGGTGTGTGGTCTAACAGGCCACCTGGCCCCCAGTACCACTGGTGTGGTCTAACAGGCCACGTGGCCCCCAGTACCACTGGTGTGGTCTAACAGGCCACCTGGCCCCCAGTACCACTGGTGTGGTCTAACAGGCCACCTGGCCCCCGGTACCACTGGTGTGGTCTAACAGAACACCTGGCCCCCAGTACCACTGGTGTGGTCTAACAGGCCACCTGGCCCCCAGTACCACTGGTGTGGTCTAACAGGCCACCTGGCCCCCAGTACCACTGGTGTGTGGTCTAACAGAACACCTGGCCCCCAGTACCACTGGTGTGTGGTCTAACAGGTCACCTGGCCCCCAGTACCACTGGTGTGGTCTAACAGGACACCTGGCCCCCAGTACCACTGGTGTGTGGTCTAACAGGACACCTGGCCCCCAGTACCACTGGTGTGGTCTAACAGGACACCTGGCCCCCAGTACCACTGGTGTGGTCTAACAGGACACCTGGCCCCCAGTACCACTGGTGTGGTCTAACAGAACACCTGGCCCCCAGTACCACTGGTGTGTGGTCTAACAGAACACCTGGCCCCCAGTACCACTGGTGTGGTCTAACAGAACACCTGGCCCCCAGTACCACTGGTGTGTGGTCTAACAGGTCACCTGACCCCCAGTACCACTGGTGTGGTCTATCAGAACACCTGGCCCCCAGTACCACTGGTGTGTGGTCTAACAGGACACCTGGCCCCCAGTACCACTGATGTGGTCTAACAGAACACCTGGCCCCCAGTACCACTGGTGTGTGGTCTAACAGAACACCTGGCCCCCAGTACCACTGGTGTGGTCTAACAGAACACCTGGCCCCCAGTACCACTGGTGTGTGGTCTAACAGGACACCTGGTCCCCAGTACCACTGGTGTGGTCTAACAGGACACCTGGCCCCCAGTACCACTGGTGTGTGGTCTAACAGGTCACCTGGCCCCCAGTACCACTGGTGTGGTCTAACAGGACACCTGGCCCCCAGTACCACTGGTGTGGTCTAACAGGACACCTGGTCCCCAGTACCACTGGTGTGGTCTAACA
The DNA here is from genome assembly GCF_040958095.1 of Procambarus clarkii. NCBI lineage: Eukaryota > Metazoa > Arthropoda > Malacostraca > Decapoda > Cambaridae > Procambarus > Procambarus clarkii. The sequence goes on along the minus strand of NC_091199.1, from coordinate 4,390,407 downwards.
GGACACCTGGCCCCCAGTACCACTGGTGTGTGGTCTAACAGGTCACCTGGTCCCCAGTACCACTGGTGTGGTCAAACAGGACACCTGGCCCCCAGTACCACCGCCCCCCCTACACTTCAGCACCCTCCCCCATCATTACCACCGCCCCCCCTACACTTCAGCACCCTCCCCCATCATTACCACCCCCCCCTACACTTCAGCACCCTCCCCCATCATTACCACCGCCCCCCCCTACACTTCAGTACCCTCCCCCATCATTACCACCGCCCCCCCTACACTTCAGCACCCTCCCCCATCATTATCACCGCCCCCCCTACACTTCAGCACCTCCCCCATCATTACCACCCCCCCCTACACTTCAGCACCCTCCCCCATCATTACCACCGCCCCCCCTACACTTCAGCACCCTCCCCCATCATTACCACCGCCCCCCCTACACTTCAGTACCCTCCCCCATCATTACCACCGCCCCCCTACACTTCAGCACTCTCCCCCATCATTACCACCGCCCCCCCCTCCTACACTTCAGCACCCTCCCCTATCATTACCACCGCCCCCCCCACACTTCAGCACCCTCCCCCATCATTACCACCCCCCCTACACTTCAGTAACCCTCCACCATCATTACCACCGCCTCCCCCCTACACTTCAGCACCCTCCCCATCATTACCACCCCACCCGACACTTCAGCACCCTCCCCCATCATTACCACCGGCCCCCCCTACACTTCAGTACCCTCCCCCATCATTACCACCCCCCCTACACTTCAGCACCCTCCCCCATCATTAACACCCCCCACTACACTTCAGCACCCTCCCCCATCATTACCACCGCCCCCCCTACACTTCAATACCCTCCCCCATCATTATCACCGCCCCCCCTACACTTCAGCACCCTCCCCCATCATTACCACCGCCCCCCTACACTTCAGTACCCTCCCCCATCATTACCACCCCCCCTACACTTCAGCACCCTCCCCCATCATTACCACCGCCCCCCCTACACTTCAGCACCCTCCCCCATCATTATCACCGCCCCCCCCCAACACTTCAGCACCCTCCACCATCATTACCACCACCCCCCCCTACACTTCAGCACCTCCCCCCATCATTACCACCGCCCCCCCTAAACTTCAGCACCCTCCCCCATCATTACCACCGCCCCCCCTACACTTCAGCACCCTCCCCCATCATTACCACCGCCCCCCCCCTACACTTCAGCACCCTCCCCCATCATTATCACCGCCCCCCCAACACTTCAGCACCCTCCACCATCATTACCACCCCCCCCCTACACTTCAGCACCTCCCCCCATCATTACCACCGCCCCCCCTAAACTTCAGTACCCTCCCCCATCATTACCACCCCCCCGTACACTTCAGCACCCTCCCCCATCATTACCACCGCCCCCCCTACACTTCAGCACCCTCCCCCATCATTACCACCGCCCCCCTACACTTCAGCACCCTCCCCCATCATTATCACTGCTCCCCAACACATCAGCACCCTCCACCATCATTACCACCACCCCCCCTACACTTCAGCACCTCCCCCCCTAAACTTCAGTACCCTCCCCCATCATTACCACCCCCCGTACACTTCAGCACCCTCCCCCATCATTACCACCGCCCCCCCTACACTTCAGCACCCTCCCCCATCATTACCACCGCACCCCCTACACTTCAGCACCCTCCCCCATCATTACCACCACCCCCCCTACACTTCAGCACCCTCCCCCATCATTACCACCACCCCCCCTACACTTCAGCACCTCCCCCATCATTATCACCGCCCCCCCTACACATCAGCACCCTCCACCATCATTACCACCGCCCCCCCCCTACACTTCAGCACCCTCCACCATCATTACCACCGCCCCCCTACACTTCAGCACCCTCCACCATCATTACCACCGCCCCCCCCTACACATCAGCACCCTCCACCATCATTACCACCGCCCCCCCTACACTTCAGCACCCTCCACCATCATTACCACCGCCCCCCCCCTACACTTCAGCACCCTCCACCATCATTACCACCGCCCCCCTACACTTCAGCACCCTCCACCATCATTACCACCGCCCCCCCTACACATCAGCACCCTCCACCATCATTACCACCGCCCCCCCTACACTTCAGCACCCTCCACCATCATTACCACCGCCCCCCCCCCTACACTTCAGCACCCTCCACCATCATTACCACCGCCCCCCCTACACTTCAGCACCCTCCACCATCATTACCACCCCCCCCTACACATCAGCACCCTCCACCATCATTACCACCGCCCCCCCTACACTTCAGCACCCTCCACCATCATTACCACCGCCCCCCCTACACTTCAGCACCCTCCACCATCATTACCACCGCCCCCCCTACACTTCAGCACCCTCCACCATCATTACCACCGCCCCCCTACACTTCAGCACCCTCCCCCATCATTACCACCCCCCCTACACTTCAGCACCCTCCCCCATCATTACCACCGCCCCCCCCTACACTTCAGCACCCTCCCCCATCATTACCACCGCCCCCCCTACACTTCAGCACCCTCCCCCATCATTACCACCGCCCCCCCCCTACACTTCAGCACCCTCCCCCATCATTACCACCCCCCCCCTCTACACTTCAGCACCCTCCCCCATCATTACCACCGCCCCCCCTACACTTCAGCACCTTCCCCCATCATTACCACCGCCCCCCCTACACTTCAGCACCCTCCCCCATCATTATTACCGCCCCCCCCTACACTTCAGCACCCTCCACCATCATTACCACCGCCCCCCCTCCTTCACTTCAGCACCCTCCACCATCATTACCACCGCCCCCCTACACTTCAGTAACCTCCCCCATCATTACCACCGCCCCCCCCCCCTACACTTCAGCACTCTCCCCCATCATTACCACCGCTCCCACTACACTTCAGCACCCTCCCCCATCATTACCACCGCCCCCTACACTTCAGCACCCTCCCCCATCATTACCACCGCCCCCCCTACACTTCAGCACCCTCCACCATCATTACCACCACCCCCCCCTACACTTCAGCACCCTCCCCCATCATTACCACCGCCCCCCCCCTACACTTCAGTAACCTCCCCCATCATTACCACCGCCCCCCCTACACTTCAGCACCCTCCCCCATCATTACCACCGCCCCCCCTACACTTCAGCACCCCCATTAAAGAGTCACGCTGACATTTACTCCCTTGAAACTTGCATATTTTGCTTTGAGGCGCCGAGGGCTGGAGGAGGAGGAGGACTTTGATCTCTCAAGTTGCTTCAGTCAGACGTCAGGACTGGTATGTGATCTCCAGTGTGGCGTGGTGCTGGCCCCGGCCTGTACACTGGTGGCCCTGGCCTGTACACTGGTGGCCCTGGCCTGTACACTGGTGGCCCTGGCCTGTACACTGGTGGCCCTGGCCTGTACACTGGTGGCCCTGGCCTGTACACTGCTGGCCCTGGCCTGTACACTGCTGGCCCTGGCCTGTACACTGCTGGCCCCTGGCCTGTACACTGCTGGCCCTGGCCTGTTCACTGGTGGCCCTGGCCTGTACACTGGTGGCCCTGGCCTGTACACTGGTGGCCCTGGCCTGTACACTGGTGGCCCTGGCCTGTACACTGCTGGCCCTGGCCTGTACACTGCTGGCCCTGGCCTGTACACTGCTGGCCCCTGGCCTGTACACTGCTGGCCCTGGCCTGTACACTGGTGCCCCTGGCCTGTACACTGGTGGCCCTGGCCTGTATAGTGGTGGCCCTGGCCTGTACACTGCTGGCCCTGGCCTGTATAGTGGTGGTCCTGGCCTGTACACTGCTGGCCCTGGCCTGTACACTGCTGGCCCTGGCCTGTATAGTGGTGGCCCTGGCCTGTACACTGCTGGCCCTGGCATGTACACTGCTGGCCCTGGCCTGTATACTGCTGGCCCCGGCCTGTACACTGCTGGCCCTGGCCTGTACACTGCTGGCCCTGGCCTGTATAGTGGTGGCCCCGGCCTGTTCACTGCTGGCCCTGGCCTGTACACTGGTGGCCCTGGCCTGTACACTGGTGGCCCTGGCCTGTATAGTGGTGGCCCCGGCCTGTTCACTGCTGGCCCTGGCCTGTACACTGGTGGCCCTGGCCTGTACACTGGTGGCCCTGGCCTGTACACTGCTGGCCCTGGCCTGTATAGTGGTGGCCCCTGGCCTGTACACTGCTGGCCCTGGCCTGTACACTGGTGGCCCCGGCCTGTACACTGCTGGCCCTGGCCTGTATAGTGGTGGCCCCTGGCCTGTACACTGCTGGCCTGGCCTGTATAGTGGTGGTCCTGGCCTGTACATTGGTGGCCCTGGCCTGTACACTGCTGGCCCGGGCCTGTATAGTGGTGGTCCTGGCCTGTACACTGGTGGCCCTGGCCTGTACACTGCTGGCCCTGGCCTGTACACTGCTGGCCCCTGGCCTGTACACTAGTGGCCCTGGCCTGTACACTGCTGGCCCTGGCCTGTACACTGCTGGCCCTGGCCTGTATAGTGGTGGTCCTGGCCTGTACACTGGTGGCCCTGGCCTGTATAGTGGTGGTCCTGGCCTGTACACTGCTGGCCCTGGCCTGTATAGTGGTGGTCCTGGCCTGTACACTGGTGGCCCTGGCCTGTATAGTGGTGGTCCTGGCCTGTACACTGGTGCCCCTGGCCTGTACACTGCTGGCCCCTGGCCTGTACACTGCTGGCCCCTGGCCTCTACACTAGTGGCCCTGGCCTGTACACTGGTGCCCCTGGCCTGTACACTGGTGGCCCTGGCCTGTACACTGCTGGCCCTGGCCTGTACACTGCTGGCCCTAGCCTGTACACTGCTGGCCCTGGCCTGTACACTGCTGGCCCCTGGCCTGTACACTGCTGGCCCTGGCCTGTATAGTGGTGGTCCTGGCCTGTACACTGCTGGCCCTGGCCTGTACACTGCTAGCCCTGGCCTGTACACTGCTGGCCCCTGGCCTGTACACTAGTGGCCCTGGCCTGTACACTGCTGGCCCTGGCCTGTACACTGCTGGCCCTGGCCTGTACACTGCTGGCCCTGGCCTGTATAGTGGTGGTCCTGGCCTGTACACTGGTGCCCCTGGCCAGTACACTGCTGGCCCCTGGCCTGTACACTGCTGGCCCCTGGCCTGTACACTAGTGGCCCTGGCCTGTACACTGGTGGCCCTGGCCTGTACACTGCTGGCCCTGGCCTGTACACTGCTGGCCCCTGGCCTGTACACTGCTGGCCCCTGGCCTGTACACTAGTGGCCCTGGCCTGTACACTGGTGGCCCTGGCCTGCACACTGCTGGCCCCTGGCCTGTACACTGCTGGCCCCTGGCCTGTACACTGCTGGCCCTGGCCTGTATAGTGGTGGTCCTGGCCTGTACACTGGTGGCCCTGGCCTGTACACTGCTGGCCCCTGGCCTGTACACTGGTGGCCCCTGGCCTGTACACTGGTGGCCCTGGCCTGTACACTGGTGGCCCCTGGCCTGTACACTGGTGGCCCCGGCCTGTACACTGCTGGCCCCGGCCTGTACACTGCTGGCGCTGGCCTGTACACTGGTGGCCCCTGGCCTGTACACTGGTGGCCCTGGCCTGTACACTGGTGGCCCTGGCCTGTACACTGGTGGCCCTGGCCTGTACACGGGTGGCCCTGGCCTGTACACTGGTGGCCCTGGCCTGCACACTGGTGGCCCTGGCCTGTGCACTGGTGGCCCCGGCCTGTACACTGCTGGCCCTGGCCTGTACACTGGTGGCCCCTGGCCTGTACACTGGTGGCCCTGGCCTGTGCACTGGTGGCCCCGGCCTGTACACTGGTGGCCCTGGCCTGTACACTGGTGGCCCCGGCCTGTACATTGCTGGCCCTGGCCTGTACTCTGGTGGCCCCTGGCCTGTACACTGGTGGCCCCTGGCCTGTACACTGGTGGCCCTGGCCTGTACACTGGTGGCCCTGGACTGTACACTGGTGGCCCCTGGCCTGTACACTGGTGGCCCTGGCCTGTACACTGCTGGCCCTGGCCTGTACACTGGTGGCCCCTGGTTTGTACACTGGTGGCCCTGGCCTGTACACTGGTGGCCCTGGCCTGTACACTGGTGGCCCTGGCCTGTACACTGCTGGCCCTGGCCTGTACACTGGTGGCCCCTGGTTTGTACACTGGTGGCCCTGGCCTGTACACTGGTGGCCCTGGCCTGTACACTGGTGGCCCTGGCCTGTACACTGGTGCCCCTGGCCTGTACACTGGTGGCTCTGGCCTGTACACTGGTGGCCCTGGCCTGTGCACTGGTGGCCCTGGCCTGTACACTGGTGGCCCTGGCCTGTACACTGGTGGCCCTGGCCTGTACACTGGTGGCCCCGGCCTGTACACTGGTGGCCCTGGCCTGTACACTGGTGGCCCTGGCCTGTACACTGGTGGCCCCGGCCTGTACACTGGTGGCCCCGGCCTGTACACTGGTGGCCCTGGCCTGTACACTGGTGGCCCCGGCCTGTACACTGGTGGCCCTGGCCTGTACACTGGTGGCCCCGGCCTGTACACTGGTGGCCCCGGCCTGTACACTGGTGGCCCTGGCCTGTACACTGGTGGCCCTGGCCTGTACACTGGTGGCCCTGGCCTGTACACTGGTGGCCCCGGCCTGTACACTGGTGGCCCTGGCCTGTACACTGGTGGCCCTGGCCTGTACACTGGTGGCCCTGGCCTGTACACTGGTGGCCCTGGCCTGTACACTGGTGGCCCCGGCCTGTACACTGGTGGCCCCGGCCTGTACACTGGTGGCCCTGGCCTGTACACTGGTGGCCCCGGCCTGTACACTGGTGGCCCCGGCCTGTACACTGGTGGCCCTGGCCTGTACACTGGTGGCCCCTGGCCTGTACACTGGTGGCCCTGGCCTGTACACTGGTGGCCCTGGCCTGTACACTGGTGGCCCTGGCCTGTACACTGGTGGCCCTGGCCTGTACACTGGTGGCCCTGGCCTGTACACTGGTGGCCCCGGCCTGTACACTGGTGGCCCCGGCCTGTACACTGGTGGCCCCGGCCTGTACACTGGTGGCCCCGGCCTGTACACTGGTGGCCCTGGCCTGTACACTGGTGGCCCCGGCCTGTACACTGGTGGCCCCGGCCTGTACACTGGTGGCCCTGGCCTATACACTGGTGGCCGTGGCCTGTACACTGGTGGCCCCGGCCTGTACACTGGTGGCCCCGGCCTGTACACTGGTGGCCCTGGCCTGTTCACTGGTGGCCCCGGCCTGTACACTGGTGGCCCTGGCCTGTACACTGGTGGCCCCGGCCTGTACACTGGTGGCCCTGGCCTGTACACTGGTGGCCCTGGCCTGTACACTGGTGGCCCCGGCCTGTACACTGGTGGCCCCGGCCTGTACACTGGTGGCCCTGGCCTGTACACTGGTGGCCCCGGCCTGTACACTGGTGGCCCTGGCCTTTACACTGGTGGCCCCGGCCTGTACACTGGTGGCCCCGGCCTGTACACTGGTGGCCCCGGCCTGTACACTGGTGGCCCTGGCCTGTACACTGGTGGCCCTGGCCTGTACACTGGTGGCCCTGGCCTGTACACTGGTGGCCCCGGCCTGTACACTGGTGGCCCTGGCCTGTACACTGGTGGCCCCTGGCCTGTACACTGGTGGCCCTGGCCTGTACACTGGTGGCCCTGGCCTGTACACTGGTGGCCCTGGCCTGTACACTGGTGGCCCCGGCCTGTACACTGGTGGCCCTGGCCTGTACACTGGTGGCCCTGGCCTGTACACTGGTGGCCCCGGCCTGTACACTGGTGGCCCTGGCCTGTACACTGGTGGCCCTGGCCTGTACACTGGTGGCCCTGGCCTGTACACTGGTGGCCCTGGCCTGTACACTGGTGGCCCTGGCCTGTACACTGGTGGCCCCTGGCCTGTACACTGGTGGCCCTGGCCTGTACACTGGTGGCCCTGGCCTGTACACTGGTGGCCCTGGCCTGTACACTGGTGGCCCCGGCCTGTACACTGGTGGCCCTGGCCTGTACACTGGTGGCCCTGGCCTGTACACTGGTGGCCCCGGCCTGTACACTGGTGGCCCTGGCCTGTACACTGGTGGCCCTGGCCTGTACACTGGTGGCCCTGGCCTGTACACTGGTGGCCCTGGCCTGTACACTGGTGGCCCTGGCCTGTACACTGGTGGCCCTGGCCTGTACACTGGTGGCCCCGGCCTGTACACTGGTGGCCCTGGCCTGTACACTGGTGGCCCCGGCCTGTACACTGGTGGCCCCGGCCTGTACACTGGTGGCCCTGGCCTGTACACTGGTGGCCCCGGCCTGTACACTGGTGGCCCTGGCCTGTACACTGGTGGCCCTGGCCTGTACACTGGTTGCCCCGGACTGTACACTGGTGGCCCCGGCCTGTACACTGGTGGCCCTGGCCTGTACACTGGTGGCCCCTGGCCTGTACACTGGTGGCCCTGGCCTGTACACTGGTGGCCCCGGACTTTACACTGGTGGCCCCGGCCTGTACACTGGTGGCCCCGGCCTGTACACTGGTGGCCCTGGCCTGTACACTGGTGGCCCTGGCCTGTACACTGGTGGCCCCTGGCCTGTACACTGGTGGCCCTGGCCTGTACACTGGTGGCCCCGGACTTTACACTGGTGGCCCCGGCCTGTACACTGGTGGCCCCGGCCTGTACAATGGTGGCCCTGGCCTGTACACTGGTGGCCCTGGCCTGTACGCTGGTACAGGCCGGGGGCTGAGAATACACAGACAATAATGTCAACAGGACAGGGACCGAAACCAACCGAGACACGACACAAATTTGTGGTCAAAATGTATTGTTGAGTGATGAAGGTGAAGTGTTGAGAATGAGTTTGAGTCATCAATGAGCATCAAGAGCCACATGCTGAACCTGGCAAGCAAGGCACCCAACACACCCACTGCCACATGCCGCAATACAAGAGCCACATGCTGAACCTGGCAAGCAAGGCACCCAACACACCCACTGCCACATGCCGCAATACAAGAGCCACATGCTGAACCTGGCAAGCAAGGCACCCAACACACCCACTGCCACATGCCGCAATACAAGAGCCACATGCTGAAGAACCTGGCAAGCAAGGCACCCAACACACCCACTGCCACATGCCGCAATACAAGAGCCACATGCTGAACCTGGCAAGCAAGGCACCCAACACACCCACTGCCACATGCCGCAATACAAGAGCCACATGCTGAACCTGGCAAGCAAGGCACCCAACACACCCACTGCCACATGCCGCAATACAAGAGCCACATGCTGAACCTGGCAAGCAAGGCACCCAACACACCCACTGCCACATGCCGCAATACAAGAGCCACATGCTGAAGAACCTGGCAAGCAAGGCACCCAACACACCCACTGCCACATGCCGCAATACAAGAGCCACATGCTGAAGAACCTGGCAAGCAAGGCACCCAACACACCCACTGCCACATGCCGCAATACAAGAGCCACATGCTGAACCTGGCAAGCAAGGCACCCAACACACCCACTGCCACATGCCGCAATACAAGAGCCACATGCTGAACCTGGCAAGCAAGGCACCCAACACACCCACTGCCACATGCCGCAATACAAGAGCCACATGCTGAACCTGGCAAGCAAGGCACCCAACACACCCACTGCCACATGCCGCAATACAAGAGCCACATGCTGAACCTGGCAAGCAAGGCACCCAACACACCCACTGCCACATGCCGCAATACAAGAGCCACATGCTGAACCTGGCAAGCAAGGCACCCAACACACCCACTGCCACATGCCGCAATACAAGAGCCACATGCTGAACCTGGCAAGCAAGGCACCCAACACACCCACTGCCACATGCCGCAATACAAGAGCCACATGCTGAACCTGGCAAGCAAGGCACCCAACACACCCACTGCCACATGCCGCAATATAGGTCAGTAAGTAAGTATCTAAAGAAGGCACCAAGCTGGGAAGGGTATTTAGCACAGTTAGAAGTGCTGGATATGCAAATGGCGCTAAAGATCACTAAGGATGCCAATACCAGAACAAAAGCGTATGAGATAAATAACACCAAAGGTATCCGATTCACTAAAGATACTACTGAGGGACAGGTGACCGCGGGGAACGGTTGGGAACCAAGACTCGCGCTCGTCCTGGAGGTCTGGACATTCATCAAGGATATGCACGACCATGAGAGGGACAAAGCAGTTTGGACAATAAAGAACAGGGCGGCGCTCCATTAAGTCTCTACGAGTTAAGCGTGTATGGTCAATACGCAACCTTGCCAGAGCCGTTTCCCACCACCGGTTACGGTGGTAACATATAATGGGCTCTGGTTAAAGAGAAGCACAAAGAGAGACAGACAGGGACAGAACTAAGAGGAGGTAAAGGAGCAAAAACAGTCAAATAAAAGAGAGACAAGAGACGGGAGGGGACAAAGAGCTAATGACAGAGGAGCAGGTTAAACTATGTTGAACTTGTGTATGGTGGCGGTGTTAGGTTGCTGGAGACTGTCACCCACACTCAACCCATCTGTCTCCTCCTGTCTCCCTCCCCCTCACTCACACTCCACCACTGTGTCTCCCACACTCAACCCATCTGTCTCCTCCTGTCTCCCTCCCCCTCACTCACACTCCACCACTGTGTCTCCCTCACTCACACTCCACCACTGTGTCTCCCTCACTCCACCACTGTGTCTCCCACACTCCCCCACTGTGTCTCCCACACTCCACCACTGTGTCTCCCACACTCCCCCACTGTGTCTCCCACACTCCACCACTGTGTCTCCCACACTCCACCACTGTGTCTCCCACACTCCACCACTGTGTCTCCCACACTCCACCACTGTGTCTCCCACACTCCACCACTGTGTCTCCCTCACTCCACCACTGTGTCTCCCTCACTCCACCACTGTGTCTCCCTCACTCACACTCCACCACTGTGTCTCCCACACTCCACCACTGTGTCTCCCACACTCCACCACTGTGTCTCCCTCACTCCACCACTGTGTCTCCCACACTCCACCACTGTGTCTCCCTCACTCACACTCCACCACTGTGTCTCCCACACTCCACCACTGTCTCCCACACTCCACCACTGTGTCTCCCACACTCCACCACTGTGTCTCCCACACTCCACCACTGTGTCTCCCACACTCCACCACTGTGTCTCCCACATTCCACCACTGTGTCTCCCACACTCCACCACTGTGTCTCCCTCACTCCACCACTGTGTCTCCCTCACTCCACCACTGTGTCTCCCTCACTCACACTCCACCACTGTGTCTCCCACACTCCACCACTGTGTCTCCCACACTCCACCACTGTGTCTCCCTCACTCCACCACTGTGTCTCCCACACTCCACCACTGTGTCTCCCTCACTCACACTCCACCACTGTGTCTCCCACACTCCACCACTGTGTCTCCCACACTCCACCACTGTGTCTCCCACACTCCACCACTGTGTCTCCCACACTCCACCACTGTGTCTCCCACACTCCACCACTGTGTCTCCCACACTCCACCACTGTGTCTCCCACACTCCACCACTGTGTCTCCCTCACTCCACCACTGTGTCTCCCACACTCCACCACTGTGTCTCCCACACTCCACCACTGTGTCTCCCACACTCCACCACTGTGTCTCCCACACTCCACCACTGTGTCTCCCACACTCCACCACTGTGTCTCCCACACTCCACCACTGTGTCTCCCACACTCCACCACTGTGTCTCCCACACTCCACTACTGTGTCTCCCACACTCCACCACTGTGTCTCCCTCACTCCACCACTGTGTCTCCCACACTCCACCACTGTGTCTCCCTCACTCACACTCCACCACTGTGTCTCCCACACTCCACCACTGTCTCCCACACTCCACCACTGTGTCTCCCACACTCCACCACTGTGTCTCCCACACTCCACCACTGTGTCTCCCACACTCCACCACTGTGTCTCCCACACTCCACCACTGTGTCTCCCTCACTCCACCACTGTGTCTCCCACACTCCACCACTGTGTCTCCCACACTCCACCACTGTGTCTCCCACACTCCACCACTGTGTCTCCCACACTCCACCACTGTGTCTCCCACACTCCACCACTGTGTCTCCCACACTCCACCACTGTGTCTCCCTCACTCCACCAAAATAGACACAACCGGTACATTACGAACCATTTAGGTCCGAGCACTTAAAACCAATTAGCATTTAATTTCCGTATTTTTTTCTTCCCTTAATTCAATTTTATAGAAAAATCAACATAGAACAGAAAGTAGTGTTGATATATTGTGAACACCTCACCATGATGCTGTGTAAGTGTTGCATTGTTCTTGGCAGTGTGCAAGAAGTTGCATGAATAGTTACTGTGTACTGTTATGAGATCCAGTAGTTACTGTGTACGTTGTGTTATGGCTCATGTAGTTACTGTGTACGTTGTGTTATGGCTCCTGTAGTTACTGTGTACGTTGTGTTATGGCTCCTGTAGTTACTGTGTACGTTGTGTTATGGCTCATGTTGTTACTGTGTGCGTGTTATGACTCCTGTAGTTACTGTGTACGTTGTGTTATGGCTCATGTAGTTACTGTGTGCGTGTTATGGCTCATGTTGTTACTATGTACGTGTTATGGCTCCTGTAGTTACTGTGTACGTGTTATGGCTCCAGTAGTTACTGTGTACGTGTTATGGCTCCTGTAGTTACTGTGTACGTTGTGTTATGGCTCCTGTAGTTACTGTGTACGTGTTATGGCTCCAGTAGTTACTGTGTACGTGTTATGGCTCCAGTAGTTACTGTGTACGTGTTATGGCTCCAGTAGTTACTGTGTACGTGTTATGGCCCCTGTAGTTACTGTGTACGTGTTATGGTTCCTATAGTTACTGTGTACGTGTTATGGCTCCAGTAGTTACTGTGTACGTGTTATGGCCCCTGTAGTACTGTGTACGTGTTATGGCTCCAGTAGTTACTGTGTACGTGTTATGGTTCCTATAGTTACTGTGTACGTGTTATGGCTCCAGTAGTTACTGTGTACGTGTTATGGCTCCTGTAGTTACTGTGTACGTGTTATGGCTCCAGTAGTTACTGTGTAGGTGTTATGGCTCCTGTAGTTACTGTGTACGTGTTATGGTTCCTATAGTTACTGTGTACGTGTTATGGCTCCTGTAGTTACTGTGTACGTGTTATGGCTCCTGTAGTTACTGTGTACGTGTTATGGCTCCTGTAGTTACTGTGTACGTGTTATGGCTCCTGTAGTTACTGTGTACGTGTTATGGCTCCAGTAGTTACTGTTTACGTGTTATGGCTCCAGTAGTTACTGTTTACGTGTTATGACTCCTGTAGTTACTGTGTACGTGTTATGACTCCTGTAGTTACTGTGTACGTGTTATGGCTCCTGTAGTTACTGTGTACGTGTTATGGCTCCAGTAGTTACTATGTACGTGTTATGGCTCCAGTAGTTACTGTTTACGTGTTATGGCTCCTGTAGTTACTGCGTACGTGTTATGGCTCCTGTAGTTACTATGTACGTGTTATGGCTCCAGTAGTTACTGTTTACGTGTTATGACTCCTGTAGTTACTGTGTACGTGTTATGACTCCTGTAGTTACTGTGTACGTGTTATGGCTCCTGTAGTTACTGTGTACGTGTTATGGCTCCTGTAGTTACTATGTACGTGTTATGACTCCTGTAGTTACTATGTACGTGTTATGGCTCCTGTAGTTACTATGTACGTGTTATGGCTCCAGTAGTTACTATGTACGTGTTATGGCTCCAGTAGTTACTATGTACGTGTTATGGCTCCAGTAGTAAAGTGTAAAGTAAATATTACTCACTTTATATCAGAAATCTGTAAGTTTAATTTATAGCGATGTGCACCTGTTTAGTCCGGCCAGTGATGTAATGTTTTATGCAAGTTGTTAGGAATATAATTATTCTAATTAGGATTTATAATTATCAGGTGTTTTCTTATATTCGAATGTTCTCTATTTTTTTCAGCGGTGAGTGCAGGAAGAGACAAGTTATGACTCCTGTTGAGAGCTTTTCCTTCCCATGGCTCAAGGTAAGCCTTGCTAGTTCTCCCTGCAACACGACCCTGCAATTGCTTTACAACCAGTTACGCAATTACTGCTGGGTGAACAGAGGCGAATAGTTAAGGATTGGCACCTAGTCAATCCTCCCCGGCCAGGACTCCAACCCAGGACCCAGGACTGCTTACAATGCGGTGGGGGCGAGCGTGTTACCACTGCGCCACCAAAATTTTTAAATCTTCAGGTTTTAATCTTCACTGCTTTTGGTGAGAGTTGGAGAATTCACATGAAGATGTGAATTCGTCAGGTGATGATGTCTTGAAATGTGCAAGTTAGGCGCAAATAGAGCAATGAGAGTGGATGCGTCGTCTAGTGTGCGCCCAGCGTCTGTGCGTCAGGGGCCAGATTCACAAAAGCACTTACGCAAGCACTTACGAACCTGTACATCTTTTCTCAATCTCTGGCGGTTTTGTTTCCAATTATTAAACAGTTAATGAGCTCCGAAGCACCAGGAGGCTGTTTATAACAATAACAACAGTTGAATGGGAAGTTTTCATGCTTGTAAACTGTTTAATAAATGTAACAAAAGCCGTCAAAGATTGAGGAAAGATGTACACGTTCGTAAGTGCTTGCGTAAATTCTTTCGTGAATCTGGCCCTGGCAGAACACTGCATGAGGGCCATGGCTACCGTGAGGGGTATAGTCTGATAGCCCCTCGTGTCCGCAGAATAATGGCACCATGATGGTGGTCATGGGATGTCACTGATGGCTCCTACAAGCGCCAGTAGTAAATCATCTGTGTGTGTGTATGACCCAGAGCAGGAGCAGGTAGGGGAGAGTTGGTGGTGCCGGGACAGGCCAGGAGAGACGTTAACTCTCTTATCTCATCTCTGGGGACCTGCCCGAGGCTAGTGTGGTCACGTCACCTCACATCTATCATGTCCGGCCTTTGGAGTCGAAGATGATGACCATGACTTCAATATAAGGTCGAAGATTGGTGGCTGTGTCAGAAGATGGAGGATGAGACCAATCTGGGTCGAGAAGGCGTGCCCCACACACTGGACATCTGTGAGTGGGTGGTGGGTGTGGGTGGGTGGTGGGTGTGAGTGGGTGGTGGGTGTGGGTGGGTGGTGGGTGTGGGTGGGTGGTGGGTGTGGGTGGGTGCTGCAGTGGCCGAGGTTGCTCTAGCTGTGCGCATAGCGTGTTTCCTCTGGACGAGCCACTGACTCCCAAGTACTGGGGCTGATGTCCAGGTCATTGAGGGTCACCTTGTGGCAGTCATGGAAGCGTTTCTTCTGCCCCTTCAACTGAACGCCCGCCCTGGCTTAATTCTCCATACAGCTGCTGTTTTGGCCCTTGGCTGTCAGGTATTCTGACAACGTGGCCAGCCCATCTGGCCTTAGTTTTTTGTAGGAGGGTGTAGACGCTGGGAATATAGGCTCTTTCCAGGGCCTCAATGTTTGGGATTTTGTCCTGCCACGTGATGTGGAAGAGTCTGCAGAGACAGCTCAAGTGAAAGTGACTTAGGTGTTTGGCGTGTCTGCTGTAGACAGTCCAGGTCTCACTGGTGAAGAGAAGGGTGTTGAGTACCACTCCACGGAAGACCATCAGTTTGGTGGTAAGGCTGAGGCCCCTCCACTCCCAGACTTTCTCACGGAATCTTCCAAAGGCAGCGCTGGTCTTGGCGATCCTGTTGTTGATTTATGCGTCTTTATGTACATCGGTCTTGAGAGTACGGTGTCACGACAGGTGAAGTTATCGACCGCCTGTAGGTTGTGCCTCTTGACCGTGATGTGTGGTTCATGGTAGAGTATTCTGGGTGTGAGTTGGTACACGACTTTGGTCTTTTTCGTGCAGCGAGACTCGATGTATCACAAGCCTGCGACAACTTTGGTCCACCAATGTTATCACAGGCTCGTGAAGCACAGTCCATTTCCTGCTGTCTCATTTGCTCTGTGTTGACACTGAGGGCACAGTCATCCGCGAACAGGAAGTCTCTTACGACAGTTTCCTTCACCTTTGTAACAGCCTGCAGGCCGCTCAGGTTCAAAAGTCCATCGTCAGTCCTGTATCTGAGAGGTATTTCATGCTGGCAATCTCTGAAGACAACAGTAAGCATGGCCGAGAACACCATGCTGAAGAGCATTAGGGCGAGAACGCACTCCAACTTCACACCGCACTGCGATGACTTCTGACTCGTCTTCGTCGTCCAGTTCTTTCTCTATCATGCTATTGGAAAACTGCCAGACAATTGGGGTGAACTTGCTGGGAGACAAACAATTATCTGCCACAAGCCATCACTGCTGACGATACTGAAGGCCTTGGTCAGATCATTGAAGGTCTTGAAGAAGTCACTATGTTGTTCTTGGAATTCTACTTGAAGGTGGCATGTGGCAAATACCTTATCGACAGTTCTACATTGTGTGTGGAAGCCGCACTGGCTTTCTGGGAGGAAACCCTAATCAAGATGGTGAAGGAAATGGTTGAGCAGCCTACGAGCCAGGATCTTCACAGCGATGGACAGGAGTGAAATACCCCGGTGATTATCACAATACTACCAGTTGCCTTTCTTCATGTAGATGTAAACTATACTGGTATCTTTTAACTGTTCCTACACCTTCCCTTTATTCCACATGGACCGGAAGAGCTTTGTCAGTTTCTGCATCATGGCCGGGTTCCTGTTGTGTACACTTGGGCGGGGATTGTATCTGATCCTGGCACTGTGCCACAGGAAAGCTGCTAGATGGCCTTCCTGACTTCTTCTGTGGGAGGTTCGTCAGGGTTCTGGTTGATCTCCTCTTGAGGTAGACGAGCAATGGCCTCATCGTTGATTGGGGCAGAGCAGTTAAAGACCTTAGCAAAGTGTTCAACCCTTATGTCCAAGATCTGCTTCTTCTCTGTCAGCAGTTGAGTCCTGTCTGTGCTGAGGAGGGATGCAGAGCTAGAGGGCTGTGGTCCATATAGAGCCTTCAGAGCATCATAGAAACGCTTGGTGTCGTGACTGTCTGCGTAACCTTGGATTACATCATCCTCCTTGCTAAATCATGCATCCTGCATCTCTCCGGAGTTTCCTACGCACCTTTCTTCAGGCATTAGTAAAGGCATCTTTCTTCCCTTGTGATGTAGGGTGATTTTGGTGTGCTTGGAACAAGTGATGTTTTTCTGACGGCAGTGCTTGTATTGCTTCATCGTTTTCGTTGAACCAGTCCCGGTTTCTGCGGTTTGCTAGTCCAAGGTGATCGAGGGCAGTACTGCATCTCTGAAGGCTGCCCACCTCACTTCAATGTTGTCCTGGATTCTTCAGCAACTTTGCTTCTCTTCAGCTTGAGACAATGAGTCTTTAGAGTCTTCTGACCTTGGGGGTCTTCTTGTGGGCAGGACGTGAAGTCTGCACTTGGTCACAATGAGGCGATGGTCAGTCCAGCACTTGGACACAATGAGGCGATGGTCAGTCCAGCACTTGGACACAATGAGGCGATGGTCAGTCCAGCACTTGGTCACAATGAGGCGATGGTCAGTCCAGCACTTGGTCACAATGAGGCGATGGTCAGTCCAGCAGTCAGCACCACACTTGGCCTTAGTCACTCTCACCTCCTGCCGGTCTGTCTTCCTGGTCATGACACAATCAGATGCCAAGGCCTATAGCGTGGGAGCATCCATGATGTCTTGTTGCGGGTGGGAAGGTGAAACAGTGTGTTGGTGACGATGAGGTCGACCGTAGCACACAACGTGAGGAACAGAAGGTCATTGTTGTTGCACCTGCCAGTGTCATGTCTTCCAATGGTTCCTTCACAGGTCTGGTAGTGTGTCCCTACTCTGGCGTGGACGTCCCCGAGGATAATTAGCTTCTCTGACTTTGGGACTGCTGCAGTGAGGTTGTCGAGTTCCTCCTTGAATTTGTCCTTGATGTCATCAGTTGAGGCACTGATCAACGTTACTTTTCTTGCTTCCAAGTTGGAGATGGAGCGTCTTAGGCAATTGTTGAGGCTCTCTGACAGCTTGGCGAGGTGGGATCTGATGGCAACTCCAGCTTCTCTTCGCGTCGTTCAGCGCTACTGCGACCACTCCAGAAAAAGGTGTACCCGCCACCACCTTCTGTAAGCTGACCTTTGTCTGCCAAGCATGTTCCACTGAGTGCTGCTGTGTCCACATTGTAGTGCGCTAGTTCCTTTACAACTGGTGCAGTTCACCTTTCAGGTCTGTCTGCCTTGGTGTTGTCTAGCAGAGTTCCAACGTTCAAAGTCCCAAGAATGCCACTACCAGCTTGACTTTTGTCTTCGTATTTGTTCAACCGCTGTGGGGGATTCCTGCCAGCCGCGGCTTGCTAGTCAGGCTGTGTTTAGGACACCTTTTATAGCCCCTTCCTCCATCGATGTGAGCAGTGTGTGTCCTGAAGAAGGCTGCTCAGACACCCGGGGGGATGGGTGTCTGAGCCAGTCTGAGCCTCACTGAGCCAGCGTCAGCCTCACTCCAACATCTAGATTAGCTTATGCATATCTGCATATACTACACAAAGGAGAAGCCCTACCAGTCTGTCGCTGGGGAATCGCGTCATTCTGTGCAGGAATTCCATAGCATAAAGACGGAGCGTGATTCAGCCAAGTCACAGCAGTCTGGGACTCGTTGTTTACAACGAGTCCCAGACCAGTCCCAGACCAGTCCCACTCCCAGGCTGCTGTGACCAGTCCCAGCTGGTTCTCTACCATTAACTGCGCCAAGCACAAGATTTGTCCTTATGCAAAGTTCCTACATCGTGTTTCCCGTTGTAGTGGACATTAGAGGACCTTCATAGAAAGTGATAGAAACATTTATAACCCATGTGAGCATCTAGGCCACCCGTGTACCTGCTGGTGTAGATACACTACCAGTCGACCACCCGTGTACCTGCTGGTGTAGATCCACTACCAGTCAACCACCCGTGTACCTGCTGGTGTAGATCCACTACCAGTCGACCACCCGTGTACCTGCTGGTGTAGATACACTACCAGTCGACCACCTGTGTACCTGCTGGTGTAGATCCACTACCAGTCGACCACCAGTGTACCTGCTGGTGTAGATACACTACCAGTCGACCACCTGTGTACCTGCTGGTGTAGATCCACTACCAGTCGACCACCTGTGTACCTGCTGGTGTAGATCCACTACCAGTCGACCACCAGTGTACCTGCTGGTGTAGATACACTACCAGTCGACCACTGGTGTACCTGCTGGTGTAGATCCACTACAAGTCGACCACCAGTGTACCTGCTGGTGAAGATACACTACCAGTCGACCACCAGTGTACCTGCTGGTGTAGATACGCTACCAGTCGACCACTAGTGTACCTGCTGGTGTAGATACACTACCAGTCGACCACCAGTGTACCTGCTGGTGTAGATACACTACCAGTCGACCACCAGTGTACCTGCTGGTGTAGATACACTACCAGTCGACCACTAGTGTACCTGCTGGTGTAGATCCACTACCAGTCGACCACTAGTGTACCTGCTAGTGTGGATACACTACCAGTCGACCACTAGTGTACCTGCTAGTGTAGATACACTACCAGTCGACCACTAGTGTACCTGCTGGTGTAGATCCACTACCAGTCGACCACTAGTGTACCTGCTAGTGTGGATACACTACCAGTCGACCACTAGTGTACCTGCTAGTGTAGATACACTACCAGTCGACCACCAGTGTACCTGCTAGTACTGAAGAGAGTCGTCACGCGAGTATCCTGGTATACTGTAGTCTTCACAGGAGCATGGGTATTATTACCCATATTCATTACTGTTGATCCCTGAGAGGGCGACAAGTTCTGTGTTTACCTCTGTGGCTGTGACACCTTAACCTAACCAACCCGTGCGTATTAGTGTGATAAGCCTTTAATAAATTAGTGTTTTAAGTTACACAGACTTTCAATTAAACCCTTTTCCCCTCTACTGCTCTCTCATAATACTCCCTTACACCTCCCCTCTTTATTTAATTATTCTTGACACCTCTCGAGGGGTAGAGCCGCTTCACGGCCCTGAGTCTCGTGATCAATGTTGATGTATTGAACACCTTCGCCCCTCCTCCCACGTCCTGGACGACGCCTGACTCAAGATTGTGATATCATCGTGGAAGACATGATATCATCGGGTTATTATCTCTGCTACTGGCGTGTTGATGTCTTTGTATGCTCAAATTGGGCTATTGCAATTGCAGGAGCAACTTGAGGTCCTCTGTGAGAACACAGATATTACACTTTCTAATCTTCAGATGTTCTCTAATCTTCAGGAGTTTTTAATCTTCTGAAGATTACCTAACCTGTTGTTGTTGTTTTAGATTTAGCTACTTAGAACGAAATTTCCATGTAGCATGGGCTATGGTGATCCCGTAATTGAGTTCGGTTATTCACGATAACCTTGTTACTGTGATATTTGGGTCAAAGTTTTAAATGGAGGTGGGGTTTCCTCCTTTTCCCCTGTTTCTTTCTCGCTTCTGTTTTAGCGCACTGGTTTTAGTCTTGTTTTAATAGCATTATCTTGGTGGCGGATATAGATGCACAATACTCACTAGTGAGTCCCATTCCTCAACGGCTTTTCTAATCATTCTAATGGCTGCGGAATGTGCATGTAATGCAGCTGCTGTCGTTGGATTAATGTTGAGTTTGATGCGCAGGTGTTCAGTAGCTTCACATTCCAGTAAGTAGTGCAATAGTGGCGCCTCTGCTTCTGTTTCACAGATGTGACACTCTTTAACTATTGGGTTCATTACCTCCCAGCAGCACTTGTAACCAAGTCTGAGTCTGTGTATGGCTACTGCAATATCTATGGATATCTTTTTGTCAGGCTTGAAAGAGTAGTAACCAGTGGCTTGTTCGTACCATATCGCAGTGGATCTTCATTCCGCTACTTTGGCTCTGTGGCGACTTTTGATAGTTGGGAGTATTTTCTTCTTGATTTGTTCCTTGTTCTGTGTGAAAACTTCGAGGTATTTGAGCCTGTACAACAGGTAGAGCAATGGCAGTTTTTGCTACTGAGTCTGCCTTTTCATTACCATCTATGCCAATGTGACTTGGTATCCAATTTAGGGCGATTGACTGCCCTAGATTGTCTGCCTCTTTTCCTACGTGTAGGATTTCTGTGAGGAGTTGTATATTATCTCTGTGCTGCCTGGATAACAATGCCTGGAGGGAAGATTTAGAGTCTGTATGAATGATGACATCATGTAAATTATTCTCAATTGTATAGTTTATTGCCTCCTTCAGGGCATATAATTCTGTTTGCAATGTTGAGCACCCACTATTCATGCTCCAGTAAGCTTCATGGTTGGTAGTGTAAACTGCTGCCCCAGCAGAACCTCTTTCTTGATCAACTGATCCATCTGTGAAGATGTGAGTCGTTGTAAGTCTTAAGATGGGTTCCATTTGTTGTTCTATGACTGCTTTGAGCCTCTGCGGGACACATGCTGATTTTTATAACTGGTAATCCTTCAATGATTATCTTTAGACTCGATTCTTCCCAATGAGGAGGCTGCCGAAAGTGTTGATATGGACTATCTTCCCCTTTGTTTTTAATGGTCCATTTCATGTCCACTTTCTCTAGAATCTTGAGCAGATTATCCGTCCATGTGCTTGTTCTATATTGAAGGTTTCTCTGAAGCGATCTGTATATGTTGTCTTTGATTGACAGTCTGGCGGTGGTTCCAACACGTTTTCCTGTTACTGTGGCTATTTTTCCTGTTACTGTGGCTATGTTTCCTGTTACTGTGGCTATTTTTCCTGTTACTGTGGCTATTTTTCCTGTTATGATGGCTATTTTTCCTGTTACTGTGGCTATTTTTCCTGTTACTGTGGCTATTTTTCCTGTTACTGTGGCTATTTTTCCTGTTACTGTGGCTATTTTTCCTGTTACTGTGGCTATTTTTGCTGTTATTGTGGCTATTTTTCCTGTTACTGTGGCTATTTTTCCTGTTATTGTGGCTATTTTTCCTGTTACTGTGGCTATTTTTCCTGTTACTGTGGCTATTTTTGCTGTTATTGTGGCTATTTTTCCTGTTACTGTGGCTATTTTTCCTGTTACTGTGGCTATTTTTCCTGTTATTGTGGCTATTTTTCCTGTTACTGTGGCTATTTTTCCTGTTACTGTGGCTATTTTTCCTGTTATTGTGGCTATTTTTCCTGTTACTGTGGCTATTTTTCCTGTTATTGTGGCTATTTTTCCTGTTACTGTGGCTATTTTTCCTGTTATTGTGGCTATTTTTCCTGTTACTGTGGCTATTTTTCCTGTTACTGTGGCTATTTTTCCTGTTATTGTGGCTATTTTTCCTGTTACTGTGGCTATTTTTCCTGTTATTGTGGCTATTTTTCCTGTTACTGTGGCTATTTTTCCTGTTACTGTGGCTATTTTTCCTGTTATGGTGGCTATTTTTCCTGTTATTGTGGCTATTTTTCCTGTTACTGTGGCTATTTTTCCTGTTATTGTGGCTATTTTTCCTGTTACTGTGGCTATTTTTCCTGTTACTGTGGCTATTTTTCCTGTTATTGTGGCTATTTTTCCTGTTACTGTGGCTATTTTTCCTGTTATGATGGCTATTTTTCCTGTTATGGTGGCTATTTTTCCTGTTACTGTGGCTATTTTTCCTGTTAATGTGGCTATTTTTCCTGTTACTGTGGCTATTTTTCCTGTTATTGTGGCTATTTTTCCTGTTATGATGGCTATTTTTCCTGTTATGATGGCTATTTTTCCTGTTACTGTGGCTATTTTTCCTGTTATGGTGGCTATTTTTGCTGTTATTGTGGCTATTTTTCCTGTTACTGTGGCTATTTTTCCTGTTATTGTGGCTATTTTTCCTGTTACTGTGGCTATTTTTCCTGTTATTGTGGCTATTTTTCCTGTTACTGTGGCTATTTTTCCTGTTACTGTGGCTATTTTTCCTGTTACTGTGGCTATTTTTCCTGTTACTGTGGCTATTTTTCCTGTTACTGTGGCTATTTTTCCTGTTACTATGGCTATTTTTCCTGTTATTGTGGCTATTTTTCCTGTTATGATGGCTATTTTTCCTGATATTGTGGCTATTTTTCCTGTTATTGTGGCTATTTTTCCTGTTACTGTGGCTATTTTTGCTGTTACTGTGGCTATTTTTGCTGTTACTGTGGCTATTTTTCCTGTTACTGTGGCTATTTTTCCTGTTACTGTGGCTATTTTTCCTGTTATTGTGGCTATTTTTCCTGTTACTGTGGCTATTTTTCCTGTTATTGTGGCTATTTTTCCTGTTACTGTGGCTATTTTTCCTGTTACTGTGGCTATTTTTCCTGTTACTGTGGCTATTTTTCCTGTTATTGTGGCTATTTTTCCTGTTATGATGGCTATTTTTCCTGTTATTGTGGCTATTTTTCCTGTTACTGTGGCTATTTTTCCTGTTACTGTAGCTATTTTTCCTGTTACTGTGGCTATTTTTCCTGTTACTGTGGCTATTTTTGCTGTTACTGTGGCTATTTTTCCTGTTATTGTGGCTATTTTTCCTGTTATGATGGCTATTTTTCCTGTTATTGTGGCTATTTTTCCTGTTACTGTGGCTATTTTTCCTGTTACTGTAGCTATTTTTCCTGTTACTGTGGCTATTTTTCCTGTTACTGTGGCTATTTTTCCTGTTACTGTGGCTATTTTTCCTGTTATTGTGGCTATTTTTCCTGTTATGATGGCTATTTTTCTTGATATTGTGGCTATTTTTCCTGTTATTGTGGCTATTTTTCCTGTTACTGTGGCTATTTTTGCTGTTATTGTGGCTATTTTTCCTGTTACTGTGGCTATTTTTCCTGTTATTGTGGCTATTTTTCCTGTTACTGTGGCTATTTTTCCTGTTATGATGGCTATTTTTCCTGTTATGGTGGCTATTTTTCCTGTTATGGTGGCTATTTTCCCTGTTATGGTGGCAAATTTTCCCTGTTATGGTGGCTATTTTTCCTGTTATTGTGGCTATTTTTCCTGTTACTGTGGCTATTTTTCCTGTTATTGTGGCTATTTTTCCTGTTACTGTGGCTATTTTTCCTGTTACTGTGGCTATTTTTCCTGTTATTGTGGCTATTTTTCCTGTTATTGTGGCTATTTTTCCTGTTACTGTGGCTATTTTTCCTGTTATTGTGGCTATTTTTCCTGTTACTGTGGCTATTTTTCCTGTTACTGTGGCTATTTTTCCTGTTATTGTGGCTATTTTTCCTGTTACTGTGGCTATTTTTCCTGTTATTGTGGCTATTTTTCCTGTTATGGTGGCTATTTTTCCTGTTACTGTGGCTATTTTTCCTGTTATGGTGGCTATTTTTCCTGTTACTGTGGCTATTTTTCCTCTTATGGTGGCTATTTTTCCTGTTATGGTGGCTATTTTTCCTGTTACTGTGGCTATTTTTCCTCTTATGGTGGCTATTTTTCCTGTTATGGTGGCTATTTTTCCTGTTACTGTGGCTATTTTTCCTCTTATGGTGGCTATTTTTCCTGTTACTGTGGCTATTTTTCCTGTTATGGTGGCTATTTTTCCTGTTATGGTGGCTATTTATATTGTCCACAGGTTCACCTGCGACCAATAAACCATTCCCTCTTCACCTAATACACACCCCTCAACCATTGTCCAGGTAATGCAATCAGCAGCCGCAGGGCCCAGATTGTGGCCCCTGGTTCGAGGCCCTCACCATAGCTGTCTTCCTCACCTCGCCAACACCACCAACAATATTGGCGGGAAGCAACACTTTTTCCGTGGCAGCTGTCAGCCAAGGGGCGCCGTGGCACATCAGGCAAATGGACAAATTTCACACCCCAGTAGAAATGAATTGCAGTGGAATTACACCCGACAGAAGTGAGGTGAATTAATGCTTTGACGGGGCATGTCTGTCAGTCATGTTGCTGTGTGGTGTCCTCCTGTCAGTCATGTTCCTGTGTGGTGTCCTGTCAGTCATGTTGCTGTGTGGTGTCCTGTCAGTCATGTTGCTGTCAGTCTTGTTCCTGTGTGGTGTCCTCCTGTCAGTCATGTTCCTGTGTGGTGTCCTGTCAGTCTTGTTGCTGTGTGGTGTCCTGTCAGTCTTGTTGCTGTGTGGTGTCCTGTCAGTCTTGTTGCTGTGTGGTGTCCTCCTGTCAGTCATGTTGCTGTGTGGTGTCCTCCTGTCAGTCATGTTGCTGTGTGGTGTCCTCCTGTCAGTCATGTTCCTGTCTGGTGTCCTGTCAGTCATGTTCCTGTCTGGTGTCCTGTCAGTCATGTTGCTGTCAGTCATGTTCCTGTGTGGTGTCCTGTCAGTCATGTTCCTGTGTGGTGTCCTGTCAGTCATGTTCCTGTGTGGTGTCCTGTCAGTCTTGTTCCTGTGTGGTGTCCTCCTGTCAGTCATGTTCCTGTGTGGTGTTCTCCTGTCAGTCATGTTGCTGTGTGGTGTCCTCCTGTCAGTCATGTTCCTGTGTGGTGTCCTCCTGTCAGTCATGTTGCTGTGTGGTGTCCTCCTGTCAGTCATGTTCCTGTGTGGTGTCCTCCTGTCAGTCATGTTCCTGTGTGGTGTCCTGTCAGTCTTGTTCCTGTGTGGTGTCCTCCTGTCAGTCATGTTCCTGTGTGGTGTCCTGTCAGTCATGTTCCTGTGTGGTGTCCTCCTGTCAGTCATGTTCCTGTGTGGTGTCCTCCTGTCAGTCATGTTGCTGTGTGGTGTCCTGTCAGTCATGTTCCTGTGTGGTGTCCTGTCAGTCATGTTCCTGTGTGGTGTCCTCCTGTCAGTCATGTTCCTGTGTGGTGTCCTCCTGTCAGTCATGTTCCTGTGTGGTGTCCTCCTGTCAGTCATGTTCCTGTGTGGTGTCCTCCTGTCAGTCATGTTCCTGTGTGGTGTCCTCCTGTCAGTCTTGTTCCTGTGTGGTGTCCTCCTGTCAGTCATGTTGCTGTGTGGTGTCCTCCTGTCAGTCATGTTCCTGTGTGGTGTCCTGTCAGTCATGTTGCTGTGTGGTGTCCTGTCAGTCATGTTCCTGTGTGGTGTCCTCCTGTCAGTCTTGTTGCTGTGTGGTGTCCTCCTGTCAGTCATGTTGCTGTGTGGTGTCCTCCTGTCAGTCATGTTCCTGTGTGGTGTCCTCCTGTCAGTCATGTTCCTGTGTGGTGTCCTCCTGTCAGTCTTGTTGCTGTGTGGTGTCCTCCTGTCAGTCATGTTCCTGTGTGGTGTCCTCCTGTCAGTCATGTTCCTGTGTGGTGTCCTCCTGTCAGTCATGTTGCTGTGTGGTGTCCTCCTGTCAGTCATGTTGCTGTGTGGTGTCCTCCTGTCAGTCATGTTCCTGTGTGGTGTCCTCCTGTCAGTCTTGTTCCTGTGTGGTGTCCTCCTGTCAGTCATGTTCCTGTGTGGTGTCCTCCTGTCAGTCATGTTCCTGTGTGGTGTCCTGTCAGTCATGTTCCTGTGTGGTGTCCTCCTGTCAGTCATGTTCCTGTGTGGTGTCCTGTCAGTCATGTTCCTGTGTGGTGTCCTCCTGTCAGTCATGTTCCTGTGTGGTGTCCTCCTGTCAGTCATGTTCCTGTGTGGTGTCCTCCTGTCAGTCATGTTCCTGTGTGGTGTCCTCCTGTCAGTCATGTTCCTGTGTGGTGTCCTCCTGTCAGTCTTGTTCCTGTGTGGTGTCCTCCTGTCAGTCATGTTGCTGTGTGGTGTCCTCCTGTCAGTCATGTTCCTGTGTGGTGTCCTCCTGTCAGTCATGTTCCTGTGTGGTGTCCTCCTGTCAGTCTTGTTGCTGTGTGGTGTCCTCCTGTCAGTCATGTTCCTGTGTGGTGTCCTCCTGTCAGTCATGTTCCTGTGTGGTGTCCTCCTGTCAGTCTTGTTCCTGTGTGGTGTCCTCCTGTCAGTCATGTTGCTGTGTGGTGTCCTCCTGTCAGTCATGTTCCTGTGTGGTGTCCTGTCAGTCATGTTCCTGTGTGGTGTCCTCCTGTCAGTCTTGTTGCTGTGTGGTGTCCTGTCAGTCATGTTGCTGTGTGGTGTCCTCCTGTCAGTCATGTTCCTGTGTGGTGTCCTCCTGTCAGTCATGTTGCTGTGTGGTGTCCTCCTGTCAGTCATGTTCCTGTGTGGTGTCCTGTCAGTCATGTTGCTGTGTGGTGTCCTCCTGTCAGTCTTGTTGCTGTGTGGTGTCCTCCTGTCAGTCATGTTCCTGTGTGGTGTCCTCCTGACAGTCATGTTCCTGTGTGGTGTCCTGTCAGTCATGTTCCTGTGTGGTGTCCTCCTGTCAGTCTTGTTGCTGTGTGGTGTCCTCCTGTCAGTCATGTTGCTGTGTGGTGTCCTCCTGTCAGTCTTGTTGCTGTGTGGTGTCCTCCTGTCAGTCATGTTCCTGTGTGGTGTCCTCCTGTCAGTCTTGTTGCTGTGTGGTGTCCTGTCAGTCATGTTGCTGTGTGGTGTCCTGTCAGTCATGTTCCTGTGTGGTGTCCTCCTGTCAGTCTTGTTGCTGTGTGGTGTCCTCCTGTCAGTCATGTTCCTGTGTGGTGTCCTGTCAGTCATGTTCCTGTGTGGTGTCCTGTCAGTCATGTTCCTGTGTGGTGTCCTGTCAGTCATGTTCCTGTCTGGTGTCCTGTCAGTCATGTTCCTGTCTGGTGTCCTGTCAGTCAAAGACAGCACCTGTCTCATAGTAAAAGACCCAGCTGAACTAATTGGTCTAAAAAGCCATCTAGAGAGAGTCAGAACTCTTACCCATGAAAATAGTGAAAATAACAGTCTGCCATTCCTGGATGTACTAATAACAAAAACAGGAACCTCTCTAAGCACCAACGTATATACCAAGCCCACCAACATAGGATTATGCCTGAACGGCAGGAGTGAGTGCCCCCAAAGATACAAAGCCAGTGTTCTGAACGCTTATATTCGTCGAGGGCTTACCCACTGCTCTGAATGGAGCAACGTGAGTAGAGAGTTTGAAAGAATAACTCAGGTGCAGGCGATGAGTCACAATAACGTGGCTGAAGTATGTTGACCAGACCACACACTAGAAATTGAAGGGACGACGACGTTTCGGTCCGTCCTGGACCATTCTCAAGTCGATTGTCGACTTGAGAATGACTGAATGACACAATCGACTTGAGAATGGTCCAGGACGGACCGAAACGTCGTCGTCCCTTCAATTTCTAGTGTGTGGTCTGGTCAATAACTCAGGTATTGGTGAACAATGGATATAGCAACACGGAAATATACACTGCTATAAGACGACACCTGATACCGATGGTATAATTATTAGAATTAGAATTAGAATTATACCGATGGTATAATTCTGTACCTGGTACACAAACCGCAACATCTCCAATCAAATTATATTACAAATCAACCAAGCACAGTAAACATAAAAAAGAAGAAAGAATAATGCCAGAAATATTCTGTAAAGGAGTAGAAAGCATTACTCCTAACCAAAACATAGACCTGATCATATTCTATATAACCAAGAAGACTACAGATCTCCTCATTAAAAACAGCCCGAAGCCGACGGAGAACCCTCTACAGCAGTCAGACGTGGTATATATGTACACCAGCCTCCTGTATACATGTACACCTGCCCCCCCTTGTAGATGTGTACACCTGCCCCCTGTACATATGTACACCTGCCCCCCCTGTATATATGTACACCTGCCCCCCTGTACATATGTACACCTGCCCCCCCCCCTGTACATATGTACACCTGAACCCCCTGTACATATGTACACACGCCCCACCCTGTAGGTATGTACATCTGCCCCCCCTGTATACATGTACACCTGCCCCCCCCTGTATACATGTACACCTGCCCCCCCTGTATACATGAACACCTGCCCCCCCCTGTATACATGAACACCTGCCCCCCCCCCCTGTATACATGTACACCTGCCCCCCCTGTATACATGAACACCTGCCCCCCCTGTATACATGAACACCTGCCCCCCCCTGTATACATGTACACCTGCCCCCCCTGTATACATGTACACCTGCTCCCCCTGTATACATGTACACCTGCCCCCCCTGTATACATGTACACCTGCCCCCCCCTGTATACATGTACACCTGCCCCCCCCTGTATACATGAACACCTGCCCCCCCCCCTGTATACATGTACACCTGCCCCCTCCTGTATACATGTACACCTGCTCCCTGTATACATGTACACCTGCCCCCTGTATATATGTACACTTGTTCCCCTGTATACATGTACACCTGCCCCCTGTATACACGTACACCTGGCCCCCCCTCCTGTATACATGTACACCTGCCCCCTGTATATATGTTCACTTGTTCCCCTGTATACATGTACACCTGCCCCCTGTATATATGTTTACTTGTTCCCCTGTATACATGTACACCAGCCCCCTGTATATATGTTTACTTGTTCCCCTGTATACATGTACACCTGCCCCCTGTATATAAGTACACTTGTTCCCCTGTATACATGTACACCTGCCCCCTCCTGTATACATGTACACCTGCCCCCTGTATACATGTACACCTGGCCCCCCCTCCTGTATACATGTACACCTGCCCCCTGTATATATGTTTACTTGTTCCCCTGTATACATGTACACCTGCCCCCTGTATATAAGTACACTTGTTCCCCTGTATACATGTACACCTGCCCCCTGTATATAAGTACACTTGTTCCCCTGTATACATGTACACCTGCCCCCTGTATATAAGTACACTTGTTCCCCTGTATACATGTACACCTGCCCCCTGTATATAAGTACACTTGTTCCCCTGTATACATGTACACCTGCCCCCTGTATATAAGTACACTTGTTCCCCTGTATACATGTACACCTGCCCCCTGTATATAAGTACACTTGTTCCCCTGTATACATGTACACCTGCCCCCTGTATATAAGTACACTTGTTCCCCTGTATACATGTACACCTGCCCCCTGTATATAAGTACACTTGTTCCCCTGTATACATGTACACCTGCCCCCTGTATATAAGTACACTTGTTCCCCTGTATACATGTACACCTGCCCCCTGTATATAAGTACACTTGTTCCCCTGTATACATGTACACCTGCCCCCTCCTGTATACATGTACACCTGCCCCCTGTATACATGTACACCTGCCCCCTCCTGTATACATGTACACCTGCCCCCTGTATATAAGTACACTTGTTCCCCTGTATACATGTACACCTGCCCCCTCCTGTATACATGTACACCTGCCCCCTGTATACATGTACACCTGCCCCCTCCTGTATACATGTACACCTGCCCCCTGTATATAAGTACACTTGTTCCCCTGTATACATGTACACCTGCCCCCTCCTGTATACATGTACACCTGCCCCCTGTATACATGTACACCTGCCCCCTCCTGTATACATGTACACCTGCCCCCTGTATATATGTTTACTTGTTCCCCTGTATACATGTACACCTGCCCCCTGTATATAAGTACACTTGTTCCCCTGTATACATGTACACCTGCCCCCTGTATATAAGTACACTTGTTCCCCTGTATACATGTACACCTGCCCCCTGTATATAAGTACACTTGTTCCCCTGTATACATGTACACCTGCCCCCTGTATATAAGTACACTTGTTCCCCTGTATACATGTACACCTGCCCCCTGTATATAAGTACACTTGTTCCCCTGTATACATGTACACCTGCCCCCTGTATATAAGTACACTTGTTCCCCTGTATACATGTACACCTGCCCCCTGTATATAAGTACACTTGTTCCCCTGTATACATGTACACCTGCCCCCTGTATATAAGTACACTTGTTCCCCTGTATACATGTACACCTGCCCCCTGTATATAAGTACACTTGTTCCCCTGTATACATGTACACCTGCCCCCTGTATATAAGTACACTTGTTCCCCTGTATACATGTACACCTGCCCCCTGTATATAAGTACACTTGTTCCCCTGTATACATGTACACCTGCCCCCTGTATATAAGTACACTTGTTCCCCTGTATACATGTACACCTGCCCCCTGTATATAAGTACACTTGTTCCCCTGTATACATGTACACCTGCCCCCTGTATATAAGTACACTTGTTCCCCTGTATACATGTACACCTGCCCCCTGTATATAAGTACACTTGTTCCCCTGTATACATGTACACCTGCCCCCTGTATATAAGTACACTTGTTCCCCTGTATACATGTACACCTGCCCCCTGTATATAAGTACACTTGTTCCCCTGTATACATGTACACCTGCCCCCTGTATATATGTACACTTGTTCCCCTGTATACATGTACACCTGCCCCCTGTATATATGTTCACTTGTTCCCCTGTATACATGTACACCTGCCCCCTGTATATATGTACACTTGTTCCCCTGTATACATGTACACCTGCCCCCTGTATATATGTACACTTGTTCCCCTGTATACATGTACACCTGCCCCCTGTATATATGTACACTTGTTCCCCTGTATACATGTACACCTGCCCCCTGTATATATGTTCACTTGTTCCCCTGTATACATGTACACCTGCCCCCTGTATATATGTACACTTGTTCCCCTGTATACATGTACACCTGCCCCCTGTATATATGTACACTTGTTCCCCTGTATACATGTACACCTGCCCCCTGTATATATGTACACTTGTTCCCCTGTATACATGTACACCTGCCCCCTGTATATATGTACACTTGTTCCCCTGTATACATGTACACCTGCCCCCTGTATATAAGTACACTTGTTCCCCTGTATACATGTACACCTGCCCCCTCCTGTATACATGTACACCTGCCCCCACGAAGGATGTAATTGTCTTTTGTTTAATCTTTGTTTAAAGATTATTCGACTGATTGTGTGGGAACCGACCTGTGAGATTTATATTGATTTAATTTATATATTTCGATAACAATTTGTATGATGATAAGTGGACTGTATTTCTGCAATAATCTCACAAATCGATCCTCTACACATTAGGGGGGGGGGGTTATTTTGAATTTATATATATGCAGCCAATCAAACTACAGTATTAACTACACATTAGTGTACATTGAAGAGGTTCCTTATCTTATTTGTACAGCAGGCCTTAGTCCACCAGATATAACTAGGATGTAGACACCAAATTTTCCTCGTGTGAGGCAGCGTCCATCACCCTGGTAACTGATGCACAAAGCATGCTTCCTCGTCTTGACCTGTCAAAAGGGCGCTAGCTATGAAGCCAGAAGCCTACTATATGACAGCTACATCAGAGAAAACACTGTACAATGAACCATAAAGACCAAGGCTTAATTACCTTTTGTATGAGGCGATTTCGCATTCTAACCGGCTCGCCCTTATCTACCTAACATTTAACTGGCCATAAATGATCAGATAAACGGGTTTCGGAAAGACACCTCCCTTGTATTTGGTGACAGCGTGTTGATGATGGAAGACCACTACTCTGATCTTCGTCACACTTCGTCCAAGAGAATTTATAGAAATTGTTACTTGCTCCAACGACTCTGGTCTTAAACAATAACAATGGCTGACCACTCCCTCACCACTGACGCCTCCCTCACACTGTAGAGATGTCAGTAACTGATTGAATGGTCACATTTACTTTATTTTAATACTGATAATTAGGTTAATTTAAATAAGATTTTTTATGATGGTAAAATCCAAAGACTAATGTATTTAAGAATAATTCCCAGCAGAATAGCTGGTGAATTTATAATAGTATGTGGTAATGATATCCCGTTTTCTATAGACGGAAAATTCCACTACAAGTTACATTTTCTATGGGTTAACTTGTTTATACAACACAGCAGCAATATTATCTGCCTGTATTGAATTAATATTAGTTAATGGTGTCGGATTTTCCGACAGATTGCGTCTTCAGACAGTACAAGTATCGTCCTCACTTACCCTTAATTACTTCTACTGATAGTACAGGTATCGTCTCTCTTCCCCTTGAAGACGTCTTGAGACAGCTCAAGTATCGTGTCTCTGCCTCTTGGTTCCACGCGCTGCGTCACTGTTCCAGGCCTTAGCAGTCTGATAATGTTGACTGGTGAAATTGCTTCACTTCCCCACCTTTTGCAGACTGATCCGTGATGTTGTGAGACCCCAGCGTGGAGGACGCCAGCAATATGAGTCAGGTAAATTGATACAGAATCACGAGAAGTTGACAGAGCAGCGGAGGGAGAGAGGGAGAAAGAGATAGAGAGAGAGAGAGAGAGAGAGAGAGGGAGCGAGGGAAGGATAGGGAAGGTCGTAGGGACGTAGGTAGAGACGGAGGGAGGATAGGTGGAAGGACCTTATCAAGACCGTGATCGTTATCAAGAGTTAAATAAAATGATCAACGACAACGGTGGTGTGTGTAACTATATTCACTCCTCAGGAACAGTCCCATGACAGTTACTACATTAGTGTGTCTAGATTCCATTAAGTAAACACAAGAGGAATGACACCATGTGTGCCCAACTAAACATAAGGGAATGACACCATGTGTGACCCACTAAACACAAGGGAATGACACCATGTGTTTCCCACTAAACACAAGAGGAATGACACCATGTGTGCCCAACTAAACATAAGGGAATGACACCATGTGTGCCCAACTAAACACAAGGGAATGACACCATGTGTTTCCCACTAAACACAAGAGGAATGACACCATGTGTTTCCCACTAAACACAAGAGGAATGACACCATGTGTGACCCACTTAACACAAGAGGAATGACACCATGTGTGACCCACTAAACATAAGGGAATGACACCATGTGTGCCCAACTTAACACAAGAGGAATGACACCATGTGTGACCAACTTAACACAAGAGGAATGACACCATGTGTGACCCACTAAACATAAGGGAATGACACCATGTGTGACCAACTTAACACAAGAGGAATGACACCATGTGTGACCAACTTAACACAAGAGGAATGACACCATGTGTGACCAACTTAACACCAGAGGAATGACACCATGTGTGACCAACAAACACAAGAGGAATGACACCATGTGTGACCAACAAACACAAGAGGAATGACACCATGTGTGACCAACTTAAGACAAGAGGAATGACACCATGTATGACCCACTAAACACAAGAGGAATGACACCATGTGTGACCAACTTAAGACAAGAGGAATGACACCATGTGTGACCCACTAAACACAAGAGGAATGACACCATGTGTGACCCACTAAACACAAGAGGAATGACACCATGTGTGACCCACTAAACACAAGAGGAATGACACCATGTGTGACCCACTAAACACAAGAGGAATGACACCATGTGTGACCCACTAAACACAAGAGGAATGACACCATGTGTGACCCACTTAACACAAGAGGAATGACACCATGTGTGACCCACTAAACACAAGAGGAATGACACCATGTGTGACCCACTAAACACAAGAGGAATGACACCATGTGTGACCCACTAAACACAAGAGGAATGACACCATGTGTGACCCACTAAACACAAGAGGAATGACACCATGTGTGACCCACTAAACACAAGAGGAATGACACCATGTGTGACCCACTAAACACAAGAGGAATGACACCATGTGTGACCCACTAAACACAAGAGGAATGACACCATGTGTGACCCACTTAACACAAGAGGAATGACACCATGTGTGACCCACTAAACACAAGAGGAATGACACCATGTGTGACCCACTAAACACAAGAGGAATGACACCATGTGTGACCCACTTAACACAAGAGGAATGACACCATGTGTGACCCACTAAACACAAGAGGAATGACACCATGTGTGACCAACAAACACAAGAGGAATGACACCATGTGTGACCAACAAACACAAGAGGAATGACACCATGTGTGCCCAACTAAACACAAGAGGAATGACACCATGTGTGACCCACTTAACACAAGAGGAATGACACCATGTGTGACCAACAAACACAAGAGGAATGACACCATGTGTGCCCAACTAAACACAAGAGGAATGACACCATGTGTGACCCACTTAACACAAGAGGAATGACACCATGTGTGACCCACTAAACACAAGAGGAATGACACCATGTGTGACCAACAAACACAAGAGGAATGACACCATGTGTGACCCACTAAACACAAGAGGAATGACACCATGTGTGACCAACTAAACACAAGAGGAATGACACCATGTGTGACCAACAAACACAAGAGGAATGACACCATGTGTGACCAACTTAACACAAGAGGAATGACACCATGTGTGACCCACTAAACATAAGGGAATGACACCATGTGTGACCAACTTAACACAAGAGGAATGACACCATGTGTGACCAACTTAACACAAGAGGAATGACACCATGTGTGACCAACTTAACACCAGAGGAATGACACCATGTGTGACCAACAAACACAAGAGGAATGACACCATGTGTTTCCCACTAAACACAAGAGGAATGACACCATGTGTGACCCACTTAACACAAGAGGAATGACACCATGTGTGACCCACTAAACATAAGGGAATGACACCATGTGTGCCCAACTTAACACAAGAGGAATGACACCATGTGTGACCAACTTAACACAAGAGGAATGACACCATGTGTGACCCACTAAACATAAGGGAATGACACCATGTGTGACCAACTTAACACAAGAGGAATGACACCATGTGTGACCAACTTAACACAAGAGGAATGACACCATGTGTGACCAACTTAACACCAGAGGAATGACACCATGTGTGACCAACAAACACAAGAGGAATGACACCATGTGTGACCAACAAACACAAGAGGAATGACACCATGTGTGACCAACTTAAGACAAGAGGAATGACACCATGTATGACCCACTAAACACAAGAGGAATGACACCATGTGTGACCAACTTAAGACAAGAGGAATGACACCATGTGTGACCCACTAAACACAAGAGGAATGACACCATGTGTGACCCACTAAACACAAGAGGAATGACACCATGTGTGACCCACTAAACACAAGAGGAATGACACCATGTGTGACCCACTAAACACAAGAGGAATGACACCATGTGTGACCCACTAAACACAAGAGGAATGACACCATGTGTGACCCACTTAACACAAGAGGAATGACACCATGTGTGACCCACTAAACACAAGAGGAATGACACCATGTGTGACCCACTAAACACAAGAGGAATGACACCATGTGTGACCCACTAAACACAAGAGGAATGACACCATGTGTGACCCACTAAACACAAGAGGAATGACACCATGTGTGACCCACTAAACACAAGAGGAATGACACCATGTGTGACCCACTAAACACAAGAGGAATGACACCATGTGTGACCCACTAAACACAAGGGAATGACACCATGTGTGACCCACTAAACACAAGAGGAATGACACCATGTGTGACCCACTTAACACAAGAGGAATGACACCATGTGTGACCCACTAAACACAAGAGGAATGACACCATGTGTGACCCACTAAACACAAGAGGAATGACACCATGTGTGACCCACTTAACACAAGAGGAATGACACCATGTGTGACCCACTAAACACAAGAGGAATGACACCATGTGTGACCAACAAACACAAGAGGAATGACACCATGTGTGACCAACAAACACAAGAGGAATGACACCATGTGTGCCCAACTAAACACAAGAGGAATGACACCATGTGTGACCCACTTAACACAAGAGGAATGACACCATGTGTGACCAACAAACACAAGAGGAATGACACCATGTGTGCCCAACTAAACACAAGAGGAATGACACCATGTGTGACCCACTTAACACAAGAGGAATGACACCATGTGTGACCCACTAAACACAAGAGGAATGACACCATGTGTGACCAACAAACACAAGAGGAATGACACCATGTGTGACCCACTAAACACAAGAGGAATGACACCATGTGTGACCAACTAAACACAAGAGGAATGACACCATGTGTGACCAACAAACACAAGAGGAATGACACCATGTGTGACCAACAAACACAAGAGGAATGACACCATGTGTGCCCAACTAAACACAAGAGGAATGACACCATGTGTGACCCACTTAACACAAGAGGAATGACACCATGTGTGACCCACTAAACACAAGAGGAATGACACCATGTGTGACCAACTTAACACAAGAGGAATGACACCATGTGTGACCAACTTAACACAAGAGGAATGACACCATGTGTGACCCACTTAACACAAGAGGAATGACACCATGTGTGACCCACTAAACACAAGAGGAATGACACCATGTGTGACCCACTAAACACAAGAGGAATGACACCATGTGTGACCAACTTAACACAAGGGGAATGACTCCACCAGAGACCTTGAACACTTGGTAACGGCGTGACGTCACGTCCACTGCGATCTTCAACTGTCTACGTTAATTAATTTGATTCAGACCCGACAAAGCTCTAATTATCCTAAGCCAGTTTGCTGAAGGCTCTAAAGTGTTTTGTTTAGTGCTGCTCCAGCATTCACAGTTGCTTAATTGGAACTTATATTGTGGGACAAAGACCAGAGTCCAATGTTTAGTTTTCATTAGATTTACTTCTCATTTTCCAGTTCTCTTTCTCTTACTTTTATTGTCTCTTCTCTCAATTTGTTCCTCTCTCCTCTAACTCCACCTTCCCTCTCCTATCTCCTCCCTCCTCTCTACGTCTCTCTCTCTCTCTCTCTCTCTTTCTCTTCACACACAGAAATCCCAATAGCGCGATGCATCAAATGAACAAATCCACAAGGCAATTATTTTACCATGTCGTAGGCTCAGTTGATTAAGGTATCGTCTCGGACGTAGGTTCGAACCGACGACACGGCCCTTGTGGATTTGTTCTCTCTCTCTCTGTCTCTCTCTCTCTGTCTCTCTGTCTCTCTCTCTCTCTGTCTCTGGCTCTCCGTATCTGTGTGTGTGTGTGTGGTTACGTGCAGGTGCGCGGCCCAAGTCAGTAACCACATTAAGGTGGAACAAGGGGTGAGCGGTGCTGGTCATTAAGTAGTCAGTAACTGAGCAACTCTGGGGGCTGAGCTTCGTTATCCCATCATCACCATCACCACCACCATCACCACCACATGTCCTCATCATCACCACCATCACCATCATCACCACATGTCCTCATCATCACCACCATCACCATCATCACCACATGTCCTCATCATCACCATCATCACCACATGTCCTCATCATCATCACCATCATCACCATCATCACCACCACCATCATCACCATCATCACCACCACCATCATCACCATCACCACCATCATCACCGCATGTCCCCCACATGTGTCCCGGTGTCTTCTCCGGGCAGCAAATTAAACTCCACCTCGCCAACTTTTCAACGCCATTATCCCTCATAAAGTAATTATTTCCGGCACATGAGAAACTTCACATTTTGTCTTCACCACAAGGCCCATAAAGCCTCAAATATTCAGTACGGAAGGTATATAATAACTCTCAGAGACACGTTGATGTAGTAGGAATGTCTTGAAGCAGTATACCATGATGAATATACCTGCTTCTTTATCCACCTCCTTCTTGAGTGTTATAAACTGTTCAGTTGCCTCACCATATATTGCTCCTTTTTCTTCCTATTTACATTGCTGTATGTCGCCACTTTTCCCAGCAGGGAACTCCATCATCTCGCTTGCTGTCTTCACTTCCATTTGTCATTCCCACTGGATTTCCCCCAGAAAGTTTCTCATCCTGTTGTAGTCTCCAGGTGTAATCTTCTTCTGCAACAGGTGTCTTTGTGCCACCAATTGCTTCAGCTCCACTATGTATTCATGCATGACAATGTTGTGGTCGCTAGCTCCTACAGGCTTCTCATACTCTAATTTGTCAACATCTGCAGGCGAGGAGTCACAATAACGTGGCTAAAGTATGTTGACCAGACCACACACTAGAAGGTGAAGGGACGACGATGTTTCGCTCCGTCCTGGACCATTCTCAAGTCCATTGTGACAATCGACTTGAGAATGGTCCAGGACGGACCGAAACGTCGTCGTCCCTTCACCTTCTAGTGTGTGGTCTGGTCAACAGACTTTTGTCAACATCTGCTTCATTTTGGGGACCAAGCAAGTTTAGTGTTGCTGGTAGATCGTCGGCTCTCACTCTTGTTGGTTCTGTGACATGTTGCTTCAGGAAGTGTTGGTCTGTCATGTCTACCAGTTTTGCTCTCCATGTCTCGTCACCCTTGCGGGGATCCTTATTTATCCAGTCTATTTCCCTTGGGGTTAAAGTCTCTCAGTATCAGGATTTTAGCTCTTGTTACCCTTGCTTCAGTGGCTGCTTCTTCCATCACCTTTAAACAATTCTCACTGCATCTGTCTATTCTCCCCTAAGCCTTCTATTGTTTGGTGAGCAGTATAAATCATTGTCATCACAATCTTTAATTTTCCCACTGTTGTTATTCCTAGTGTATATACTCTTGTTGCTCAGCTTCCTCTGCTATTTTTAGTTCTTCCAAGCTCCAGTGTAGTTGAACAAATCCACAAGGGCCGTGACGAGGGTTCGAACCTACGTCCGAGAGGATCATTTGATGCATCATGTTATTGTGATTTGTGTGTGTAGTGTTACCATCCCAGGTAGCTGAGAAACGAGTCTACCTTGAGAGTTATTCTGCAAGACCTGACCTAAATAAGAGGTCACAGAAATACAGACATGAAGATACATATGTAAAACAATTGGGTAAATTTGACAAACAGTTTAAGAGTATGGTCAGTGATCAAGAATATAAGTAAATGACTTGACATGGGATGTGGAGAATTTGCTGGAAGTGTGAGGCTCGCTTCTGGAGGGCTTTGATCCCCACTTGAGCACCAGACATCGTGAGGAGAAGCCGCGCTCCGTGTGAGCTCCTGTTAGAGAGGAACCCCAAGTTGATATACCTTCAAGAGGAAGTGTACAGACGTTTCAGCTGTGGAATCAACCTGGGAACGTGTGGTCTCAAGTCCTGGACGGCAAGAAGAGTTGTGAAGCCGCCCAGAGACATTTTCCGGGGCAACAGTGTGTGCACCCTGGTGGGGCGTCCTCGAGGAGCGCCCTGCAGAAGGCCTTATTGTGGTTTGTCTGGGGAAGAAGTTGCTGAGAACTTTGAAGCCAGCAGACAGGGAGTAGTTGATGAGACTCCAAGGTTGTGGTACTGAGCTTTGTGGAAGAGCAGCCATACAGTGAGGAGCAGGACCTCAAACTGTGAGAAGAGGAGCAGTGGAATGAAGTTTCACATGCTTCTGTGATACCAGTGGTGAAGCACTATTGTTGCTCAAGGAAGACTTCATGGTGTAGCAGCCGGGAGAGCTGTTGAGGACCCTGGTAGACGGTTCTACGAAAACCTGAAGATGTCAGGGTAGTGAACTTCCAGATGTGGAAAGGAAGTTCTTATTGACTACCTGTAGGGAGTTGGTA
This sequence comes from Procambarus clarkii, assembly GCF_040958095.1. Lineage (NCBI taxonomy): Eukaryota > Metazoa > Arthropoda > Malacostraca > Decapoda > Cambaridae > Procambarus > Procambarus clarkii. The sequence goes on along the minus strand of NC_091199.1, from coordinate 4,350,154 downwards.
GAGTGTTGGGTTGTCATTAACGTGCAAGACGCAGTGAAAGGTGGGTGAGTGATTACCATTTTTGTGCCAAGGAGTACTTATACTGAAGTATAGAGTTACAACCGTAGGCTGGATTAATCTTGTAGATCTGAGGCAAAGTGAAATTGACACCAGTAATTCCATCTATCATCATACTATCATGCAAGAGGAGCCACACATCTATGGATCATCCAATAAAATCAGCAGACTTCTAGATGTTACTACTGCTCGGCTTAGACTCGGTTACAAGTATCTCTGGGAATTCTCATTATCTGCTGATGTAGATCTGACCAAATGTAAACTGTGTCAACAAAATTATTCGCACACCCTCCGTCACTATGTGATGGAGTGCGAAAAGATACGTGAATTCAGAGACAATTCTATAACCAATGTTCCAAAGATGTGTAAATATTTCATTCAAAATGATCTGCTACCAGAAATTTTAGCCAAATATCCCCAGTTTGCTAACTGTAGGTAGTAACTGAGTGATTGTAACCTATCCACCGCTGCCCACTGGATGGGGGGCGGTGTGCAGGACAAACATATCAATTGTGACACTAGCTCTCCACATATGTCAGTTGCTTAATTTAGAACCTGTACTTGTGGTCGATCTCGAACCCATTGTTGATGTGACAACTTATACTGAATGTTGTAACTAGCTCATCAAGATTGTAACTTGCTTAGCTAAATGAATTGTGGGGTTCAGTCCCTGAGCCCATTATGTGCCTCTGTAACCCTTTCCACTACCGCCCACAACATGGGTATGGGGTGCATAATAAATGAACTAAACTACACTACCCGAGGAGATGCCAGAAGCCACCAGGCAGACACACATGAGAGCTAAGAAATTAAGTTTGGTATAAAGGTAACTGATTTAAGTGTGGCGCGGGGACGCTAAGCCCCGGAAGCACCTCAAGGTAACCTCAAGGTGGCACAGCTACAGTAGATGTGTAGGGATGCAAGAAGTTACTTATGCATAGCTGGGTGAGACGGTTCCCTGAGAGGCCAATATTGTATAATCTCTTAAGGTATATGCAAGGGGCAGGTAGGCAAGGAGCCCAGACCAGGGTTTTTCAACCTTATGACGCCTTACGGACCGCCCAAAATAGCAGATCTGTTTCGCTAAGACAGAAATGTTTAGCGGACAGAAATGTTTCGCTAAGACACAAATGTTTTGTTAAGACAGAAATGTTTCGCTAAGACAGAAATGTTTAGCGGACAGAAATGTTCCGCTAAGACAGAAATGTTTTGCTAAGACAGAAATGTTTCGCTAAGACAGAAATGTTTCGCTAAGACAGAAATGTTTCGCTAAGACAGAAATGTTTAGCGGACAGAAATGTTCCGCTAAGACAGAAATGTTTTGCTAAGACAGAAATGTTTCGCTAAGACAGAAATGTTTCGCTAAGACAGAAATGTTTCGCTAAGACAGAAATGTTTCGCTAAGACAGAAATGTTTCGCTAAGACAGAAATGTTTTGTTAAGACAGAAATGTTCCGCTAAGACAGAAATGTTTCGCTAAGACACAAATGTTTTGCTAAGACAGAAATGTTTCGCTAAGACAGAAATGTTTCGCTAAGACACAAATGTTTTGCTAAGACAGAAATGTTTCGCTAAGACACAAATGTTTTGCTAAGACAGAAATGTTTCGCTAAGACAGAAATGTTTTGTTAAGACAGAAATGTTCCGCTAAGACAGAAATGTTTCGCTAAGACACAAATGTTTTGCTAAGACAGAAATGTTCCGCTAAGACAGAAATGTTTCGCTAAGACACAAATGTTTTGCTAAGACAGAAATGTTTCGCTAAGACAGAAATGTTTCGCTAAGACAGAAATGTTTCGCTAAGACAGAAATGTTTCGCTAAGACAGAAATGTTTTGTTAAGACAGAAATGTTTCGCTAAGACAGAAATGTTTAGCGGACAGAAATGTTTCGCTAAGACAGAAATGTTTCGCTAAGACAGAAATGTTTCGCTAAGACAGAAATGTTTCGCTAAGACAGAAATGTTTCGCTAAGACAGAAATGTTTAGCTAAGACAGAAATGTTTCGCTAAGACAGAAATGTTTCGCTACGACAGAAATGTTTCGCTAAGACAGAAATGTTTCGCTAAGACAGAAATGTTTAGCTAAGACAGAAATGTTTCGCTAAGACAGAAATGTTTCGCTAAGACAGAAATGTTTCGCTAAGACAGAAATGTTTCGCTAAGACAGAAATGTTTCGCTAAGACAGAAATGTTCCGCTAAGACTGAAATGTTTCGCTAAGACAGAAATGTTTCGCTAAGACAGAAATGTTTCGCTAAGACAGAAATGTTTCGCTAAGACAGAAATGTTCCGCTAAGACAGAAATGTTCCGCTAAGACAGAAATGTTCCGCTAAGACAGAAATGTTCCGCTAAGACAGAAATGTTTCGCTAAGACAGAAATGTTTCGCTAAGACAGAAATGTTTCGCTAAGACAGAAATGTTTCGCTAAGACAGATGTTTCGCTAAGACAGAAATGTTCCGCTAAGACAGAAATGTTTCGCTAAGACAGAAATGTTTCGCTAAGACAGAAATGTTTCGCTAAGACAGAAATGTTCCGCTAAGACAGAAATGTTCCGCTAAGACAGAAATGTTCCGCTAAGACAGAAATGTTCCGCTAAGACAGAAATGTTTCGCTAAGACAGAAATGTTTCGCTAAGACAGAAATGTTTCGCTAAGACAGAAATGTTTCGCTAAGACAGAAATGTTTCGCTAAGACAGAAATGTTTCGCTAAGACAGAAATGTTTCGCTAAGACAGAAATGTTTCGCTAAGACAGAAATGTTTCGCTAAGACAGAAATGTTTCGCTAAGACAGAAATGTTCCGCTAAGACAGAAATGTTTCGCTAAGACAGAAATGTTTCGCTAAGACAGAAATGTTTAGCTAAGACAGAAATGTTTCGCTAAGACAGAAATAAAAACCAATGAAGATAGAATTCCATTAAAAGTAATGTTATCAACTGAACATTTTGAGTTATTGCGACATCTGCTGCATGTTAGAAAATGTGATATACGTGACTGCATTCTGAGAGTGCAAAATGCATGTTGCATCCCCAGCATTTGATATATGATTCTGGTGAGACAGAGCGCTGTATTATCATACATTTGATTTATCTCTTTGGTCTTTATTACTGACACGGCCGGGAAAAAAAGGTCTTGTCACACAATTAGGAAGTCCGACAAATTTGATAGTTTATAACTCAGATGAATGTACTTGTTCCACTGATATACAACAGTGTGACAATGATTGTATTTTATGCCTGGACACTTTTTTGTGTGTTCAGAGGTTGTATTTTTATGCTTGGAGGTTGTATTTTTATGTTTGGAGGTTGTATTTTTATTCTTGGAGGTTGTATTTTTGTTTGGAGGTTGTATTTTTATGCTTGGAGGTTGTATTTTTATGCTTGGAGGTTGTATTTTTATGCTTGGAGGTTGTATTTTTATGCTTGGAGGTTGTATTTTTATGCTTGGAGGTTGTATTTTTATGCTTGGAGGTTGTATTTTTATGCTTGGAGGTTGTATTTTTATGCTTGGAGGTTGTATTTTTATGCTTGGAGGTTGTATTTTTATGCTTGGAGGTTGTATTTTTATGATTAGACCCCAGAGTGATGTCAGAAGACAATGCGATTTTCTGTAACTTCTATCTCCTCCTTCTGTAATAAGAAGGTTATACGCAAAGTTTCTCTCCCACGAAGATCAAGTGAACACGATTTTATATCCTCCAAGACATGATTATTAATTCAGAGATTACCATTATGAGGCTCCACATTTTCAGTGAAGTAATTATTAAAGATTTCAAGCTAATGCCGCTAAATATTGAGTTATTATGTTGAATATAACTTTCTGCTAGACATCCGCAGAATTCAATAATTGTACCAGAAGTGGAAATGCAGGCGATGAGTCACAATAACGTGGCTGAAGTATGTTGACCAGACCACACACTAGAAGTTGAAGGGACGACAACGTTTCGGTCCGTCCTGGACCATTCTCAAGTCGATTGTGTGACTTGAGAATGACACAATCGACTTGAGAATGGTCCAGGACGGACCGAAACGTCGTCGTCCCTACAACTTCTAGTGTGGTCTGGTCAACAAAAGTGGAAATATTTCTAGATCTTCCTCGTGAACGCGACCAACCTTAAGATGGACGGGTTCAAGAGGAAGATGAATGCGTTCAAAAGTAAGAGCCAGTTTACTTTTGAACGCGTTCATTGTATTTCTCACTGGACAAATATTCGTACACGTCCTCTGAAAAGAAATATTATTATGTTCATTTGGAAGGGTAAATTATGCCCGCCATGTACGCAAGGTTAGGCATCCATTCCTCATTCAACAAAGGCGCTCCAGGGCCAGATTTTTCCCGCTCGTAGAAACCGATCGACTTTTTGCCTCAGTTGTGCACGCCTTGCACGCCGTGCACGCCGTGCAAGGCGTGCACGGCGTGCAAGGCGTGCAAGGACCTACCTGCAGGTAACCTCCTGACTAGTGCCTGGAGGAGACGCTGCTGGTGGTGGGGTCCACACTCCCGGGAGCCGGTCGGCCGAGCGGACAGCACACTGGACTTGTGATCCTGTGGTCCCGGGTTCGATCCCGGGCGCCGGCGAGAAACAATGGGCAGAGTTTCTTTCACCCTATGCCCCTGTTACCTAGCAATAAAATAGGTACCTGGGTGTTAGTCAGCTGTCACGGGCTGCTTCCTGGGGGTGGAGGCCTGGTCGAGGACCGGGCCGCGGGGACACTAAAGCCCCGAAATCATCTCAAGATAACCTCAAGATAACCTTCATATAGTCTAGGGCAGCTGCACAAATGCAGATGTACCTAAATGGCTTACTAAAAAAATAAGACAAAAATCCACACCACAGCTCCAAACAGCGTATTCCTTACAATGTGCCATTCACTCACTGGACACACAATTTTAACATGCGAATAAATCTTCTTCCTATATAGGAAGAATATATAAATATTAAATCTATATATAAATCTTCCTTCCTATATATCCTTTCGGCTTCCTAACCTATATAGGTTAGGTAGCCGAAAAAGTTAGGTTAGGTTAGGTTAGGTAGGTTAGGTAGTCGAAAAAACATTAATTCTTGAAACTTGGCTTATTAGGCAAATCGGGCCTTGCATAGTAGGCTGAGAAGTGCGTTCTGGCTACTAGGTACGACATATATATATATATATATATATATATATATATATATATATATATATATATATATATATATATATATATATATATATAAATATATATATATATATATATACTAGCTGCACCCGGCCACGCGTTGCTGTGGCTCAGCAACCTATCCCCTTCTCCCAGTCCTCCCCACCATTCCCCCCTCCGACGTCCCCTCGTCCTCCCAACCATTCCCCACTCCCTTGTCCCCCCTCCATTCTCTATTCCCCTATCCCCTCGTCCCCACCATTCCCAACTCCCTCGTCCTCCCCACCAATGCCCACTCCCATCCCCTTGTCCTCCCAACCATTCCCTACTCCCTCGTTCGATACAATTCCAAATGATCTTATGTTCCCATCAGAAAATTGGGAACATCAAATGATCTGATGTTCCCATCACTGAAATGTAATAAAAACAATTAAACAAGCGAAATATAAAGTTAAAAAATAAAAAAAAAACTATACTCACGAAATGAACGTTACGATAAACAACACAGCTCAATTCCAACGCAATGTCACACAAAATAATTAAATCAAAATGAAAAGAAATCGTAATCTAAGAAAATTAAATTTATCAATGCAATCGTAAACATTGAAATGGAATCGTAACATATTTAGTATTGTGTGTGTGTTGCTATTACGTGCAACAGATGGCACTGTTTAAAAAAAACTGTTTTTACGTGTCTCAGGTGTGGCATCTATGTAGTAGGCATATAAAAACATGCGTGTATTCGAATGCAACGTTGTGTCAAAATTTCAAAGCAACTGGTGAAGAATTTCGGAGATTACAGCAAGTGTTGCTCTTATGTCCATCAGATGCAATGTTTTTTTTTTTAAAGCATGTTTTTTCCTGTCACAGGTGAGGCATGCATATAGTAGGTATATAAAAACATTCGCCTATTCGAATGCAACGTTGTGTCAAAATTTCAAAGCATTCGGTAAAGAGGTTTTAAAGATTTCCCTCACATGAAAAACACAGTTTTTCAAAAAATCATGTTTTTTCCCCGTCACAGACATGACATCTATATAGTATGTATATAAAAACCCGCTCGGATGCTTAAGGAACGATGTGTGAAAATTTCAAAGCAATCGGTGAAGAACTTTCGGAGATTAGCGATTATGAACACACGAACATTTCCATTTATAAATATATATATATATATATATATATATATATATATATATATATATATATATATATATATATATATATATATATATATATATATATATATATATTGGTGTATACTGGCAGCAGGTTTTCTTTCAAACATGTTTCATTGAATATGACCGCATATTCTGTATTTATTATTTTCTGGTTTAGGGCTTCTATCCCTCTAACTATTTTCTTAGCATCAGGGCTTAATTGAAATAGGAGTTCTCCAAAACTCATTTTCGTACTTTTAAGGTGAAGAAAAGAAGTGATTTACTATAGAGTGTATTACACTTATTTGTATAATTTGCACGACGTTTCGAACCTCCATGGTTCATTCTCAAGTGAACAGATCTTACAATACTAGTTGATTTTATACCCGCATTAGGTCAGGTGATAATACAATGAAGGTGAAAACATGGGGGGATACATAAGGGATAAACATAGGGGCTGCAGAAGGCTTATTGGCCCATACGAGGCATCTCCTATCTAAACACAAAGATTAATCCAGTGTAATTGGCCTGTTATGTTGGACATTGTCTTCTGTGTTGGCATCGATATGTTCTTGTCTTGTCCTTACTCTCATGGTGGGTAGAGTAAATAGTTCCGTGATTTGGGTGTTCATGGTAGGTCGCTCTATTCTTATGTGAATTGCCTCAAGAATTTGTAATCTTCTTGAATCTTGGGTTTTGTCTATTATGCAAGTATTCTTGTTCAACATTTCTCTTGTTAGAGTAATGTCATGGGCTTGTCTCATGTGATTCCTAGTGGCACCAGATTGAAGATGGCATGTCAAACGCCTCGTCAGCTTGGTCGACGTCATACCTATGTACTTACATTGAAGGTTACATCCTTCGTGGGGGCAAGTGTACATGTATACAACGCTTGACTGCTGTAGAGGGTTCTCCGTCGGCTTCGGGCTGTTTTTGATAAGGAGTTCGGAAGTCTTCTTGGTTTTGTAGAATATTATCAGGTTTATGTTTTGGTTAGTAGTGCTTTTTACTCCTTTACGGATTATTTCTTTCATTATTCTTTCCTCTTTTATATGTTCACTGTGCATGGTTGATTTGTAATATAATTTTATTGGGGGTGTTGTGGTTTCTGTTCTAGGTTCTGAATTATACCAACGGTCCAAGTGTCTTCTTATAGCAGCGTTTATTTCCGCGTTGCTATATCCGTTGTTCACCAATACCTGAGTTACTCTTTCAAACTCTCTACTCACGTTGCTCCATTCAGAGCAGTGGGTAAGCGCTCGACGAATATAAGCATTGAGAACACTGGCTTTGTATCTTTGGGGGCACTCACTTCTACCGTTCAGGCATAATCCTATGTTGGTGGGCTTGGTATATACGTTGGTGCTTAAAGAGGTCGAGGTGTTGTTCAATGCAATCGTGATCAGATATACAAGGCAGAGAATGAAATCAAAGACAACAAAACGCAACTACTTCATGCTACAAACGAGTGGAGAAATAGCAACATCGACGTTAGTATCCGTACCCGCATTGAACAACACCTCGACATCCTCACAGACCAACATCACCTCAGCACTGAAACAAGGATTATCAAGAAACTAACAACATTATATGGAGGACCTATGGCAATTCCACGACCAAGAGATGGCTTCCTGAACCTTGCAGGAATTAACCTCACTGAGGACCAAGTCACTCTCCTAAATCTGGGCATAAACTGTCATGTTATGTCCAGACCGAGTGAGATGGCCCGGAAAGTAGAGTTGGAAATTCTGTTGGACGACATATTCGACCTCGAGACACAAAAGAAGGTCACTACCAAAGATACCTTACAAGCAGAACTTATTGCAGAGTGGAGGAAAGAATCGAGGCAACTACAGAAGCACCATACTGTCCCCCGAGCTTAAAGCGGCAGCTAAAAGCCTTCGTGAGAACAAGGAGATAGTTGTCAGGAGAGGTGACAAGTCGCCAATATATGTCATTCTTAAAAAAGACGAATATCTGGCGAAAATGAACATCATACTCTCTGACCAAACTAAGTTCCAAAGGGTAACGAAGGACACTACAGCCGAATTAAAAGCAAAGGTCAACAAACTGATCGAAACTGTGAACGCCAAGAAATCCGGACTCCACCTGCCAAAGATCATTGGGGAATATAAACCTGGATATGCGTATGGAAATGTCAAGACGCACAAGCCTGGAAACCCACTTCGGCCAATCATTAGCCAGATACCCACACCCACGTACAGACTGGCGAAGCGACTCAACGGCCTGCTGACTCCTTATGTTCCTTGCGCCTTCAGCCTGAAGTCTCCAAAGGAATTTGTTGACTTACTGCGGGGCACACGGGCCACAGGGATAAGAGCCTCGTTGGACGTAGAATCGCTGTTTACCAACGTACCTGTGGACGAGACAATCGGAATGATAGCCGACAGAGTGTATCGTGATCCAGCCTGTACTCCTCTTGACATACCAGAAAATATTCTGAGGAAACTACTCCAAGCTTGTACTAAAGAGGCACCCTTCTTGAGCCCGGATGGGCACATGTATAAGCAAGTAGATGGGGTCGCCATGGGTTCTCCCCTAGGTGTCCTGTTTGCAAACTTCTACATGGGTACCATCCAGCAAAAAGTCTTAGTCGACATGAACTTGAAACCGGCCATATACTGCAGGTATGTTGACGACATTTTTACACAGGTACCTGATGTCAGACATCTGCAGGAGCTGAAGGAGGCATTTGAGCAGAGTTCCGTGCTGCGTTTCACTTACGAGATGGAAAAGGATGGGAAGCTGCCCTTTCTAGATGTAACAGTCATGGAAAAGGGCGGAGGTTTCCACACTGCAGTCTACACTAAGGAAACAAACATAGGAATGTGCCTAAATGCCAACAGCGACTGCCCAGACAGGTACAAGAGGAGTGTTGTTAACGCATATGTCGACCGTGCTCTCAGCCACAGCTCAGAATGGAAGCAAGTCGACGAAGAACTCTGTAGGGTAAGGCAGGTCCTAGTCAATAACGGCTTCTTCAATGGTTTCGTCGAAGACATCATAAGAAGGAAAGTGAAAAGCCATGCAACCTCTGAAGAGACAACTAACACAACACCTATACCCCCTATTAGACTATTTTACAGGAACTTCTTTTCCACAGCTCATAAAACGGAGGAAAGGGTCCTGAAAGATATTGTTAATAGAAACGTTATCCCTACAGACAAAAATCAGAGGATACAACTGACGATTTACTATAAAACCAGAAAAACGGCCAGCCTACTCATGAGAAACTCTCCAGACACAAAACAGAACGCTTTAAAAGAGACTAACGTCGTCTATGCCTTCAAATGCCCACTTGGGGACTGTAAGCTCCAAAAAAACCAGTATAGGCAAGACAACATCTCTTTCTAGGTGTTTAACGATGCATAAGCAACAGGGCTCCATTAAGGAACATATAATCTCTTCCCACAACCAAACCATCGCCAGAGAAATCCTAGTAAACAACACAGAAATCATCAATAGATACAGCGATAGCAGGCAGCTTGACGTTTGCGAGGCACTACACATCAAGAAGTCAACACCAGCAATCAACAGCCAATTATTGCACAACTATATTCTACCTACCTCAAGACTCCGCTCCAATATAGAAGCATCAAGAAATATGGACCAATAGGCTTTCTACAAACACTTCTATTCAATATCCATTGTTTCGTGTTCTGTCTTGTGTTGATGAAATTAATACCCTATTAATACTCTTGTTCTGTCTTGTGTTGATGAAATTAATACCCTATTAATACCACATTTTGTTCTGTCTTGTGTTAATGCCACATCACCCCTTCCACCTCACTCAAATGTAGATATAAAATCGGAGATACGTAAGTTCTATTCAGTTGTGTATTTGTGAACTAAAGTCTTTGAAAATGTAATAAGTTTTACGAAACGCGCCCGTGTCGCGTCAGACTAGAAATAAAAATGAATTTTGGAGAATTGATTTTTGATTTACCTCCAACAGTGAAGCGTAATGTACGAAAGATTGAGAAAATTCGTGTTAGAATTATTAATCTTACTTTTTCGGTCATATTTAATAATATATGTCTACAGGAAAGACTGCTACCAAAATATACTAATATATATATATATATATATATATATATATATATATATATATATATATATATATATATATATTTATATATATATGAGGTGTGAGTTTTCATTCATATATATATATATATATATATATATGTCGTACCTAGTAGCCAGAACTCACTTCTCAGCCTACTATGCAAGGCCCGATTTGCCTAATAAGCCAAGTTTTCATGAATTAATGTTTTTTCGTCTACCTAACCTACCTAACCTAACCTAATCTAGCTTTTTTTGGCTACCTAACCTAACCTTACCTATATATATAGGTTAGGTTAGGTTAGGTAGGGTTGGTTAGGTTCGGTCATATATCTACGTTAATTTTAACTCCAATAAAAAACATTGACCTCATACATAGTGAAAAGGGTAGCTTTATCATTTCATAAGAAAAAAATTATAGTAAATATATTAATTCAGGAAAACTTGGCTTATTAGGCAAATCAAGCCTTGAATAGTAGGCTGAGAAGTGAGTTCTGGCTACTAGGTACGACATATATATATATATATATATATATATATATATATATATATATATATATATATATATATATATATATATATATATATATATATATGGTAATATTTACTTTGTCATTTTGATGACTGTGGTGTATGATTAATCACTTCAGTAAATGTTATGAAGCTTGATTAAAATATGATTGTTCCTTCCATGGTGTGCTGTGAAAGAGGTTGGTCTGACCCAAGGTTCTGACACTCTAGGTAGCCCAGCACACTGCCAATATTAATGTGGCAAAGATAATGTGTGGGAGCGAGAGGAGACAGGGTGTGAGGTGAGCAGGACAAAGTGACAGTTTGTGTACCAGACTCAGGCCCTTGGTTAAAGATTCTGCCACAACCTTACTGAGGCGGCGACCCCAGCACTGTCTTGCAGGTGCACGGAGAGCAGTCATCTTCACACAACAGTCTGATTGTCTTGAGGCTCTTGGTATGTGATCTCCACACATAATTTGGGCGTCTCGGAGCCAGGTTTGAGCGACAGTCTTCGGCACATTATGGGTCGCTTTCACTTTCAGGACCAAGGGTGTGGCGAGCTGGGGGACGACGAACTTGAGGACGAGGATGTACTCTCAGGAAACAGGAAGAGGGCGGCGATGTGAAGGGCAGGAAGATCAGTGGCCTGTCCACTGTGGAGTGGAGGAGTCGTTTGTCTTCTAGTGTTTTGATCCAGTTTTGAGTTGAAGGCGAGGAGTCGATGTTTGCTTGATTGGTTTGCTGTCTCGGTGTCTTGGTAGATGCTATCTTCTTCGTTCTTCTTAACGATGTTTTGACTTTTTCTTCTTGTATGGGGTCCTCGGTCTTTTCAGGCCGAGGACCCCTTTTCAGGTCTTTTCATTCGAGTTTTCATCGGTTTGGTTGTCCTTTGGGTTGTTTCCTTGAGGAGATTATGAAGTCCCACCCGAGATGTCGTCTGATGAGTCGTCTGATGAGTCAGCTGAATTCAAGTTACTATAGGCAGTTGGAGGTTGAGTAGCAGCATCAGCAGGTCCAGATGTCGACGGATGAGAATGCGGCGGTTCCAAGGCTGCTCCCGCTGTAGCAGGTGCCGGAGCGGGCGTTACAGCTGCAGCCAGCGGGTCAGTAGTGGTGGAGGCTGACGGCTGACGGAGGTTGGCCGTGTTCACCTTGATGACCGGGTCAGCAGCTGGAGGAGCACATGTGGCTGGCGTCGAGGTGGTGTAGACGGCGTCGGGCACCGTGACGGTTGGGGAGACCATTAGCAGAGTAGACAATATTCAAGACCTTCACAAATGCCTGTGGGGTTGGAGCCGGCAGTCATCCTGGCCGTGGTTGGTCCAGCATGTACAGTGGTTCTCTGACCAGGGCACTATTCCCCGGGGGGCCAGATTCACGAAAGTACTTACGAACGTGTACATCTTTCCTAAATCTTTGACGGCTTTGGTTACATTTATTAAACAGTTTATAAGCATGAAAACTTCCCATTCAACTGTTATTATTGTTTTAAACAGTTTCCTGGTGCTTCGGAGCTCATTAACTGTTTAATAATTGGAAACAAAGCCGCCAAAGATTGTGAAAAGATGTACAGGTTCGTAAATGCTTGCGTAAGTGCTTTCGTGAATCTGGCCCCTGGTACCTTGCATACGCTTGCTCTCTCCTTCCTCAGGGAGCCGTGAGTGCTTGAACAGTTGCTGACATCAACACATGTCGATCTCCATGGACGAATGCGGTATTGCACTCACATATACACACTCGGATGTGTATGTGTATGTTTTCTTGTTCTGTGTGCAGGGGAAAATTAATAGTTTCTTTTCTTTTTCGTGTGAATTTTCTGGTGTATATTCCTCTGGGAACTGTATATTATGGGGGCTTGGTTGCTGAGGGGGATCTTCAATATTTATATATAAACAATGTGTAT